>NW_009648149.1:2319363-2410165 GCF_000708025.1 Charadrius vociferus
CTACACTCTCCCATCAGACATCTAGAGGCAGCAATGAGATCTCCCCTTCCCCTTCTCTCCCTCAGGCTGAACAAACCCAGTTTCCTCCAGCCTCTGCTGACACACCATGTCACAGAATCACAGAACGGTTTGGGTTGGAAGGGACCTTGAAGACCATTTCGTTCCACCATGGGCAGGGACACCTCCCACCAGCCCAGGTTGCTCCAAGCCCCGTCCAACCTGGCCTTGAACACCTCCAGGGATGGGGCAGCCACAGCTTCTCGGGGCAACCTGCCCCAGGGGCTCACCACCCGCACAGGCAACAATTTCTTCACAATATCTCATCTAAATCTGCCCTCTACGTGGACGTGCCGGCAACGTTATCGATCACCCGGGCACGGGCTGGCCTCCCTCGCTCCAGGGGCAGACTCTTGGCTCAAGCTCAGCTTCGAACCAGGACCTCCAACCTTTTTCTGCTAAACTGCTTTCCACCCACTCAGCACCCGGCCGGGACTGTCGCATGGGGTAAGCTGATGTAACTGGCAGCATTATTACATTCTCATAGTAGTTAGCCTAGATGTCTTTAATTATTTTCTTCTACTAGCAGGTGATTAAATAGATGCTATTTTGCCTTTGCTTGGAATTTGGTTTTCATTTGAGAAATTGTTGTTGTTTTTAAAAATATATTTATCATTCCCATCAGCTCTTTATGAACAAACAACAGACTTTTAAAATATTCACTACATCGTCGGAATTGATTTTAATTTGAACTGAAGCATAGGGATAATTTATGTTATCAAAACACATGCATTTTTCATGAGGAAAGTACGCATCTTGAAAAACAGTAACTTAAAAAAATACTAATGGCTTAGTGACCATCCATGTTGCAGTTATAAAAAATACATACCCGTCAAAAACACAATAGGGAGATTTTGGTTTAAAAAATGTAATTGACTCTTCTAGTGCTGCCACCAGGTATTTCCAAGAAGGATGTATGAATAATGTATCAAGTATGACGGGAAGAGCTTATTTGCCCCTTGAATAGAGCAAATAATCAGGTTGATCCAAAAAATTAAACTTACAAGGCTTAGCATGCAACACGTCACTTGTGTCACTGACAGAGACATACCCTCCACGAGAAACCCCTACGCACGCATTGCAGTAGCTGCCCTTAGCTCCACACCTTCCACGTTCTTTGTTCGCGGCTTTGGTACCCGATCGTCAGATGAGATGGTGATTGGGCAAACTCTCGTGAATGAATGTGTCTCAACGTACACCATTTGTCCCGTGACCCCAGGTCAATACCATAAAAATTGGGGAAAAGTCATTTGTTCTTCCGACTACTGTAAAGCATGTGGAATTCTTTGCGATATAGATAAATACTATTTATGTATAAAAAAAGAACACAGGAGGTGCATGTCCCCTCTGTGTGTACTGGCAATGCACTCGAGTTAGATCTCTATCGCTTTCAGCATGAATTATTAATCAACGCGAACGTAGGGACTGTAGGTTAGCTCCGACCATCGACCTGCTGGGCCTGGATAAATTCCGACTTACTACGTATTACGCAGAATTTTTCCTTCCTTCGCCTCCCTGGGAAGTGACGATCCACAGCAATCCCCTCTACAGAAACAAGGAACGGGAACTGAAACCTACTGCTCGCTGACCCCGTCTCAGCCCGTGGATGGAGAGCGCAGACAGGCGCATGGACAACGGCCTGAAGGTGTACAAAAAAGGGTGGCAGCAGTCGCAGCAGTGGCTCGATCTAAAACTTAGGGCTATCGAACATCTGGATGACTCAATAGTCTATTGATGTGCTCCTTAACAGGTGTCGTTGCTATTCAGAAGAAAATCTGAGAAAGACAGAAGATCCTCTAGAACTCAGAAAGGATTTGTATATTAGAAAAAAGGTATCAACTAGTGGTTCTCTAAAAATCTCTCTTATTCGATATGTACACAATGAAAACTCTCTTTCTGCATTTACTCGAGTATTTGTTACAAACAAAGAAAATACGGCAAACGCTTTGTCACAGGAGATGCTTTTCCTTCCCCCACGTTTACCAAGTTCACGTGGGGCAGCCGGAGGGAGGGACTGACATACCCAAAATCCCACAAATCTGCCCTCAGTTGTGTGTGGAAACGTGCGTGAGTCATGTCTGAACTGATGTCAGAGCAATACATATTCATTAATCGGGTCAGAAGCATGAGCAACGAGCGCTGCTAATGAGGTAGGATTAGTGCAGTTCATCACGCTGCCTTAAGAGGGGATGCGCAAACATGCAAAAATCCCCAGAAAGGAGGAATGTCCCAGGTATACCTACTAATTAATTAAACAGATACATAAATTAAATGACATTCTACAAAAGTAATATTATTTTGATGGAGGGAATTTATTTCTTTATTTGGATATTTAAAAAAACTCGATGCTTTTAAGCTACAGCTGAAAAAGACGGATCGAAAAGGTGTAATTATTTCGCAGGAGTAAACTTTCAGTTTATGAAATTTACTCCCTATAGCTGTAACACAACAAATTAAAACTTGTAATTCAGACCTCCAGTATTACTTCTAAAAGGATGTGATGCATTTCTTCAGGAAAGAGGCATTTTGTTTGGAGTAATAAATTAGAATAATACTTTTATAACTCAAAGTTAACTCATTTTTATTTGTAAGAACTGAACCAACCAGCTAGGAGAAAAGAGAACCTTCAAAGAAGGTATTATCGAAACACGTCCTTGCTTGGGGTGATAACAAGTATCAGGCACAACCACTCGTCAATATGATTTCTCCCTTACACATCACAGCTCCGAACTCTCCCTCTTTGCTCCCGGCGTTTCCTATCGACAAATCTGCCCCACCCACCGCTCGCTTTTTGACAAACCCATCAGAACACAACACATAAAAGAAGAGGAATTTCTTCATAAACAGCTTTTTCCTCAACCCGCTGAAAATTGCAGATTATAACGTATCATCTCCTGAAAAACTTTGGAAAACTAACGCAAAACTAGTCCGTGAGGAGCATTATTAATTTCCTGTCATGTCAGCCACGTCATCCCCACTGGCAGCAGGAACTCACCGTCAGCGCCGATGCTGCCCGACGGGGACGTGTATATACCAATGGCTTCCTCTGCGCCGTTTATTCTCTCAGATTTATAAAAACCACTTAAAAACTTGTCTAAACTATCCGTTGCCAACAATCCCTTATACCACCAACTGAAAATCTCGACCAGATCTACAGGCTGTCAGTTAGGATGTGTTTTTTCTTTCGGATTTCGGAGGCGTATATATGAAACGGGTGAGCGCAGAGGATTCTGTAAACAACCTGCATACACCATACAGTATTTCCCCATATTTCCTGGGCTTTCTCAATTTACTGTCGCAGAAGGAGAGCACCCTCTAACTTTTAAAGTATTCTTTCTGAAGTAACTCAAAAATAACCCCTCGACTTCCACCAAAGTGGGAGCAGCAATAGATACACTTATACATGAAAGGTTTTGCTTTGAATAAATAACCCCCCCCCCAAGCTCCAGGTGGGCTTTATGGCAGCACGGGGCTTGTGGGGAGGGGGCTGTTGACCCCACGGGTTGGTGTGGTGCGGGGACAGGCAGAGATGTCAAGTCTGAGGTTTGCTCTGCGGCTGGCAGGGATATCTAATGACATCTTTTTCATGGAAGATGAAAGCGTTTCAGCTACAGATTAAAAACTTCACTGAAGGCCTTAATAAAAAACCGTATCTTTTTCACCTAACATTTCTAATCACATGATTCTGCTAAGCCTGATAATGGATAAATTTCATTTTTACATAGAAAATTAGTTACCTCTCTGTATACTGCAATATTCAACCCAGACCTTTTTCATAACGGACACCAGGAATGTGTTTAACCTTGTGAAAAACTGATTTGCTGGGGCAATGCAGCCACCACCATGAGCAATACAGTTCTGCTGTACCTTAATTTGTTTTAGATAACATCAAAATGATGTTCATAACATAGAGAAAACCCAGAAATGACAACTCAGCTGCAACACGACTTGCTCTTATGGCAAAGCAGCTCCGCGGGTGCCCGAGCCCCGTGTGTGCTGCAAGCAGCCTCCTCTCTCTCCTGCGGCGAGCAATGGTCCCACCAGCACGGCTCAAGCCACGCCAGCACCAGGCATGGGGAGCACCCCAGAACAATTAATTACGGCAACAGCAATCAGACCTCAGTAAACACGGCGTCTCCTGGTCTCTACACTAACGCTCCAGGTCCTCTGAAGCTCCTGCGAGAGGGAGGTACGGAGAACTCCACCCGGCCCTTCTGCAGCCAGGAGTGGAGCTGGAGGCTCGACTTGGTGGCATCGCAGGCGAAGCAGGACTCAGCCCTCCCCCCAGAAAGGGCCAAAAATAAAAAAGAAAAAAAAAAAAAAAAAAGCAGAGCCAGTTACCTGCATTGGTATCGCCCTCACTAAACCCACTAACATCTTGACCAACAGAATCCCAGACTGGTGGGGGTGGGAAGGGCCCTCTGGAGCTCCCCCAGTCCACCCCCCACCAGAGCAGGGGCACCTCCAGCAGTGGCACAGGACGGCGTCCAGGCGGGTTTGGGATGGCTCCAGAGGGGGAGACTCCCCCACCTCTCTGGGCAGCCTGTGCCACTGCTCTGCCGCCCTCACAGCAGAGAAGGCCCTCCTCAGGTGGAGATGGAACTGCCTGTGGTCACCTTTGTGCCCGGTCCCTCTTGTCCTGTCACTGGGCACCACCGGAAAGAGTCCGACCCCCATCCTCTTGCCACCCGCCCTTTAGATATTGCTCAGCACCGATGAGATCCCCTCTCAGCCTTCTCTTCCCCGGGCTGAACAGCCCTGGGGCTCTCCCCCTCTCCTCAGCAGAGAGATGCTCCGGTCCCTGAGCATCTTCATAGCCCTCCACTGGACCCTCTCCAGTAGTTCCCTGTCTTGCTTGAACTGGAGCAGACAATTCACACCCAAAGCCAAAATCTTGCACCAGCTCCTACAACTCCAGCACAAGTTACAAGAAAGAACAACAGCAGGGCCTGGATGGCTACAGATGCCGTGAAATAATCATGTCCACAAATGACCTTCCTGAAATGAAAGAGCACGAAGCTGGTTCAGCCGGCGATGCGGTACGCTGCTGGGACAAGCGGCAGACCGTGCAGCCACAGGTGCCGTCTTTACTCGGTCAGCGGTCAGCAAAGACGTTGCAACCCATGGGAAGAAGGCGGCTCAGGTGATGGAAGGGCTTTGTCTGCACCAGCTTCCAGAGGGGGGTCAGAGAACGTACTTGCCAAGTCCACCAAGAACTGCGTAAAACCATTGGAAAACATTAGGCAGAAAACTCACACTAAATTAGGGGTACAACTAAGGGTATTGAACAGGCTCCCATCACAAATCCAGCACAAATAATTCCTTATGCCTCTTTCACTTGCAAAGAGCTGTTTAATTCAGGACCTAATTTTTCTGTGACTTTATTCAGACTTCTTCCAGAACAAACACGAAGGAGAAACATGATGAGAGTATCTAGTGCTACCGATAGCTCCTTCCCAAGCACCACCAGATTCAGCACACACTATTGACACGGGTAACGGCAGTGATAACGTTATAAATTCCCAGCCTGAAGATTTTCTCGTGCTCTTCCTCTTCTCTCCATTTCTCGTGGTGGGCAGAGGTTCAGTTCTCGCTGTCCTTGTTTTGAGACCAGAAGGAAACAAACACATTAACATGAAGCCCATAAGTGGCGGTGTGGGCTGAGCTCGTTAGCCGCAGCGACAGCCGCACAAACGAGCAGCGGGAACATCTTGCTTTCCAAGGCTGATGCCTCCACTGACTCAACATGAACTAACTCAGCAGCCCAAAGCAATCTTGGATCCCACTACAGAGAATCTTTTGGGTCATTCCCATACACTATTTGTACTTTCTTTTAGGAAAAAAAAAAAAAACAAAACCAAAACCAAACCGTGAAACTGTATTGTTTAACTCTCTGTTATTTTCTCTGGCCATCTCTAAGTACTGCACTTCACGTTCTCTGTCCCCATCACAAACTTTCTGATTTTTCCTGCTTGCCGCAGTGATGATTTTTGCCGTTCTGCTTTCCGAGCTCCAGGAGCAAGCTCGGCTTTCCGCTATACGTAAGCAGCTCTTCTTTTTGATGCCAACAGCGTACTAAAAGAAGAATCTGGGAAGAGAATCTCTACACGAGTCTCATCTTTCAGCTTTAAATACCTGCCCTGTCATCCTGCCACCCCTGCCCCAGACGACAGTGTTCTGTCTCCTGCTAATATACATTTTCTGGCAGCCCACGCACTAACGTATCTTCTCTCTTCGTCTGTGCTCATCTGTACGCCCATCTTGGCTTTCATCTGTTATTACATATTCAGCTTTTTCCTGTATCATATCACTCCTGCCTTCCTCTTGCTCCATCTCATCACTCTACTGCGTAAAGTAATTTCCGCATGCTGTCCTGATTTCCAAAATTAAACACACAGCCGGAATATTACTGGTTATATTCTGATAACTGGTGCTGAGCATTGTATAAATAGAATCATAGAATGATTTGGGTTGGAAGGGACCTTGAAGACCATCCAGTGCCACCCCCTGCCCTGGGCAGGGCCACCTCCCACCAGCCCAGGTTGCTCCAAGCCCCGTCCAACCTGGCCTTGAACACCTCCAGGGATGGGGCAGCCACAGCTTCTCGGGGCAACCTGTTAATAACAACGTCATATGTACAACTAGACTCATTGGAATTGGTCTTCATATCACAAGAGTTATGGATGACGGCACATTTATGGTGCTTTCTCCTCTGAAGAACCACATACTGTTAAAATGCCACCCAGCCTCCACTTGAGGGTCTGTCTTGTCCCCATGTCAAGGACAGGCAGAACAAATTTTTGCTCTTGACACCTGCCTCCTGGGAAGAGGTTTGCAGAATGAAGCTTAATATTAAGCGCAATTTCCCCAAGAGATCTGAGCCACGGCATCTGGCCCAACATGTGTATAGACTGGTTGCCGCATGGCAAAAAATGGTGATGCTCACCTGCTGGAACCAGTCTTAGAGTTAAAGCAGGGATTGCCTACACAAATTCAACTACAGGTAGAAACGACGTCAGTCGAATGACTCCTAGTTACATGAAATGACACTTTGTGATACCAGAGACTAAAAGGTGAAAAAGACACCCTGGGATGAAAGAAAAGATACAAAAAAAAATCTTTGTTTTGGCTCACCAGCCTCATCGTTTCATGGCGAAGAGGAGGAGGTTTGTACATCCCTGTTTAGGGACGCTGGCAGGGGAATGCCCAGCAAGTTATCATCCTCGCTCTGCACGGAGACGAGCTTAAACCGAGTAGAAAATAATGACATGCAATCTGGAAGCCTGCAATTGTTTTGAAGCTGACAAGGACATGGCATTCTTTCTTAAATGCCCCTTTTCTTACCTTAATGGACTTATTTTCCTTCAGACTGACATTTTTTTTTGCAAGCGTTCTTCAATTACTATGAAATTTAATTGATGAAACATTTAACATACTATCAAGGTACTTATTTATCTAACACTAAATATTTAACATCTCTTGCATTAATGAAGGGAACCAGACCACAAAATGACACAGTACAGAAAGCAAATGTTTTTGTGACAGTGCGAACAGGAATAATATTGTATTTGTGTGTACGTTGCTAGAAATAATTGAGATATAAACATAACGAACAATGGAGAGCAGAATGGGAAACAGCATTTGTCAGTAAGGTCAGCTCTGGACTGTATTACATTCGATTTTAAAAAGGGAGATATGAAAGAATCACTGTATTCCAGAATGTGAAAAATGGATAAAATTGCATAAAAGAAAAAAAAACAACCTTTTAAGAGTATTTAGCTAAATATAAAAATCAATTTCTACGCAATGTTTTCAGGGTGAATTTCTGGTTTTACAATTAAGAGGCACTCATTTAATCAGAGGTGAGCACCATTACTTTATAAGGACACATCTGTCTCAAGCCCGCTCGCTCCGCGGACGGCCCCAGCGCAGATTAGCGTGATGAACGTGAGAAGAGCTTACAGACGGCCGCTCAAACAATTATTTAGAAATCCTAATGGGGAGAAGCTGGAGCGATAGCCTCACTGCAGGTCCCTTGGAAAGACCGCTGAGGTTTTCTATGACCTGTACTCGGCACTGGTGAGGCCCCACCTCGAGTGCTGTGTTCAGTTTTGGGCCCCTCACTGCAAGAAGGACATTGAGGTGTTGGAGCGTGTCCAGAGAAGGGCTACAAAGCTGGTGAGGGGGTCTGGAGGACACATCTTATGAGGAACAACTGAGGGAACTGGGGTTGTTTAGCGTGGAGAAGAGGAGGCTGAGGGGAGACCTTATCACCCTCTACAACTACCTGAAAGGAGGGTGTAGAGAGGTGGGGGCTGAGCTCTTCTCCCTGGTGACAAGTGATAGGACGAGAGGAAATGGATTCAAGTTATGTCAGGGGAGGTTTAGATTGGCTATTAGGAAACATTTTTTCACTGAAAGGGTTATTAAACATCGGAATAGGCTGCCCAGGGAGGGTTGGATTCGCCATTCCTGGAGGTGTTTAAAACAAGGGTAGACATGGTACTTGGGGACATAGTTTAGAGGTGGTTTTGTCAGGGTAGGTTGATGGTTGGACTTGATGATCTTAAAGGTCCCCTCCAACCTCAGCAATTCTATGATTCTATGATTCTATGACTAATTTGGACTGGAGGGTCCTGGTGCCTCGGCCCAGGTACCTCCAGCTCCTCAGCACCAGGGGATGGGAACAGAATTAGGGTAGTCCCGTTACCCAGCTCCTTCCCTTTCACCGATGGGCCACCACCCGATGCTCACTAAGCCCTTTTCAAAGATGCTGAAACAAACAGCCACAAAAGAGGAAAAAAACCCCAAACCACACCTCCTTTCCAGTCTCCATACTAAAATGTGGACAAACTTTTTTTGTCTTCCATGTTCCATTATCCAGAGCTCTCTGTAGACACGGGAGAGGAAAGGTTCAGACCTTGCTCAAGGACTCCAACGCCTCGCCAGCACAAGCAACCAGAACATGCAACCCTGTTCACCTACCGATGTGCAATTTAAACTCAACTAAATTCTTCCACGTTTCAGCTTACATTGTCAGGTCTTACTAATTCATTCTCACCTGTTGGACTAAATGAAGTTTGCTCCCTTAGCTTTGGACCTGTACCCGAGTCAGCATTTAACTCCTGCTCACTGCACGGCAGCCTCACTTTCTCCTTTCTGTCTAACAAACTTCTGAGCATTTGGTGATTCTAGCAATTTTCTAATGCAAAGCCCCTTTTATCAGCGTTTAGTTTAACTCCACATGGTTGATTACACAAAATGTAGCTTTCTTTCACGGAATCACAGAATCTCCTAGATTGGAAAAGACCTGTAAGATCATCTAGTCCAACCATCAACCTAACCCTGCCAAGCCCACCACTAAACCACGTCCCTGAGCGCTATATCTACACCACCCTTAAATCCCTCCAGGGATGGGGACTCCACCACTCTCCTGGGTAACGCGTTCCAATGCCTGATGACCATTTCAGTAAATTCTTCCTAATATCTGATCTAAACTTCCCCTGGTGCAACTTGAAGCTATTTCCCCTTGTTCTATCCCCTCTTACTTGACAGAACAGGTTGACCCCCACCTCTCTGCAACCTCCTGTCAGGGAGCTGTCGAGAGCGAGAAGGTCTCCCCTCAGCCTCCTCCTCTCCAGGCTGAACACCCGCAGCCGCTCCTCACCAGACGTGTGCTCCAGACCCCTCACAGCTCTGTTGCCCTTCTCTGGACACGCTCCAGCACCTCAATGTCTTTCTTGTGGTGAGGGGCCCAAAACTGAACACAGTACTCAAGATGCAGCCTCACCCTCCAGGAGATAGTTCCTTTTAGCACCATATAGATCTCTAACCGCTGGGATGCTGCACAGAGAAATCCAGCAGAATCTTTTTTTTTGGAACCCATTCCTTGATTTCTTGCTTTTCAGAAGTCTGCATTTTACCAGCTGTCCCTTTAGGTTTCACCTTTTGCCTTACGATAACTTAATGCCAAAACTTCAGGCGGCGGTGGGAACAGAGGAAGGTGAGGAGGGCCGAGGTGGGGAGGAGGCAGAGCTGGACCCCAGAATTAACTGTGAGGCACCACGAGCACAACCCTGCCTGCGGCTCGTACGGAACGTAATGCAAAGCCCACTCCTTGGATTTACCTTTCTCGAAACGACCCTCTTAAATACGTTAGCACCCGCGCACGTTAGTGGGAAAAAAAATATTCCAGTGGTAAGGAAGCTTGTTTGTATCGAGAGATCTGGAATAGAAACTTCTTGAATTCAGTTTATCTGGACGACATACCTTGGTGTTCCGTGACCTTACGAGTTTTTGACAGAGAAGACTCTATAAGGTATATAATTTATCTTCTGACAAATAATGTCAACCGCTAGAATACACACTGGAGTTAGAAAAACGAGCTATTGTTTTGAATACATTAAAAAAAGGAAACGAAACGAAAGATTATTACGTGAACCCAATGTGCCTAACAAAGGGCAACAAATGATTTAATCATGTTTTTCCTTGGCACCAACATCCACGCCGGCACTTCCAATAAGCAACGCTGCCTAATCATTTCAAGAATTTCCCCGAACCCCCCGTTCAAAACGCAGTCTGATTATTTATAATATAATTTGCATAGGAAGTCCATTTTAAAACAGAAATAAACTTTTAAATATTTAGTGGTATCTGGTATCACCAGTGCATGTTTTCCCCCAGGAAACGGAAAGTGTTGTCCACAGAATTAATTTAATCAAAAGCTAATTAGCATTCAACTGTAATTCTTCAAAATCTTAAGCGTGTTTGTGTCAACAGCATAACATCCACGTTACAGTAATTTATCATTTTGACAGCTATTTTATATACTAAAAAATATTTTCCATGACCAAGAAGAACCTTTAGGATGTCTGGATTTTTTTATTTCAGATTATTTTTTTTTTAAGTCTAAAATTATAAAAGCTTTCAGAAGTCTGTGAGATGCAATCCAGATAACCCAGGACAAAGAGAGGAAAAACCTAAGAGCAGAAAAGATTTTTTGCATTTAACTTGTAATAATAATCACTAACAGCAAAGTGTTAAGCAGAAAATGCCGAAATTTGATGAGATTTTCCTTATCGGACAGCGCACCGTGCCCCATAGAAGCGGTATGGGAGGGCAGGTCGGGGCGGGAGGCGCTGGGGGGGAGCGGGGGCAGCTGCAGAGGCAGAGAGAATGGAGCTTTCTCTCTGGTTGCTCAACTGGGTAAGAGATCCCTGTCATCCGACTTATTCCGAGACTAGAGAACGGAGAATCACAGCGTCAGGGTTGGAAGGGACCTCTGGAGATCATCGAGTCCAACCCCCCTGCGAGACAGGTCTGGTGATTATCTTGCAGCGAAATGCAGCCCGGGATGTTTCAAACGTAACGAGACCTTTTTACATTTCTCGTACACAGCATTTGTTCCACCGCTCAACCTCGTTACCCAGCAGCAGCCTGGCTATTTCTCTTTTTTTTTTTTTTTTTTTTTCCTTTGCATTTTATGCTAAATATTTTTAGATTGCCATGAAATTCCAGTCATTCACATCTAGATGACACATGGAATTGCTCATGGAGAAAGGTGCTATATACACATTTTTATTGCAAAGCTTAAAATCTCCGCTTCCCCTGAATGAGCATAAATATTACATATGGCTGTTGAATTTGTAAACCTATACAAACAACTGGAGAAATAAATTCACGCAATACTTCATGGCAAGAAACATCACAAACCGCTTGTGCTACTGTAACCCGCTATTTGTAAAAAAATCTGACACAGAACTAAATAACTTATGCCTTTAATTACAACATTTGTAATGAAGGCTCATCTATGTATAAGCATAGTATGACATTATTTTTTAAATTATAGCTCTTAGTCCACGGAAAAAATGCTTATTCTGAATCACTATCTTTACATATAACCCCTTTATCTTTTATTTTGTGAATGAATAAAGCACTTAGGGGAAAGCAGCACAGTGAAACAGTCCTCAGCACAAGAAGGACATGGACCTGTTGGAGCGGGGCCAGAGGAGGCCCCGGAGATGCTGGGAGGGCTGGAGCCCCTCTGCTGGGAGGACAGGCTGGGAGAGTTGGGGGGGGTCAGCCTGGAGAAGAGAAGGCCAAAAAGGGGAGACCTCAGAGCCCCTTCCAGGGCCTAAAGGGGCTCCAGGAGAGCTGGGGGGGCCTCTGCATCAGGGAGGGGAGCCATAGGCCACGGGGGAACAGTTTTATACTGAAAGAGAGGAGATTTAGATGAGATATTAGGAAGAAATTGTTGGCTGTGCGCGCGGTGAGCCCCTGGGGCAGGTTGCCCCGAGAAGCTGTGGCTGCCCCATCCTTGGAGGTGTTCAAGGCCAGGTTGGACGGGGCTTGGAGCAACCTGGGCTGGTGGGGGGTGTCCCTGCCCAGGGCAGGGGGGTGGAATTAGATGAGCTTTAAGGTCCCTTCCAACCCAAACCATTCTATGATTCTGTGATGAATGATGAGCCCTGCACCCTTTGCAGGATTGTGCTAATGAACAGCAAACCCAAATCAAGTCGTCATTTCATTCTATTTATGGAGCAAGCTGTTGTTGTTTTCTGCTGCGGTACAAACTTACTGGTAAAGAAAACCCCCGCGCCAAGAAACTCGTACTGATTAATGATAACATAAGGTACAACTCTCGCAAAACCAGCCTCCCCAGCACCGGGATCGTGGAGCTGCCCGTGCCCCCCATACGGCCGGGCAGCCTCTCTTACCTCCTCCTTATCGGGGTCAATCTGACCAAAACAGATTTGCAGTTGGGAATGAGAAAACTGCAGGACATTACAGTAATAAGGACTCCAATATTTTCTCACTTCAGCACACAATTTACATTAAATCTCATCATCTGTCCACAAAAACTTGAGTGAGCACTTCGGAAGAATGACGCTCGCCCAGCACAGTGCTCCACAGTCCTCTGGGGTTAACAATCAGTTAATAATACCCTGATGAGGCTCCAGCTTCACGTCGTGTTCGTTAGGCTTGAGAACGGATCTCCTGACCACGTAACTCGGGGCTGCCTCGATGAAAACACGTTCCCTCTGCACCCAGCGAAACACGTGTCCCTCAGAGGATGCTGACACGTCCCCAGTTACGATGACTCTCCTCCACCCCTTTCAGTGGACCAGGCAATTGGCATCCCACAGGAATAGATTTGCTCACTGAATGCTTTATGTACGGTCAAGTAAAAAAAAAAACCAACCCATCCGTTAAAACAGAACAGCCCTCTCCAATTCAGTCAGCAACGAGATGGAGCAACTGAGTGATCGTGGACACTGGTGGACACCTCTCCCACTGCACTAAGCAGTGTGTTCTACAACAAGCGGGAGAACGTGGGCAAACAATATGCTTTTATTCCGTTTATTAAAGAGCGGAGACCACGGCTACTGTATCAAGTGCAGTAGCAGCAATTCCGATCTCTCTGTTCAGGGCTGCCTTCCCCACAGGGGAAAGGAAAAGAATAAGATTTTCCTAACATTTGGAGGGGGGTGAACCTACAAAAAATAAAATTACATCATTTGCTTGTTTATCGGATCACCCTTCAACCTCTTCTCCTTTTTGTCTTCCTTTGCCACCTATTTTAAACTCCCATCTCCACAGTGCTGTGACCTATTTCCATAAACTAAGCCCCGGATTAGGAGAGGAGGCGTACGGAAACCATACTGGATGAGGCGCTACCAAACCCACACCTTTACCCGAGGCACGGGGAAGGGAGACCTGCACGGGAGTGACTGTTTCACGACAGAAAGTGCCAGAGAGTTCCAGCAAAAACTGGCTTACAATAAAATTTAAAAAGCATCTTACCAGGAAAGGCTGAGGGACGTGGGGCTGTTCAGTCTGGAGAAGAGAAGACTGAGGGGGATCTCATCAATGCTGATCAGTCCTTCAAGGGAGGGTGCCGGGGGGATGGGAACAGTCTGGTTCCAGTGGTGCCCAGTGACAGGACAAGAGGGACCGGGCACAAACGTGACCACAGGCAGTTCCATCTCCACCTGAGGAGGGCCTTCTCTGCTGTGAGGGCGGCAGAGCAGTGGCACAGGCTGCCCAGAGAGGTGGGGGAGTCTCCCCCTCTGGAGCCATCCCAAACCCGCCTGGACGCCGTCCTGTGCCACTGCTGGAGGTGCCCCTGCTCTGGCGGGGGGTGGCACTGGGGGAGCTCCGGAGGGCCCTTCCAGCCCTCACCAGTCTGGATTCTGTAATCCAGGCAGTTAAAGATACACAGAATACAGCTTAATGGAACTGCTCTTTGCTTAAAGAAATAAATACTGCCATTAGAGGTCTGAGCATCAAAACCATTTATGAAACAATGAAGGACCCCATTCTCATTTCATTTCACTAGGGGAATATATGAAGTAACTAAAAAAGAAAAAAATATCTCCAGCTACTTCAGCCTTGCTCGCAAGATGAGTAACTGTACATTTTATATCAGAAGGAGGAGTCCACCTTCAGTTTTTACTAAACAAGACAGTGCTTGCGAGGAGTGACCACGTGGCAAACACACTCAGGCTCACTTCGGTGCCAAACCCACACCACCAGGAACTCACGGCACTGCAGCCCCCGGGAGGAACACCATCCGCTTCTGCGAGAAGCAGCGGAGGGTGTGCTTCGGAGTGATGAAGTCTTTCAATTCCATTTCGTACGTGAACGGGAGGCGACTGCTCACCTGGATCTAACAGCGGGAGCGGGAGTGACCAACAGCCGACGCTACAAAGCGTTCCTGGACGCTGCCCTCCCCGTGCCACTCACAGCCACCACCCCTTATCCCTTTCTTAATCCATTAACAGAAAACCCTACTAAACCGCTAACTTTCAGAAGGAAACGGCCTATTCTGCTGCCCTGCTTTTCATTAACAGTTAACGATGCACTTCAGCTACCTTTTAATATGAAAAAAGGCTGTGCGAATGATGCAAGTCGTCTTTTTTTTTTTTTTTTAAAAAAAAAGGTCTATTTAAATATTTCCTTGAGATAAAAAGCAAATTAATGATATTACAACACAGTATTGATTACATAAGCAATTTTAATTAAAACTGCAAAGTGATTTTAAACCGGCCTAGAAGCTTGTTCAAGGGAAAGAAACAATAGTTATTTTCTTAAGAAAAAAATAATAGCTCTAAATGTCCGTGTTTCCATAGAGACAACCTCTATCCTTTTGTGCTTACTAATCTATCTTGGTCGATCAATACTTTATGGTAATTGTTTCCATGGTAATTGCAACTATAATAATCCCCTTTTCAGCATAAAAGGAGTGTATAAACACAAACCCAAAACAACTTGGGAAACACAGACTGTGTCTGCAACAGCGCCAGCGGAACACACTCCTTTGTCTCGATGAAAAGAAATTAAAAATTTGTGCTTAATTAACCCAGCTGGAGTTCACAGCTTCGGTGAAGTTTCGTAGGGAATCTGAGGATGAGGATGCAAAGTCGGTTCTGCCCAGAGCTGGGCTCGATCCGACACAGGAGAGTTCAGCAAAAATAAACCTGAGAACCTTTGGGGATATTTCCCGTGGTGGGAAGGAGCAGCAGGAGGCTCCGGGCACCACTGCCACCCCACAGCGCTCCGGTCGCATCCCGGCACCCGGCTGACCCCGAGAGGGCCAAGAACAGGGTGGTGCCAGTCCGGAACATCAGGGACAAAAGAAATGGCAAAGAACGAACCATTAGTGACAAAATAACTAATCAGAGAGCTGGGGGGAAGGAGGGTTTTATTTCCACCCCGGACCTGCGTCCAACCTGATCATCCAGGAGACACACAGAAATACTGAGTATCAATCATGGGGCACCACAGAGAACAGCCCCGAGTCCTTTATCTTAGTCATTAACTTCCAGAAATGATCGCTTAAATGCTCATTATCATTCAACTAAAACTAACAAAAAAATAAGTATCTTATCAGTGCTGATCAGTCCTTCAAGGGAGGTGCCGGGGGGATGGGAACAGTCTGGTTCCAGTGGTGCCCAGTGACAGGACAAGAGGGAACGGGCACAAACGTGACCATGGGCAGTTCCATCTCCACCTGAGGAGGGCCTTCTCTGCTGTGAGGGCGGCAGAGCAGTGGCACAGGCTGCCCAGAGAGGTGGGGGAGTCTCCCCCTCTGGAGCCATCCCAAACCTGCCTGGACGCCGTCCTGTGCCACTGCTGGAGGTGCCCCTGCTCTGGCGGGGGGTGGGATGGGGGAGCTCCAGAGGGCCCTTCCAACCCTCACCAGTCTGGGAGTCTGTGGTTCTGTGACCATAAAGTGACAATGCAAACGTCACGCTTCACATGGGTCAGGATTTCAGCTCCAGGTGACAGCACAAAGGCCCTCCAACAGAGCCACGTAAAGTCAGATCTTCACTAAAATTCTTTTATGGTTTTAAACCTTTGCAAAGAAAGAGACATCACTCCCAAAGTAGTATTTCCACATAGTTAAATCTCAAAGCAGTAGGGTAAAGGTAACACCAGGTAAAACAAATTTCATCAATGTAAAGATTAGCAATTAGCAGCTAGCTAAAAAGGAAATTACCTAGAATACTTAAGGAAAATACTCCCCCCCAAATTAGGACCAATTTAGCAATTTCTGATAGCTTTCCATGTGAACCAAGGAGAGCAACAGTATAGAAATTAATTATGTTGATTATGTACTTGATTACAGTGGATTAAAAAGCATTATACAAGTGCTGTTCCCATGGCAGTGGGAACTGTGTCAACGTTCGCTTCACAAACCTCTGCCATGAAAACGCAGCGGCTCTGAAACTCCAGGTTGGCCGGATCCTTCTCCGCCTCTTTTAACCGGTCAAATTTATTTTCCAGTTAAAACATCCAGAAAAATGGAAGATGTGACACCGGGCTGAGCTCGCTGCTTTAGCTGTGCATCAGGTCCGCTATATTTAAACAAGCAAAACTGGAATATAAAGCAGTCACCCGCCAAAGTTGACGTTTGTCAGTGTGTGTCGGCTCATCTGTATTCGCAACGCCAACGGCTCTGAAAAGAGCTCGACCCGTCGCTGTTAGGGGAGGATGGCACAGAAACCTGAGCCTAACAAGTATATTTTAATTTATTTTTTTTTAGTCATGGATAAAAGAAAAAGGAAAAACAAAGCGCACTTGGTGGGGAGAAGAGCAGAAAGGATCTATCGGTTTACGCCATGTTCTGCGTTACACAAAATTGCCCAAACTAGCCCAGAGGTTTAAACCCTACGCTAACCTGAGCTTGCGCCAGGGCTTCCCTGGTGGCATCACTGGTGGCATCACCGGTGGCATCACCGGTGGGGGCAGCGGCAGCTCTCAGTTGGCAGCCAGAGTGCAGAGGTATGTGGGGAGCAACATCCCCGTCCCCTCCGAACCACGAACGGCGCACAGACCACAGGCTGGCTGTCTCCGCCCGCAGCACGACAGAAGAAAGTCAATAACACATCTGTACGAGCCACCCGAGCCCTCAGTGCCACCTCTCCCCGCGTTGGTAGGTAATCCAAGGATAGGTTGGAGCCGCTGCGTCAAGCAGGCAGTCAGCGGCTTTGCATTTTACATGACTTTAAAATGATGCTGAATGTTTTAAATCAATAGCTAATCTGTAAAAATGCAAAGGCGAGGCAAACTTCAGGGGGAAAATCCTGAAGGCACACAAAAGGCTAATTCTGCTTGAACAACAGGTCACCCGCTTCGGCGCTGAAGTTCCCCAGGAAGCCCCGAGGACAAGGAGCTGCCAAGTCTGATCCATCAGCCGGCGCGGGGTTACGGTGCAGCCTGCTGTCAGGGCTCACCCTTTCCAACTCTTCCCGCAATGTGCCGAACACAACATTCGGACAAAAAAAAAAAAAAAAAAAAAAGGTAAAAAACCACGGGCAGGAAGAAAATTGTAAGCCGTTTTCGTGAATAACTTCATGCACATTTTATGAGCCTTTCTCTTGAGGCGATATACTAAAATTGGCACACAATTTGTTTCCTCAATTGCGTCTGCGATTGAGAGGCATTTTTCTGAATCAATTGTAACCTGGTTGTGGGGCAGGGTGGGAATATTTGAGTTGTTTGCCACTTCAGTATTATGTATGTTACATATACACACACACATATTTATATGTATATACATATTCAGTATTTTATATGTTGTAATAGCTCAGTTATAACAGCCAGTTCAGTATTTTATGCTATATATATACACACAGATATTTATATGTATATACACAGATATATGTATTTTATGTATATATATATATAAGCACACCTATATAAAAAAGTACCTGCCTGCTTACTAGCCTATAACTCTACTGACTTCTTTGGGGAGGAGCTCTTCATCACACAGGCATAAAGAAGGAAACTTCCTAATTGGCTGGCGATTAGAAACTTTTTCCGAAAACGTGGGGAGTTTGTAAAGATGCTAAATACACAAAAGCAATGAAAAGATGGATTTCACATACATTATGAAAACACCAAATCTGTATTTAACCAAGTGTATTCTAGTACTTGAATTATTTATGGCAAAGCTCTTTTGAAAAGTCATTTAAATGCCCTAAGAAATGGAACAAAGCATTGACGTTTAGTTCTTTGAGTGCCCATGGGTCAGAATACAGACAGCGCAGGAATCCTTAAAAATAAAGTTCTGAACAGGTTAAATACATAAAAAGCACCATTCAAGACTGTTGCAATACCGCTGTGGTATTTCCCGTATTTGGAACGGAGACTGTGCTGGAGGAGTCATACTTCACCCTGCTGAAGACCTGATCCCGCTCCCACTGATGCCAAAGGGACTTCTGTCACTGACTTTAATGGCAGCAAAATCATCCCTTGAATGTTTAATAGACCCCTCTGTGCTACAGGGCCAGAAAAACATGCAGGTGCCCTTCGCTGATATTATTTAATTCTAAAATTATGTTCTTTCATTCTGAATTCTTAAAATCTAAATTAAAACTAACTCTTCTGCATTACTTATTTTTAATTAAAAGGTCGTTTTAAAAGCTTTTAAAGAAACTCGGAAGTTTTCTGCATGAAATCCAGAAAAGGGAAGGAAAAACCCGGAACCTCTTAGTTGGAAAGTTCTATTTCTTTGATGAGAAGAACCAGGACCCGGCTCCAGAAGGGAGAGGAGACAGCACGGGGGGACGGAGATCCAACTTTGCTGCGTGCGACCTGCTGTCCAAAGCGGACTTTTTTTGAAAGGTAGAAACCAGGGGAAAAACTACAGCTATGAATGACAAATCAAAGTACCCAATGGGTCTGTTCCGTAACAAAAAAATACTTGGTATAGCTGTACGCTTCACTCCACTCCAAAACGCAATAAAAATAGCAGAGGGTGATAGTTTTGTAACCGTGCTGGAAGCCCTCAGTTGTTCCATTTTTACAAATTTATACAATCATGTTACACTTAAAAAGCCAGCCAAGAAATTGTATGGGTTTTTTATCTTAAATTGTTGATTTAAGAGGGAAGAACTCCTGTAAAACTCCACTTCGATGACGGAGAATCTACCACGGCAAGCTATTTCAGTACGCTCTGGTTTATATTAACATTATCTTGTTCAGATTCAATTAGAGAGATGTTCCCCATGCATTTTTACTGAGAATTGTAATGCTTTCAGCCCCACTTTGATAGCACATAACTATTAAAAAAAACCCAAAACCACAACGAAATTCTGAAGTACATATGCTTGTCTTCTGAAAGTTCTCATTATTAAAGTGCATTTCTCTTCCTCCTCCTCAGGTGGCAGATGGAGTAGTACAAATCACACTTCAACATACCCTTGGGAAATAACTGGAATAAAAATAGCTAATTTTTAAAGCTGTAGATACCAGAAATATGAGAAATATGGCTGAATACATGTAGCATACTGACAGCCATGCAGCAGTGAAAACATAATTTAAGAATCGATGACAAACGGCATACAGCCGTACATACATCTATAACAGCAATAAATACTTTTCTTATCCCACTGGAAAATCAGCCTTTGTGTGAAAACAGACAGCACGATAGTGCATGACAGTGCATCGTGTAGAGTAAGGTGAAGATTACTGACTTTTCTGCCGTGCCTCAGGTCATGGGAAATGCTCAACACCCTAAAACATATGTTATATTTCAGTGAAGAGTTCGTCCTAGCTGAAAACCTAGACTGCAAATATACAACGTTGATAGAGAAAAAGAGAAACTTCCGACCCGAGATGTTTACCTAAAAGCTAACTATGAAGAACTGCTATCTTTATTAAATATCGTATCTAATCTAGACAGAGCTAGACAACGTTGGCAGCTCAGAAAACTCTTGAGGTTTGGACTTGCTTCCCACGCTGATGACCAAGAAGTCACCAAGGCTCTTCTGCCATTTTACGTCCTGCTGCTCAACACAAGGACCTCAAACAGGTTCCAGTTGCACCGAGGACGTTCCTTACTTATAAACAGTCTCCTGCCGGGTTGCAACAGGACTGGAAGTAATCGCTTCGGACAATAATACGGAATACAAATGCCAGGATGCATTAGGCCAACCCACAGAAGAGAATCAATGTAGCAGCCACTTATTTTACTCTTCAGAAAGTTGCTCGGTGAGCTCATGCCTCCCGTCTTCTCCTCCCGCTTCCTCCCTGCGGTTCACCCCCAACATCACCTTCAGGATTTTGCAGAGTGCAAGGGAGGTGATGCAAAACTCACCAATGACTTCTAGTGAAGATAATTTATGGATAGAGGAAACTTTGATCCGAGGACACAGAACAAGAGCACTGGCAGCGCCTTTGATGCAGATGATCGATTGTTTTTGGCAATGCTGTCTTGGTTGCGCTGTTAGTTAAGGGATTTACCTTTCTTCTCAGGTTGAAATGTCTTTTACCAAGTGAAATTTTGATTCCTTTTACGTCAATTACTTTGTGTTGAATATATTGACTCAAGTCTTTGTTGTGGGTGTTGCCGGGAGTGAGAACTTTTTCTAGATCTCCTTCCTTTGAAGACTGTTTCAATATTAAGTATGAGTAAGCTAAAGATGAAGATGAGTCAGACCTGTCACCCAATGAAGAGGCACTGAGAGGGGCTTTGAACTATTAGAGACGATATGGAAGCCCTCAAGTGCACTGGGAAAAACTTACCCAGATGCTTCTTTCAGCTGGGAGAATCGCTTTCAAAGCAGCCTCACGGAACACGGTACAGAACTCCTTGCATGACTTACTGCATTTTCTCAACAGACGTTCAATGGAAGAAAATGCACCTTTAGCTTAAAAGGGAGCATGCAAATCATTACACAACCCTGAACGTTTAACACAAAAGTGATATCTGGTCTCTAGACTTGAAAAGCTTACAGGAGTTAAAAGAAACCTTAATTTCACTAGCATTTCTGCTGAATTTATTCCCTGAAGTCAAGCAAAATTTTCCTCGATTTCTCTCAATAGTACAAAAAAAAAGTCTGAAAATTATTCAAAACTTGTAGCTCATTTGTCTCTCACTACAAACTAGAGACAAAAATGCTTAACATCAACTTTACTATCTGATTATTTATTATAGCAGGAAAGAGCTCAAATAATAATATTTACCTATGAACATAGATAACTCACTCTTTTTCAAAAGGAGGTCAAATGTCAAAAGTAGCAATTAATCTTCCTGTTCATTCATTTTGTTAATTATCAGTAAACTTTGAATTTTCAGGGGGAAAAAAAACCCAACACATTCCTTGCAAGAGGGCTGCAGGTCCCGCAAACCCCCAGGGAGGCAATGCCAGCCTGGGAGCACACCCGGGATTCCCTGGGAATGATTCCCCTTTCTTTCCCATGCCTTGTTGCATATGACCTCCTGTCAAACAACTCCTTTACAAACGAAGGAGGATTTACTTTTCTAGCATTACAAATGTGATGATTCCCTTATAATCCCCCTTTTTTTTTTTTTTCATACTGCTCCAGGGGAAACTGAAACAGAAGTGACAGGTCTTGGTATAAACATAAAAAAAGAAACGAAAAAAAAAAAACCTAAAAAATTCAATTGTGAGTGTTCTTGTGACAAACCGTAACCCACCAGCACACGAGTGACACGCGTGAAAGCCCTCGGGCACAATCTCTCTATTTTCTGCAAGATTCTCCCAGGGGGAAGAATACCACCAGCATGGCAGGGAGGTGTGGAGGGCAGAGGCGGCTGAGCGCCCCTTCAGCCCTGCCCTGCCTCGCCAGGCGCCGGCGGCCCCACCGGCCGCGATGCCCCACTTTCTCACGCGCGGAGGGATTTCCCACGGGGCTCTCTCGCACGGCGGAACTCGGCGAGGACCGTTCCTTGGGATGCTCTTTCGGAGCGCCGTGTTCCTAACCCCTTCCTGGCTTTTAGACGCCAAACCGCTGCAGTATAGAACATGGGCGGGATGGGGAAAGAGGAGGAAGGTCAGGCCGCGGCGGCCGAGCCCGGTGCCGGCACTTGACGTCAGCCCCGCTGACCCCCTGCCCTGCTTTGTCTCCCTCCTGCCTCGCTCCTCCTCCAGCCTCCATCCCTTTTGTCCTTCCCCTCAACGCCTTTCCCTCTTCGCTGGCATTACTTCATCCTTTCCTTTTACCTTTAGGCTGTTTTCACATCTGCTGCCCTCCCTTCCCCAGCGTTTTTATTTACAGGTTCGCTCTGGGTTCAACACGGCCATAAAAATCACTTTAATAGCATTTCCAGCGCACTAATTCTCCGTTACGGCACAGCCAGCTCTGGCTTTCATCGGTTTTATGCAGTGGAGGGTAGAACCAAATAAGTGCAAGGTTCCCGAATCCGCAGGGCTGCTGCTCGAAGCGATGCTGAGAAGAGAAGTGCCCCGGTCCCCATCCCACCGCCCTCCTCTCCCTCCCCTCCCCGCAGCCCCCGGCGGAGCCCGCTCACGCCTGCAACGCACAACCCTTCTTGGCACCTAAAAGAATTCCCTTTCTGGAAACTAAAACCGTTCCTCGAGCCCATGGATCGGTTTGCAATTCCCATCTCAATTCTCGGCGTGTTTTTATAAAGCCAGAAAGTAGCTGAGGGCGGGTAGTTAATCTATATGTAAATGAACAGTATGCATATGGCATTGCTCTGCTAAGGACCCTCGCACGGGAAAGCGGAGCCGCTTCAGCTTTGTTCCACAAATGTTCCAACTGCTATTTTCACGGGATGACGTCCTCAGTGTCATGGTTACAACAATGCTGCAGAAAAAGCATCGCTCTCGCCTCTCCCCGCCGATCAAACGGCTCGCTGGGGACAGCCGAGCCGCCGCCGCCGTCTCCCGCCCCCTCTGTGCGTCCTCCCCCCCGACCCCCGGGGCTGTCCCCCTGCCCGGGGCGGCCGCCCCGCAGGGATGCCACCAGCGGTGCCAGGGGTCCCCGGCCGGCTCTTGTTTGAACAGCATAGGCAGGAACGGAAGGTCAATTCGCAGCAGTATTTAACAACAGGGTGTACCGGTACACAACCCTCATTGCCTCATTATTTTTTAACGGTCTTTGTTTATTAAAAAAAAGTTAGTCAGCACTTGCGAAGGCTCCTCCGCTGACTCCGAGCGGTGCTTATTATTCTGTGATTTTTCAAAGTCCCCGTTTCATGCAAGAAAGAACAAGCACGCAATATTCCCGGCTGGACGGACACTCAGTCATCTCTGTAAGCTCCAGGAGAGGTCTTGGAACCTCTTTTCCTGAGAGGCGTAATTTAAGCTTGTTCTACAGACTATTTTTACCCGTTTACAAATACAAAGCAACTAATTTTTCATCTTACCAAAACATTACCAAGCTGAATAACCAAATAACAGACTTCGAGTACAGATTAGTAAACCTTATTCAGGCAGAAATCTCATCAGCTGGGCTTCGCTGTATTTTTTTTTCTCCCCGCAATATCTGCTTATATCTCGACTCTGCTCTATGCAATTTTAAATCTTCATTTGAATTTCAAAAGATATCCCCTCTTCTGTTACCTGTTGGTCCTTCCTGAGAAGGAGATTACTCTGGTCAATCTTTCTCTTATTGTGGAATTTTCTCATTTTTAACATTACTGAATACTACTGTAATTTCACTATTATCTGTTTTCAAATCAGAATTGAAGAAGAGGTTGGTTTGGGGTGGGTTGTTATTTGGGGGTTATTTTTGAGTTAATGACTCCCACCTGTGTCGTTCATGGTAGAAGGCAATAATTAAACTGCAGAACTTCAAACCTCTTCTTGACATAACGGTTGCTTTCCCATTATCAGACTACCATTTTCCCCTCCACCACTATTCTTAAAATGATGAGCAAGTGACAGCCATTAAATGTCAGCGCGGAAAACTGGCAGATCGATGGCGAATGACTTGTGACTGAATAGACTTCAGCGAGTCTGGCCACCCCCTCTGACACAGCATCAACAGAGTTAAAAGCAATTATTTTTCAAGCTAAGTTTGAAAAGGGCAAAACCCACACCAGTTTGTTTTCTGCTGGTTTTTGACCTTCCCCCCACCCTTTATTTGTTTGGGGTTTTTTTTTAAATCAATCAGCTAAAAGCCTGGCACATGTTAGCGCTCAAAGCAGCTCATTCTTTGGCACAACAGCCCAATGAAAAACCCCTCAATTTCCCTCAAAATCTGCTTGCATTTCGAAGTTTCAGCCAGCCAACAGGACTTGACATACTTGAAGTACGTCATGAGGCCCTTTGGGTCCTACCTGCAAATACGATTCATGAAATGTACAGGTATATTTACTTGACTTGAACGTTTTCCAAGATTTTTCTTAATAACTTTTTTTCTTTCTCGATTTCCTCTTAACGGTCTCTTAATCAATAAAGCAGCGTAGGCATTGAGGAAAGTAAGACTGCCTACTGAAAGAAAACCAAGAAAAGTCAGATTCGTCGAAGAGAACCCATCCTAACATCGCTACGCAGCATCCACATTCCTCCCTCTAAACCCCAACAGGGACTACAAAAACACGTTTTAAGACTCCAGCAGAATCAGATCCTCTGCAAGGAAAATACCTGCCAGAAATTAATGCTGTTAGACTTCAAGTCTTACCACAAGGTACAACCTACTGATTTCTGATGATTATCCTGCTGCTTTCAGCATTTGAACAAATTCTGGCATTCCACAAAGTGACTTGAAAGTCCGAGCACGTAAACACTTCAAACTGCAAGACAGGATGGAAATTTCCCACTGAAGAAATACTTTTTTTTTTTTTTTTAAATAAAAAGAATTGTTTTATTGGGAGGCACTTATTTTCCTTTCTTAGCCTCTGCTGATTGCAGTCCCCCAACGAGAAGGAGGTTTTCTCTGGATGCACTACGCACCTTGGGATAACTCAGCGGAGCACGCAGTGTTTGTTTCTTACAGCATTTACATCTTAACAGCGGTAGCTGAGTGCCGGCACCTCACTTAGCGCGTATATAACCACAGAACACAGAAGGGGCTCAGGAATCCCAATTTTAAGAATGCTTATTTCACCCCATTCCACCCTCTGTCTCGCTTTAGCCAAGTTTCAGTACCTTTCTGTTGGAACTTCTCGCTAAACTTTCACTGTCCCCAAGTACGTTGGGCTTCGGGGGTTTATTTGCAGCTGCAGACCTCAACACGGCCCGACTCTCTTGGGATCACGGTTTCCACCTTCTCTCTTCCCAGTAACAACAGCAGCCTTAATTTCTTGGTCAGGATAGGTAAAACTTAAAAGCTATTCAAGTTTTCATTTCAATGTCTCACAAAACTATTCCGAAGCCTGAGGGAGGTGAAAAGGAAGAACACTGTTTTGATTTAAACATCAAAAAGGTACGAAACATATGTATTTAAAGGTCAAACCCTCCAATGCCCTCCCTTCTAAAGCACTGCAAATAACACTAAAAATCCCTTTTTGTGTGTATGTGGTTTTAGGTGTCTTAAGTGTTCTCCCTCTGCCTATGGTAAGAATTACTGCTTAATGAAGAAGGGGACATTCAGAAATTGCTCCCAACAGAGAACCCACTTCAGCGAAAGGGAAGAAATCATAATTCATCCTCCCAAACAAATAAATGCCCTGAATTAGTTCTCATTCTTGCTAACCCAGAGAAATATGCAATCATTCGCTATTGTTCTTGATTTGTCTGCATTAAACTTTACTACGTACGCAGACAACAGGCTCCTGCCAACCTGAAAATTACATCATTTTTGAAACGAGGATCTCAATTCACAACCAGCAAAGACATAAGGAAAAGAGCAGAAAGGGTTCCCGTTAGCGGGACAGCAATCTCATAGCCCTCAATCACTCTTCGAAACACAGCAGAATCTCCCAGGAACAGGACAGTATTCACTCCGTTTATGAATTCATTGGGTCAGCTCATCATGAACATGAAATAAGAAGGTTAATTGTACCGAAGGACTACCCACGGCAGAGGAGACCGATTATTTGACGCTCGGTGGTCCGTCCCCTGTGCCGTGCTGACGTACGAGGGGAAACCAGCGGAGCTGGAAAAGACATAAGGGGGAATCTTTGGAGAGATGCAACTCCCTTCTCCTTGGCTGCAGGAACCTGAGCTTCTTTATTAAGAGCTCACCCCTCAATAATTGCATTGCCAAGGGCAAGCGCTCTCTCATGGCAAACCCTTCCTCCCGGTAGCCCTGTAATTAGAGGTCTATACTATACTATAATATACTATACTATACCATATCCTTACAATTCTCCATAATATAAATGACATTTGGAGGCTTGTAAGAAGAGACGCTGACAGCTAAAAGGCACAATCTTTGTTATAATTCTTGACAATGTTAGGTAACTTTCACAACATAATTAGTAAAAAAAATAAAACAAAATATGATTTCTTAGTGAAAATCGGATGATTTTCTCTTACTGAACAAAGTCCTAGGTGAGGGAACGTGGAACACGCCGCACAAAGCAAAGCAGCTATAAACCTAAGAGGAAGTGACAGAAAATAATGCTCATAATAAAATATGTAGAACACAAGTGTCACTGATACAAAAGAAGGATGGCTTGACTGGGGTTCACAGTACAAGTCCTACTAAATTAAAAATAAAACAGTCAAAGAACACACTGTGAGGCTGGTACCTAAGTGGTTACAGTCATCCAGACTGCCAACTGCCACACAAGATGCATTATAAGCAAAGTAAAAGCTTATTAAGTGTGTAATGTTGCCGTATTTCAAACCCTGGGTAGGTATAACCAATTCTGTCCAGAACAGCTGGCACAAAAGTAAGGGATTATCTGCAAAATTATAATTAACCTTCTATAAAGTGTTCCTGGCTAACATAAAGAGCTGCCTTTTATTCTATTCTTTAAGAGGGGAAGAGACCCAAGAATTAGATTAACGATACAAAGATTTATACTCTAGTCAGAAAGGCAGCTATGAAATGAAATCCTGCCCCTGAAAACCCCGGCGGTTTTTTACATCAGAGGACTGGACTTTCGGCCCTACGTACGTCCCTACCCACCCGCAACACCCTCTGAAACAACAACAGTGAAAAAAAAGAATGAAAAAAAATAATGTTCCGGCATGGATGGTAAACCAAATATAAATGCACATTATTCAGCTTCTCAATGAGATTATATAGAAACAGCCACTGCACTCTAACAGCATTTTCATCTCTCCAGTCAGATGCGAATGAAATTTGGGGATAGAGGCAATAACTGAAATCATTCACCAGTAATGAAAATAGGCGAAAACTCCCGCGGGAGAGTTCTACCATTTGCCAGTTTCTCAACCCATTGAAAAATGTGTACTTACATCATAATTATTGTGATTTCACAGAACATCATTTAAATAATTTAAACAAAGCAAATTCATTCTCACCCAAGTGCTGGACAAGACAGAGTTACAATGGATTTTTTTTAAAAAAAATCATTCCTATTGCCTAAACAACCTGGATGAGACTTAGGGGGGAAAAAGACGGCAGATTTCCTCTTTGGGGAGGTTCCTTTTTGTTTTGTTTTTTTAATAATGGTACATGTGCACTCTACATTGACCATAGCATCCCTTTCACGCCTCACCACCCCATGGCTTTTCCTCCTCTCTGTATGCCTTCCACAGACACATCCACTGACACGCATCTCGCTGTATAAAGGTTTCCACCAGACACTCTGCTCCTCCTCACTCCTACTGACCCAGTTTAAAGGTGGCAGCTCCAGCATCAGCCATGAAGTAGGGACCGTATTGTTTCCATGGTCCCGCGATTAACTACCATAGTAACCAGGTAGTAGTGGGTTTGTAGATGACTACTTCATCTTCTTTTTATTTCAGTTGTTATTCTTGAGGTGAGAGTACAAAGGCAATTCACAACACTAGTTTCCGTATTCTATATCATGCAAAAAAACTTGAAGTTAATTGTAAGCGAGGAAGAAGAAATTTGGGTGATGGACAACACCGTGCAAGGCACATGGATACTCACTGACAGCACTTGGAGAAACTGGTGCCGTGGTTTCCACCACTTTTGCTTGAAGCAGAAGGTAAAGGTACCTCCTGCTAGAAGGGACCACGATCAATGTCCCACAATCGGCATCGCCAGATGTACACCCACATTCCTGTTCCTGTTCCCACTGGAAGTTGACTTTTGAAGCAACTCTCCCAGCTGTCCCCATTAATGGTGTTTTGGTTGCAGCCCGGCACAAGTCTTGAGGTACACAAACTTGAGCTTTTCAGGTGCAGCTGAACTGGAAGGTGCACCCCCAATGCACCCAGGGCTCTCCAGCCCCCAACAGGCACTCAGCTTATGGAATCAGCCCAAAGTAAAACCCTGAGGACAAATCTCTGTGGACACTGGTTCCTCACCACTGTTTTCCTCTCCACATTGCTCTTATTGAGCCTCCTATTCCCATTATTTGTGAACACGGACAAAACTTGACTCTACCAATTGTAGCCCTTCCTATAGTCATCAAGGTGGCAGACCTTAAAGACCAAACTAAGTCAGCCTGTGTACCTCTGTCTGTTATGGAATAAGAGTATTTTTTTCTCATGGAAAACCTAAAAAGCTGGTAACAGTTTCCCTACTGTTAGTCCCCAGCAGATGTTGCACCATCTCGTTCAAGTATGGCTTTTTTTTCCCCCTCTACCCTTAAAAAAATTTTCCCAGATCATCTCCTTCCTCTGGAGAGAGGGCTTTGGTCTCACCAGGGAAAGGGGACGCACGCCATGGAGGGGCTGCTCATGGAATCGGGCTTTTCCAACAATACAGATGATAAATACTTGGAGAAGGGAGGCGGGAGAGACGACAGCTGTACCTCTATGCAAGAAGAGCTCCTGAAGAGACGTGGAGGATTTGAGATTGGCATGGTGTGCCCTGGAGCTCAATAAATCTGCCCAGGGAACTGTCACAACGAGGATGGGAAGGTTGTCCTGGGAACACCTCTGACACGTTTAACACCACCACAGACTTCAGGGGCGACTAAAAAGGGATCTGTGGCCTGCGCTGCCTTACGTAACTGCAACCATCAATCTTTCCGCAATTATTTTCCACTCTGACCTATGGTTCAAAGCAACAGATACATATGTGAGGTGACTTACACTTTCACAGTGAGTATGGAGGGACAGACTTTAATTACAATGACTAAGAAGCCGCTGTACTCTGCACACGGTAACTGCAAGACCAGCAGCGCATCAAAGAGATTTTCAAGGAAAAGGTAAAACCTAAGTTCTTTCACCTAAGAACTTAGGTGAAACCTGATGAAATTGAACAAGGGCAAGTGTAGGGCGCTGCATCTGGGGAGGAATAACCCCCTGCACCAGTACAGATTGGGGGCTGACCTCCTGGAGAGCAGCTCTGTGGAGAGGGACCTGGGAGTCCTGGGGGACAACAGGATGACCATGAGCCAGCAATGTGCCCTGGCGGCCAAGAAGGCGAATGGCATCCTGGGGTGCATCAAGAAGAGTGTGGCCAGCAGGTCGAGGGAGGTCATCCTCCCCCTCTGCTCTGCCCTGGTGAGGCCGCATCTGGAGTACTGCATCCAGTTCTGGGCTCCCCAGTTCAAGAAGGACAGGGAACTGCTGGAGAGGGTCCAGCAAAGGGCAACGAGATGATTAGGGGATTGGAACATCTCTCCTATGGAGAAAGGCTTAGGGACTTGGGTCTCTTTAGTCTAGAGAAAAGAAGATTGAGGAGGGATCTTATTAATACATACAAATACTTAATGGGAGGATGCCAGGGGGATGGGAGTAGTCTTTTTTCAGTGGCACCCAGTGATAGGACGAGGGGTAATGGGCATAAACTTGAACATAGGAAGTTCCATCTTAACATGAGGAGGAACTTCTTTACTTTGAGGGTAGTGGAGCAGTGGCACAGGCTGCCCAGAGAGGTGGTGGAGTCTCCCACTCTGGAGACATTCCAAACCCGCCTGGACGCCGTCCTGTGCAACCTGCTGTAGGTGACCCTGCTCTGGCGGGGGGGGGGCTGGACTAGATGATCTCCAGAGGTCCCTTCCAACCCTGACCATTCTGTAATTCTGTGATTCTGTGAAAAGCAGTAACGTGAATGCTACACTACAGTTCTCTGTTTTCACTGCATTATATACCTTTGTGGGCTTCTTTTCAGTGCAGATACAGCCTTTATACTTTACTGTCATTTGTACCAACATCCATCGACTAGGCATAAGGTGGGAGGTTTCATACAACAACTTACGGTGGAGAACATCATCACACAGCAGTCGTGTTATGAGATGCCTCGTTTCTCTTGGTTTTATGTAGTAGAATGAGATTTGTACTCACCTACATGCCTGCACAAAGAAGGGACTTTAAGGAGATAAATGAGTAATATTTTATAAGATAAATGTTCTTTTATGTTCACTCCTGTTATTTTACTATACATATTACATGGTCACAGAAGTTCTCTTTTGGTGCTGTCAAGTTCCCTTGAACACCTCTTGCATGAACAGAAAGACATCCCTGTGAGGGATTTCAAGAAGTCACCTGGTCTCTTCCCACACTCCAAAGTAGGTTCAACTAAATCCCAAACTCCCTAGCTTCCCTCAGCAAACGATTCTGGTTGAAGACCTTAGAGCCCACCCAGGCAACGGGGTTCGGTTCTTCATCATCCCTCCATCAAAGCTTTTCGGAATACCTACAGCCTCATCACCTCCCTTGCTGCAGGACTTGCTAATTATTTTTTGCCCTATGTGCAGCAGACACGGAAAGGAGTTTCCTTCTCCTCAAACTTTCTATACAACTAAAAGAAAGTAATCGCCACAAGAGTAAATAATATATTTTTTTTTAATCTTTCCTGATATGCAATGTTTGCTATTTGTGCCATTTTCTTTCTGATTCTCTCCAATTCTTCTTGAAGTCAGGTTCCTGAACCGGACACAATCCTGCAGCTCCGTCACTACTTGCAGTAGGGCAGAGTATCTCGTAACTGCCCCGTTTACTCAGAACAGTAATACAGAGCACCGTGTTCAAAGCCTGAAAAAAGCATCAATTATAGCTTGACTTTCAGTCTGACAATATTGCATTTAGCCATCTCCAGACCACTGGGATAATTACTAGAAATGCAACCCTTTGCTTTGTTCCTATTCTATATATAGATTAAAACCAACCATAAAAGCCAATGCCTTTCTGATTAATATCTTCCCTTGCTCCTTTCCGTCCACCAGACTTGTTCACAGAAAAATTCTGTAACGTCTCATAAAAATAACACGTGAAAATGCAAGCGATTTGCTCCGAGGATGTTTCCTCAGGCTTCTCTAATGTTATATTTGCCTTTCTGGGCATAGAGGTTACAAGCAAAACTATCGCTCAGCCCGCCAAATGTATTGCAAGAACAAGAACATTTTTATTGCAACAGATTACAATACACAAAACAATATGCTTCTGGTGCTGTAGGCAAAAGTATCTATTCACTCTGTTGGCCTAATATCAATAATTCAATACTAAAGCAGCTCAGCTTTTCAGCACAAGAACCGGCTTTTCCGTGGAAGTATTCTCCAAGTGTGACGTCTACACACAGACCTGACACGCAGATCATAACCGTGAAATTGGCTAAAAATATTCTAAAATCAATTTAACAATTAGAGTTGAGAAGATGCATACGGATTAATGAGTTACAATTTGTTATGAATATCTTCTCAAGTAAACAAGCTGCAACACGAGCACATGCTATTGTGATCGCTTGTTCTGTGGCGCTGATATTCCTACAAGAAAGCAACTGTGAATCATCTGAACAGTCATGCTTCTCAAAGGGAAAAACTCATCCATGAATACGTTTAAATAAATAAAAAAAAAACCCCAACCAACCAAACTCTCGTGACTCTCCGCTTCCAGAATGCCCCATCGCTTTGTGGTGGGCAATGGAGGCTCATCAGGATTCGTCAGAGTTTCCCCATCTTCCTTGGCCAGAGGAGGTGACACGGCGACATTGGGTGTGCCACACAGAATGACAGAATGTTCAGAGTTGGAAGGGACCTCTAGGGATCATCTAGTCCCACTCCCCTGCTAAAGCAGGACTGCCCAGAGCACATCACTCAGGACTGCATCCAGGCGGGTTTTGAAAACCCTCCAGAGAAGGGGACTCCACACCCTCCCTGGGCAGCCTGTGCCAGTGCTCTGTCACCCTCACCGAAAAGAAGTTTCTCCTCGTATTTGAATGAAACTTCCTATGTTCCAGCTTGTGCCCGTTGCCCCTCGTCCTGTCACTGGGAACCACTGAGAAGAGTCTGGCTCCATCTTCCTTCAACCCCCCCTTTAGATACTTATAAGCAACAATAAGGTCTCCCCTTTCAGCCTTCTCTTCTCCAAGCTAAAGAGTCCCAGCGCTCTCAGCCTTTCCTCATACGGGAGATGCCCCAATCCCTCAATCATCTTGGTTGCCCTTCGCTGGACTCTCTCCAGCAGTTCCCTGTCCCTCTTGAACTGGGGAGCCCAAAACTGGACACAGTATTCCAGTTGTGGCCTCACCAGTGCCAAGTAGAGGGGGAGAATGACTTCCCTTGACCTACTGGACACACTCTTCCCTATGCAGCCCAGGATTCCATTGGCCTTCCTGGTGACAAGGGCACACTGCTGGCTCATGGACAATTTACTATCTACCAGGACCCCCAAATCCTTCTCCTCAGAATTGCTACGGCGAACTAATTTACACCGGAGCCTGGTGGAAATTGCTAACTGTGATTATGTCAAAAGGAGCTTCCACCAAATCTTTTTTCCATGGTTTGGACTGGAGGTCAACAAACCAAGTACACTTGATGCCCACAAATCCTGACCACTGAACCATGTCCTACAGCTACGAATCATTTGTATCCGCGATATGTTATTAATTCCATTGGTGAAAAACTACTAAAATTCAGAAAAGAATTTATGGGATGACTACGAAACTCCGGAAGAAGCAGCGTACAAATGAGATACATCATGGAAACTGCATGTCCCCTCTCACGCTGTGTTGTGTTAAAAGCATACCAACAGGCACCGAAAACAACCCCAGCAAAACCAGGCAGCAGTTTGGTTTATTTGTGTTGGAAGCAGAACAAAGAATTGTGGTTTATGGTGTAACCTTCTGTTTTTCAGCCTCATTTTTACTAGAGATCATCAACTGCCCACAATCACAGAGCAACTCAAATTTTGGACTGGCCAAATTTCCAATTCTTATTTCAATAAGAAAACTGAAATAATTTTCACTTTTACTCCGTCTGGACACGCCATTGATATTTTCAGCCCTCGAAAGTTAATGCATTAACTGAAGGACTGTTTATACTGAAAAGCAAATTATTTTCCAAAGCTCATAAAATCCAGCTCCCCACAACCCAGCGGTGCCCTGTCAGGGACTGCGGTTTTAACCGTGGTTGTTTTATACACAGATATTTCGAGAATGGAGAAACAAAGTGTACACACTGCATGACTTAACAGCATGATCCACAGGACAACAGAGAGCTTATTAAGGGACAAAAGATCAATTAAAAATAGTAGATGAACCTAAACAGCAATTGGTGTAACTACTGGATTTGGTCTACTACTGCTTCGATGGCAGCACGGTGCCCTGCAATACCGGTCTGCCAATAAAAAAAAAACTAACCCACAAACAAAACCTGGGATGAATTCAGCTTAAAAAGTAAGTTTGATCTCTTCTCATGGATCCGATTTGTTCTTTGGGATAATCTCTTGGTGACAGCCAAATGAAACCGTCAGTGCAGAAGGGGACGGATGAGAAAACACCATGTACTGCTCAGGTCCTCCCCGGAGAACGGTTTCGTGCTCTCCAAAGAGCCCCCCCATACCAGAGCTTCCCGAGCCCCCTGTCCAACACACTGCGGCTTAAACACTGCTGGAAAACATATGCGGTGTATCGGGAAGAGCAGAGACTTCAATACTGTAAACATACCAACAGACCCTAGAAACGACATGACAGATCTGGAACGATGATGTATGAAGTGGTGGGAAAGTGGTCAACAGTAAAATGCCTTGCGAAACATTAGCGTTCTCACCGAGGAAAGATTAAGGCTGATGAGGCAGAAATTACACTTCCTTATGTAGGTGGCAACATATGGGAGTTGTCAAAACACATGCTCCTGCAGATGCACATGTCCCAGAGCAACACTGCCTCTCACATTCTGGGACTCAGCCTGGCTACAAGAGAACTTGGATATTAATTACCGTAACCTTAAATATGATGTTGCAGCAGAGTGCGTGGGGTCTCTCAGGGTGCCTTCAGAGCCAGCTGACAGCTTCTCCGCAGGGAAGGGAAGCCCGTGTTTCACGGCAGAGCACAAGCGGTCAGCCGGGGAGCGGTACCGCTGCTGGGGCTGACGCGGAGGCGAGGGCAGCGAGGCGGGTGGTGGGGAGAAGGGTGTTCCTCACCTCCACCTTCTGGCATGGCCCACACGAGAACCTCTCCTCTTCCAGTACGTGGCACAGAGCAGGGCTTTGTCCTGCTGCTGGTGGCAGGGACTGTCCTGCACCTCCACAGCCCATCCTCTCCAGGGGGGTGTACTGGGGAGGGACAGTCCCGTGGGGCTCCTCTCCATCCCCTGAGCGGGCAGCGCAGCAGGCGAGCTGCTGTCCTCTTCCCACCGCCCCTGTGGGTGGCCGCCTGTTTTGTTGGTGCCCTGAGAGAGCTCCATGCCTAGTATCTCGCAGCCCTTCCAGCTGACAGGGAGCTCGGAGCTCCGGCAGCCACACACCTCCTTCGCGTGGCTGATGCCAGGGTGCTTCCCCAGACAGACGGACAGACAGCATGGCAAGGGGCTCTTCTGGAAAACAGGACTCTGACACGCCGCACAGGAGGGGCTCTCTCAGGCTAGAGAAGCAGAAGCAGTGCTGCTTCCAAATTAGAGAAGTAAACGTGACGTACCATGTACATAACTTCTCCTGGCTCCTTCCTCCTGCTGTCCTGTCGGCTCTTACCTCTGTCCCTCTGGACACGGAGCTCACCTGCTGCTAGCACGTTCCTCAGTGAGCACCCAGAGTGACTGAAGGTCTTGCCTCCAGTCTCCAAGGCCCTGAAATTATCCAAGCCCCCCCCCAAGTACCAAAGCATCAACCTGAGTGATAACTCTGCTTCTCGCACCCAACCATGACATTCACCGACCACGCTTCAAGCTGTGAGATGAAGTCCCACAGGAGCAAAGAGCCACTTCCATTCCTGCCGAAAAAACCTGCTGCACTCCACCGGTGGTGCAGACCAACCCCACCGCTTCCCATTGGGACGCCAGGGACAAAACACCACAGCCTGGCCCCGTGCAGGCTGGCGTTCACACACAATCACTGTGCCTACCGCAAATCAAAAGACACAGGTGAAGAGTAAGGAGAACCTCTATCTGGATGCTGGTAAGGCACTTTCTATACAAAGAGCAACTCAGAAAAACATTCCGAACAGAACATTCCTCTTGGTCTGTCCTCAGGAGACTTAAACTTGATGACCTGGAGATTAATCTTCTGCGTATAACATAAATCCAAGTATAGCAGCAGGAGGCACACATGTGTCACACCAATCAAAATGGCTCAACCCAATCAGTTCAGGAAAGGATTACTGCAGTGGAATGAAAAAAAAAATTGTTTTAAAAGCTAAATAAGCTAGCCGGCATCTTAAAAATATTCAGAGATATGAATGTGTCCCCCGTGTTTCTAAAAATTAAATGCAAGATTAGAAACGTGAAGTCAATATATTCTACCTCAGCTTGAATGCCGATTCATGCCTTTCCTACAAGGTACCGATTGGTAAAAGCAGGAACAAAAAAATAGATGCTACAGCTGATTAAAACCTCAGCTAAACAAATTGTCTACAGGAAAATGCATTAGCCCGAGAGATGCAAGAACAGCAGGACACTCAAATGAAATTGGATTCTTTAGATCACACGTCTAAAACATTAGAAATTCCCTTGATTATCAGTAAAATTTAGTACAATAGGGATACTCCAGGCATAGAAAAACAAACACAATGCTGACACCTGAAATGACAGTCTGTGCTATGGAGAAACTAGACAGGTTCAAAAGGAAATAGAAAACAAGCATGAAAGGCCCGGTGGGATTAGTATAAAGATTAAAATAAGAAAATAGTCATCTTTTAGGTATGTTATAGCCAATATATTTATGCAGATTGCCAACATTTGTTTCCAGGTACTAATACAAGAAGGAAAAACCAGAGTGGTAACAGATAAAAGCATTGCTAGGAACAATGGGATGAAATGCAGAATAAAAGCGTAGGCTACTCGAAGAAGCTTCTAGACTGCAATATTTACTAAATACAAATAGCCCGTCCAGTAGCTGAAGCTCTGACACTAAGGACAAGTTATTCCAGACCCGCAGGAATAGTCATCCCTGTACTCCGCAGCTCAGTGGGTCACCAGAAGAGGAAAGTGGGCGCCTTTTGGGCAGGATCTGCGCCGGATGAGGAGTTCCTCTCGCCCTGCAGACAGGGAGCACAGAGCATGCCTCTGGCCTGTGCGCAACAGAACGCTCAACGGCAAACAGATGATCATTGGGTATACGCAAAATACAATTAAACACAGGCTAGACAGTCAAAAAGACAATAAATAGATGTTATTTTGCTAAATCCTTCAATGTTTATTCCACTCACGTGTTCTGTAAACTAAAGGAACTCATTAGTTAGGAGTCACAGACTTTGGGTTGAGGGCAAGGAAGACCTCGTTAGAGGCATGGCTAAACAAATAACCCCGAGTTGCTTCAGAGTTTGCCAATTCTTTCATTTGTACTATAACTATACACCCTATTGAACATAAATACCAAGCTGTAAAGAAGGTTGGGGGATTAATTTAAAAAATAATTTTGTGCTCCTGAAAGGATGACTAAAAATGATTAAAAATAAAACAGTCTTAAAACGAAAATAGGATCTCACTCCTATGAGACCTGTGGCAATTTTTCAATAAAGAAATTATCTCATGAAAAATATATTTGTAGTAATACTTGAACAGGAATGGGTGCATTAGGTACCTATTATTCATACGTGTTCATGCCTTCTTTTGGTCTGTCCTGATGACTCCTTACCAAGACCTTCCCAAAGTGAATGTCATTTCCAGTAGCACAAAAGACATACCAATATTATTGATGAAAACCTTAAAACTGCATAAAGATTGGTTCCAGTTCGGGGTACCCAGCTGGAGAATGAGAAGGGTCTCAATGCACAGAATTTTCTGACTTTACTCAAAGCGAAGTCACTGGAGCTCTGCAGCTCATCAGAATCAAACTCAACCACAAATACCCACTACAGCAAACACCTCTGAAATTTGAGGAGTCCAAAACCTAACCCATGAGGAATCTCCATTTTTTTCACTGTGGCACTAAGCCAAAAACCCTAAAAATACCCCCACCGCCCCCCCAATTATATTCTTCAGCTATACAACACGGCTAGTTGAATACCTTTGTCACAAGGGTTGACAACGGGAATTAATCAAAACTAACACTTGCGCCCAGTGGTCTTCCATCCGCACGCTGCAGCGAAGGCTTCTCTTCCCCATGCCCCCTTATATCACACTTACACTTATTAAGCACTAAGAAGTTTTTAATCTTGGTTATTCCTTTCAGTTGAGTCATTACTAGAATACTTGATTGCCTTCCTGAAATGATTAACAGTAGTGACCTTTTCAGAATTTGGAGAGATCTTTTCTGCATGCTAAGTAATACCACAATGGCTTAATTTAAACTGTAGCACAAAACCAATCTACCTAAATAATCTCTGTCAACAATTAATTTAACATTAAGAAAGTCAAATAAAAATGCGTAGTCAGTAGCAGTTCTGTTTTTAATTCATTTGCCCTTTTTAATATCCTGCTCAAGGCAAGAATTATTGGTGACAAAACCAGTCACAGTTATCACATCAATTTAACTTCAGCGCACGAAGCCCGACTCACTTCAGCTGCAAGAAGGTGCAGAGATCAATTTTTCAACATCACAAAATTCTCACCATTACAGCTTCGTGGTTGCTAGATCCTAGGAGACTCGATAAGCCCTAGGAAAGACCAGATCACCATGAAAAAAAAAACCCACACATCTCTATTGCCTCTTAGAAATAAACAAATAAATAAATAAGATTGTACCCCAAACCCACAATTTTACCAGCACCTATCAACAAAAAAGTTACTTAAAGGAGACATCTGCCACAAGAAAAGGCCGACTGAAGGGTACTGAACAGCTCTGAAACTTTAAGTGATCATTGCTACTTCTTTTCACTCCGATACAATTACCTGTAATTTTTGTGAACGTTTCTCCCTTAGAGTAGGCATATCTACTCAATTGTTACAAGCTACAGGACTCCCAACCCAGGGCCTTTATGTCAAATGGGGAATATCAGGTAATTGCCTACACTGGGGTCACACTGCAATGAAAAATAAAAAGTTATTTCCCATTGCAACATACTGCTGGTTTTAGAGATTTCTGTATTATTTTAAACCCAAAATGCCTTCCAAATGCATCTACTTGGAAAGGTGACAACGCACCGTTCTATAAGTCTCCAAAATTCTTCGGTTGGCTTTGAAATCCAAAATTTAAATTTCTAACAACGTAGATGAAGAGATCCAGGACGAAAATAAGACAGTTGCAGCTCTGAAAAGCATTTGTATTAATGTCTCCTGTTCTCAATGGAGGGAAACTATTCTTGAACATGAACATCTCTGCTTTAATTCTTGTCCCTATTTGAGATTTACTTTTATCTCTCCTATCTCTTTTTAACCTTTATCTGTGGTAATTGTTCTTCTTAAGTCTTGTTAATTAAGACTGCAAGCTCATCAGGGAAACATCCTCCCCTTTGTTTTCCAGTTCCTTATCACGCCTGGCAGGAGTACGGCATCAAAAATGCATCAGATACTTGGTTCAACAAAACCATTTCACAGGATTACAGAGTAGAGACATGAAGGTCCTGACGTCCACCCGTGCGCTTATGTCAAAATGCTTCTGCTCGTTTAACTTAGTGTTTTATTAATATAATAGGCTTACCGCTTCTGCTGAGAGATTTTAATATTGACCATTGAAAAAAAGCTACCAGAATTACTTCGTTCCCTCTTTCAGCCAAGAGCTGATGCCCTTCGAAGGTTCCCAGGCTCACCACAGCGTCCCCTCCCAGCACACCGACTTCCCAGCTCGGTTGTTCTATAGCTAAATGTTGTTTATTTATTCTCTTCCTCTAAGGCCCCGAAAGTTGGCTTTTAGTCTATATGACAGGGTTCATAAATTAATGACCCTGAACTATGTATTAGATATTTAACCAAATGCTCTACCAAAACCCGCAGTTGCTGTAAATCTAACAAAAATACATTACATATTCTGTTTTTCTCTACATAGACTAAATACTACATTTTTTTTTCCAAAAGATTCCTTAAGGCATCACTAGCTTTTACCTTAAGTGATACCACGATAAAAGGCAGATCTGTTTCAGTTTCTTATCTTCCCTTTCCTTGAACCATTAATAGAAGTGAAAGCAAAAATGTAACTCAGCTTGTTATCTTTGCAAAATCAAATACATTAGACAGGGTATTATTTGCCTCAGGCAATGCCATTTCAAGTTTGTATCACTACTACCCGGGACCATTCAGTTTACAAAGAAAAAAATGTGGATTTGACAATGACTGCTGCCGCTCATTTACAACGCGCAATTGCTCTTTCACCAAGAAATCGGTTTCCACCCCTGTACATTTGAATGAAAAAACCTGCGGTGTTGATTACATAGGAAATATTTTCCCCAAAAGTCTTGAAATAATTTGAGTTTAATTCTCTTTACCCTCACAACACGTTACCAAGAGAAATCAGAAATTAACCAGGACCTTTCTTACGAGAGCAATTTTATCTTTAACAACTCGGAAATTAGATTTTTAACAATGAAATACAGTGTTTGTTTGGATGAGAATCACTAAAAAAAAACCCCAACAAACCAAACCCCAAATAAATAACTAAATGCCTGGGACTTAAACCGCCAGGTTGATTGCTCCAACTGTCACCAGCTTCAGGGGTGAGTTGCTCTCCCCTTGACTGCGTTTTCCAACGTCCAGTCAACTTATCTCAGAGACAACTTCAAAACTTAATGGTATCCTGTTTTCGCAAAATTTGACCAATATGACCGATAAATTGCATCACTTGAAGATCTGTGAATATTTGCCTTATACTATCACGCACACAACTTTAAATCAATTTTTAAAACATCATTTTTGAGCTTGCTTCCGTACTTCTTATTTACGCAGTGAGTAACGCGACCCTCCTTACTCTGCTTGATTGTCTCCCACCTTCTCCTGTTTCATCTCCCATCCCTTCAGCACAGAAGCAAGGTCACCATTTCTCAACTGTTATGTTCTTTCTGAGATTTACCCAACCAGTGAGAATAAGTGAAATAACAGAAAGACTGAGTAAAAAGCTTGGTCTGATATTTGAGACTGAACAACGAGAGGTCCAGTGACAGAGGTGATGGTGAGTGAGTGAGTGATCTAGATCGGGATGGACAGGAGGACTCTGACACAGAAATGCAATTCTCATCGCAAGCCACGGGGAGAATTTGTAATTTCTCCCACATCTATTATTATGCTCTTAAATCATCATATTTTTCCAGTTTCACTTTGTGAATTAACATCAACCTAAGTCCTTTTAATTCATTCTGAACTGTTTTAACCAACCATTAAAACCAAACCCATCTCTCAAGTCCACCTTGAGGCTATTTTGAGCGAGTACGCTACAAAGGGAGCGCGCTGTCAAATATTGTTAGTGGTTAATATTATGTCAATCCTAAACAATACAAATATGCTCTGAATACAGTAAAACTACCCATCGGAAAATATTTCTATCCTACAGAGCAGAGTCCTGATATTTTTTACTTATCCTTCTGTGAAGTCCTATTTTACAGAATTTGAGAAACTGAAATTCCAACCCAAAATACATAGGCTGCTCTCGAAAAACCTTCAATGCCTTCCAAGCACAGCTGAAGAGGATTCACATTCAGTTCACAACGAGCTGACCAACGGAAAGCACCTACAACTTGTTACGAAATTATTTTTTTTCATTGTAAAATAACAACTGACAAGTACAAGCCAAACAGGAATAATTGTCTGCGGTGGGCACGCAGCGTATCGCAGTCGTGAATGCATCCAGCAACGCATGAGCTTCTCTCTGGGCTACGCTGTAAAAATAGCAAAGCCTGACATTTAAAGATTCACTCCATCCCCCACCCCACCCCCCCCGCTTATGGAGGCAGGTTTCAAGTAGAGTAGCGCAGATTTTCATCAATCCCTTCTTGAAAACAGGGCAAAGCCTTAGGTCTCGGTGCTTTAGGAAGGTGTTTTGTTGTAGGCAGAAAGTGTGAGAAGACGTCCTTATGTCTACGGAGATGATTCCTTAACGCTTCTGTAAGCTAGAAGAAAAGGCGGCAGCTGACTATAGGTCCTAGACTTACACAGATTGCCAAATACTGTACTCCAGAGAAGCCCATTTCAAGATGGAGGTGGTACAAAGTGTGGGCTTCTCAGTACACCAACTTCTCTTTCAATGCGCGTCTTCCAGTGTCACCTTCTCCATCCTGTATTGTCCTCTCTCTTCTGTTCCTTCTTTGCGATTATGCCAATGGAATCACTTGTGTCTCATCATCAATATCACAGTGAAGAGATCTCTTGAGACAGTATCACAGACTCCCAGACTGGTGAGGGCTGGAAGGGCCCTCTGGAGCTCCCCCAGTGCCACCCCCACCAGAGCAGGGGCATCTCCAGCAGTGGCACAGGACGGCGTCCAGGCGGGTTTGGGATGGCTCCAGAGGGGGAGACTCCCCCACCTCTCTGGGCAGCCTGTGCCACTGCTCTGCCGCCCTCACAGCAGAGAAGGCCCTCCTCAGGTGGAGATGGAACTGCCTGTGGTCACCTTTGTGCCCGGTCCCTCTTGTCCTGTCACTGGGCACCACTAGAACCAGACTGTTCCCATCCCCCGGCACCCTCCCTTGAAGGACTGATCAGCACTGATAAGATCCCCCTCAGTCTTCTCTTCTCCAGACTGAACAGCCCCACGTCCCTCAGCCTTTCCTCAGCAGAGAGATGCTCCAGTCCCCTCCTCATCTCCGTAGCCCTTTGCTGGACCCTCTCCAGTAGGGAGAACAGGTCCTGGTAGGATTGTTCCTCATACATTCTTCTCAACATTTAAGGATATTTGTTTTGCATGTATCAGTTAAATGACAATGAAGTTCTTTGGGGGTTTACCGGGGCTTGAGCTGTAAGTTGTTTTGGCTTTTTTTGTGTGGTGAGGACATCATTTATCATTTGTTACCAGCTGTCTTGAGAGCAAAAATAAATAAATAATGCCTCAGCGGCTATGATTCAGAAACAAGCAACATTTGCAGCTTCCATCAATTCCATCTGGAACTGAAGGAGCTCAGTATCAAGTAAGAAGGGCCGCGTTGTACTAATTTATGAATATGCCGACCTCTTGATGAGTATGTTTACTGAATGTATACGCTGCTTTAATCTAACAGCAAACCTTTGGAGAAGTCAGCAGCGAGCCCAACCGTGGCTGGAGGCAGCCCAATCTACACACACTGGAGGGACAACGCAAGAGTCAGTTGTTTTCCTGCTCCACCTCCGACCTCCAGCAGCTCAACAGAATAGTTTGCTGCGGGGAACCAGTCTGACAATACAAACCTTCACCAGATTTAAAAGGACACATTCCCTAAGAGGGAAGAGAGAGCTTTGGAAAACCGACTGATACTCAGCTCTCAGAAGTTAAGGGTGGCTGCGTCTCACCATCATTAATTTATAGTGATCATAGTTAAAAGGTATATAATTACTACTTGATTCGAAAGTTTTCCTGCTTAAGTCAACCACGAAGGATACTTAAATACAGAACGCTATCCAGTTACTCTGATAAACCACGAGCAAACCCAGTTCACCTCCGGAGCGCTCCAGTCCACCTACGCAAAGGGATAACGCAAAGCGCTCTGCTTCCAACTGGAAAGCACACGTTTCCCAGCCACAATACCCTGTGATCCCACAGCCCTCCCTCCCAAAACCAGAACTTGGGCAACTGGGATAAGGACAGAGCCAAAAACATGATCGCAGAGTAAATTACCACAGTAGCGGCGACTGGGGAAGGCAGCACAGTTGGAGAGACACGGCATCCAGGGAGCCCCAGCCCGCTCCGACGGCTGGAACACAGTGAAGCCGTCGCTCCAGTAGGGGCTACATACCATAAAGGATGCACAATAGGGCTGCTGGGAGCACTGGAGCTGTGACAACCCTCAGGAAATCAAGCCCTTGTATACGCTGTGAAAGTGCTCATGATTGTAATAACTGAATGCTTATGGAAAGTGAGTCTCCTAAGGACTACCTGCCTCATCCGGTTTTTATGTGAGTATTCTGAATTCCTACCCTAACTTGCTTGAGAGGGGACGGAATAAGGTAAAACGGGCTGAGAACCTCTTAAATGAGCGCTCGCGTGATAATGTACAGGAATGAGATCCTCAGGTGATCACACACTTGTGTATGAAGCCCTACGGCGGGGCTCCCAGTCACAGCCACTAATAGAAACCATGCAAATCTCCCACTGAGTGCCATGCCATTTATCCATCAGCAGAGAGGTGTCTCCATCTGTGGTGCAGAAGAACAGCTTGATTTTACGACAGAGGAAACACTGCTCTAACTCAGTCTCCCCATATCGATGGTCATTTCGCTGCTATTTCTGCTTCTGCGAAAGCTGCAGCATGAACAGTCTTTGGTGGAAATAGGAACACATTCCAGGTTGTGAGGTAAGGGAATCCCATAGAAATGTGTGTGCCCGGATGAGTAAAATCTACTAATCTGAGGTGATCTGAAGCTGCAGGAAGAGATGCCAATAGAGACAGAGATATCTACATCAGAGAAATTACATTACCTTCTCTGTGCTTTTAGCATATTCATAGGAAAACACTGGTATTATAAAACACATCTACCGTCTTGGGCAGAGAAGGAACTCCAAATGCTGGACGCAGTGCCCGGGGAGAGCTACAGCGCTGAGCCACCAGAAGTAGATGTTGTCCAAGGCTCTCCAGCATAGCTTCTCAACAACATGAGCCTGTGCGTCTTAAGCAAATACTTTTGCCAGAGTACGCTACCTGAGCCTCTTAAATGAAAATGTTATTGCTATGAAAATTCACGGGAACTTGATTTTTCAGGATAAAATTCTAGTTTTTGAAGATAAGTTAAGGTTAGGAACAGAAGTGTCTCATGCTGTGAACAGTGCTTATTTTCCCAGAAGTTTTACAATGTTGTATGAATGGCATCAGGACCTGGATTTATTTGATTTTACTTTCTTAGCTGGGTAAATTAGTTCCCACATTGCTTTCTGCAACATTTGAACAGTAGTAGTCGGCACATATGTTTGTAAGTCTTGGGCAAAGACGTATTCGAATCTCTTAAGGATGGTTTAATAAAGATTTGACAGCTGGCACTGAAGTCTAAGTGGAAAGTCGCCGGCTGCAATACAAGCCGCCTTGAGGCTGGCAGTGTCTTCATTAGCTATTCACAACAGCTCCCAGATGCGAAGACCTTGGAGGGAGACTTGTAAGTGTGTAGGTTACTAACATCAGGTCCTCACCTGAGAGGAACAGACAAAACTTCCTCCAAAGCCTGAATCCGAAGGGAGTTTCAGAGGTGACGGTGAAGATGTGGAAGGCTGAGAAGAACTCTGGCTCAGGTCTTCAAGGACTTACCTCTTCCAATGGCACTAGTCTTTAATTCCAGCAGCTGGCTCTCTGCGCTGGAACTGCCCAAGGACAGCCTGACATGCTACTGGCAATCAGCGACCACGTCAATTAGAATTGATGCAGAGTCATCCCAAAACTTTTTCCCGCAGGATTAGTGTGGTATCCAGCTCTTCCTCCTCTCCCATTCTCTTCTTTGCCTCGGCTCTGTGTTCCTTGTCAACCTCTTCTTGGTTTTCCACGTGTCATGTTTGATTTTTTTTAATGCTTTCCTCATTCCCCTCAGAAAAAATGCAAAATAAAATAATCCATAGATAAGACAAGAGGACTGTTTATCTAAGCAATACAGGATAGGATGCTTTAATATTTTCATTTCAGTAACTCTTCCCCCCCCATCTTGTCTTCTCTGCTTAAAACAGAGAAACATTGCAGTGCATAACACCCGTCGAGCAGAACTTCAGTCATTACTGGATAATTAGGTCTATGATAAACATTAACTTTAAAGAACAATACATAATTTGACTTGGTATACCACTCTAAGGAACAGAGATCTGGAAAGATGCTCGAACCTACAAGGACTGGATGCCTTTCCAACATTGCCGAGTTCCCTTAGACCTCAATTCTGTGCCGTGAGCTCCAGAATGCACTGGGCTCAGTACAGGTTCCGACCTTCCGATTATCTTAGTAATAACGAATCCAATAAAATGGAAGAGCTAATTTTGCATTATTGCTATGAAAGAAAACTTTCCCTCTAACCTAATGAAGTTGTCCATCATTATGCAATTATTACCTGCATATGTGCAATGTCAGCGGGGTTCATTAAAGCTTTTTGAAATGAAGTAGCAGCATAAAATGTTTCTAATTTTCAGATAGCTCTTCATATGGCTCCTTATATACTGAAAAGGCAACAAGCAACTTCATTTACAAACTATAATTGGCATATTTTAAGAATTAACAGTAACGACTATGATACTGTGGTAAAATATACACGCTAATATCATAAAGGAGGTAATTTCTTAAACATTTTTGTTGTATTTGCCCTTTGCCTGTATCAGTGTAAAAGCTGTGCCTGAGCTGAGAGAAAAATCAATTGATTTCTGTTTTCTTTTTTCCTGATGAAATGAGATTAATGCCTCCTTATGTTTCCTTTCAAGAGGTCGGCTTTCAGACGGTACAACGTGCTTGCTTTTCCATGCCAACATCTAGACAGCTAGCTATGGCAGCTATCAATAAAACAGGAATCCAAGAAGTTACGGTACCAAAGCAAATATGCAACGAAATCGAAATTATTCGGTACGTCCACAAGTAGGAATCTACCTGCAGTACATTTTCATTCAGAACAAGACTCCTTTTCTGAGGTCAGCATCACGATGCATCATACGCTGTACACAACCGCACAATGAAAAATCATCATCCGAGCAAGAACTCAACTCCGTGATGCAGGACACATGCAGCTATTGGAAGGGCAACAAAAACTCTTTCTCCACATGAGTACAGATTGATCCAGGGCAAATTGATAAAATGGTTCCCATTTCATTCCATTAACCGCCCTGCAAATGTTTCGCCTTCACAGCATTTAAATCTCTTTGTGGAGAAAGCCGCAATAAATTGCTCTAGCATGAGAAAACGCAACTTGCTGGCTTAGGAAAAAAAGCAGAAGGTCTTTAAACAATGTTAAATTCAACATCCAAAGGTAAATTCATAAATTCAGTTCTAGTGACTGCAGGCATCTACCCATAAAAGCTCTCCTTTTCCAGTCCAAACAAGTTCTCGGCAGTAGCAAAGTAGGCAGCTTCCTAATGTAGCAGATTATTATGGCAACAAAAAAATAAAATCAAACCCCTGTCCCCAGAGCTTCCTCTGCCAATGCCAGCAAAGCCAGCTGGCGGCCGCTGCTGCAGAGAGGGAAGCTGCTGAGATAAAGAGGCTGGTGGACACGTCTGGCAGTAGGGTCGGTCACCCCCTCGTCTCGCTCTGGCCGTCCATCTCAACTCCACCATTCGTGCCGGGGCCCCATCTCTAAAGCCACACAAGTTTCTCTGCGCCACTGGGAAGTTTTGAAACAATCCTTTCTCCTACTCTGATGTTGTTTGTAATGTCAAAAAATACCTCAAACTGTCCATTTTTGGTCCCTCAGCACCGCCCCCTCCTCCTACCTGTATCTCTTTCCTCCCTCCTCAACTCATTTAATGGCTGACGTCAATCTACGTACTTCTTGTCAGCCTTCTTACTCCAGGTTCTTCTCACATTTATGTCAATCGGTTTTATCGGAAAGAGAGAAAACTCAAAGCAATCTGCATCAAACATGATTCTTATTTAAGTGCACCATCCTAGCGACATGGAAAATGGGAATACTCTGTAGCGTACCACACCATGAAGAAGGTCTAGACTAGTACCTCCTGATGAGTATATCAAGTGTTTTGTTCAGTACAAAAAATATGTTTTTGGTTGGTTTTTTTTTTTAACATAAGAAGAAAATAAATCAGCTAATATAATGCTGTTTCTCTAGAGTGTTATTCTTATATTATTTCATATCTGTTCTGCCCCTTGGCAATACCTATCTGCAGTGCTGAGAGAACAAAAAAAAAAATCGAGAAACTTAAAAACTGAATTTTAAGTTTTCTTCTGGTGCTTCCCAGTGGTAGAGGTTTATCTGAAAGAGATGGAATCTATGCATGTATTTCTTGGAAAATAAAACCATATTTCATATTAATATTTTTTCTATGGGTAGCTATGGCAATATTTTACCCCAAGACATGATCAGTTGCTATTGCACCAGTCGTCGTCTTCTACTTTAGCATTATGCCTGCGTGTCACTATTTCAGTACATTTCACAAACGCCTATTATTTATTATCAGTTACAGCCTTATAGTGTGCTGAGACACTAAGTCCCACGTGTCAAGCATTACTTCAAAAAGCACCATATTTTCTGCCAGACCAGACAGTACAGCAGAAAAGGCAAGAAGTGAATTGTAAGGTCTAATGAACAACATGGATCCAAACACTCATCCAAGGCAACACCTCCCAAAACTCGGTAAAAGTCACAGCATCCCATGAGCGGAGTTCGGTCTGTTATTTACGTTCTGTGGATCACACCCATTCAGGTAGTCCAACAGGGAATTGAGAGCAACTGTCATTTTCATGCTGTAACTTCCCAAATCTGCTCTCTTCTTTCTAATTCTCCAAATCTACGTTTGCAAATCTGCCCATCGCAGAATCAGCAGAGCATTTCCTGTGGCACTGCTTTAATTCGTCTCTGCCAAGAACACCGTCCGTGCTTTAACTTGAACTAATTTTTCACTATTGCGGAATGCCCATACTGTGATCATTACGGAAGAACCTACAAACCCAACTTGTCAAACCACCCCCAACCTCGTACCACGGGACAGAGAAACACGCCATCACTGTGGAAACCATGTGACGTTCTCCTAAGGTAATGCCAGGTAATAGAAGAAAAACCCGGAGAACATTGAGGAGAGCTAGCTGTGGTTATCCAGAAACAAATAAGCTGAAAAAGATTAAAAAAAATAATAACTAAGGACCGGTGGATGTATAGATCTGCAGCGAAGCTAATCTACGCTGCATAAATTATGTGGCAGACACATTCGTGGGTTATCAGTCTGTCCTGGCAACCAACTCAAGCACGTAAGAAGCAAACTGTACCTCCTGGAAACGTACAGCGCAAATCTGTAGATGCTATCGCAACGGCGAGTTTCACACATCGACATAGCTTTCAACAAAGCTAAATTCAACAGTGAAGCTTCCTTATGAAACCATTTTGGCACAGAAAACATTAACTTCATAGTTAAGCCTGTGTATGAGAGTTGGAGGCCTCAGATTCTCTAGGCAGGTCCCAGCCACCACAGTAAGTCATGAAATCTCTCTGAATCTATATTTCTCACAGATTAGCACGCTGTAAACATTAAAAACTTACTGGAAGGTCTTACAGATTCCAGAAATAGTGTTTATTTCTCTGAGAAAGGAACCGCTTTCTCCCTCCCCCCCCCCGGCTCAGAGAAATGGCCAAATCTATCAAATTCAAATTATCATTCATATAATAATGTGTTGTGCTTCACTTGAATCTTTACTAGCTGGTGAGTATTGTAACACCGTATTTTCCCATGTAAGTGGCTGGGGGATGAAAGAAGTTTCTCCTTGCTGGCCTCCACGGTCGTAGACGGGGTTTAGAGGCAAGATACAGAGTGAGAACAGATGTAAAGATTACCCAGCTGGTTCTGCGTGTGTTGCATGTGCCTACTTCTGTTGTCTGAAGAAGTCTTCCCTCCTCACCTTCATGTCCTTCGGAATCCTTCCTGCCCTTCGGAATCCTTCCTGCCACTTGCTGCCAGCGCTCAGGAACTCTCCTCAGGACAGATGGGAGGACGTATTTGAGGGGAACCTTCTGTTTTTTCCCCATCCTTTTCCCTACTTACTTGAGTTAGTTTCTCCTAAGAGTTGCAGTAGGTAACTGAGCAACACGGCGTGTCCAATACCAGGCCCAGTTTGAAAGAGAAACTCCAGAAAGCAAGAGAATCATCCTATTTGGCTCGAAAGGCTTGAAATCACATCAACAGTGAGAAACACAAACAGACCAGCTCATGGAAATAAAGACAAGCGTGTTATTCAACACTGGAACTATGGAAATGCATCCTGCTATATATATAGCAGAGTTGAAATGGGTCCAAAAGCACATCATACGGTACTTTCAGGGAGCGATGTGAGAAACGCTAGCTTTGTCTCAAAAGCAAAAGGCAATTCCTCTAGCCCAAGCATGGCCAGGAGGGCTGAGATCAGGGGCCCTGGTGCACAAGGTGCCAGCGCCGGGCAGAGGCCACCTCACCACAGTGGGACGCAGTATGGCTCGGCGCAGAAAGGGACTCCAACACGGATGAGGTCCCACCAGGAACTCCACTCCAACACAGGAGTTCTGTCCTACGACTTGTACACACCACCATAACATGACCCAATGACTAGAGAAATTCACGGATCTTATCAATTTCTGTTATCCTCAACAATTTAAAGTCTAAAGACTGTCTCTAAAAAACTGAATTATCTGAAACACTATTCCAAGTGTGGGTTGCCACTAGATAAGTCTTTCTTATTTGGTTCTAGAAGGACAATGATCAGAAAGCAAAACAAAACGTGACGTTATTTGATAGCTTCTAATTGCCCACAGTACTTTCTGCAGCTCCAAGTAATTAAACCAAACAGATGTTATTCACCAGGCTTGGAAAAGACTCAACTGCTACCCCTCCGACTGGATTGTGCCATACTATATAACTTACTAAATTCCACCACTGAAGACTATTATGTAATGAAAACAGATCACGTTTTCAAAAAATTAAGGCTAGCATATGATTTAGATTTTACATTGCATTTTAAAAAGCAAAAGTATGTCTGTATTTCAATTGCATTGAAGGACAATCAAAAGAAAAAACTGAGCAAAATTTCCTAGTATACCATTTATACCTTTTGAAAGGCTGAGGGACGTGGGGCTGTTCAGTCTGGAGAAGAGAAGACTGAGGGGGATCTCATCGATGCTGATCAGTCCTTCAAGGGAGGGTGCCGGGGGGATGGGAACAGTCTGGTTCCAGTGGTGCCCAGTGACAGGCCAAGAGGGACCGGGCACAAAGGTGACCATAGGCAGTTCCATCTCCACCTGAGGAGGGCCTTCTCTGCTGTGAGGGCGGCAGAGCAGTGGCACAGGCGGCCCAGAGAGGTGGGGGAGTCTCCCCCTCTGGAGCCATCCCAAACCCGCCTGGACGCCGTCCTGTGCCACTGCTGGAGGTGCCCCTGCTCTGGTGGGGGTGGCACTGGGGGAGCTCCAGAGGGCCCTTCCAGCCCTCACCACTCTGGGGTTCTGGGGTTTATGTTCTGTACTGTATGTTCTTTAAACTAGATAACAAGTATAAAGAAAAAACAGGCTTAAACCCACTGAATTGATGAAAGCTAAATGTGAATTAATTTAGGAAAAAAAATAAAGACTTAGTTAAGAGAAGACAATAAACATCACATTCTAGAAATCACTTCATTAAAAAGCGAGTGCTCATCACACAGCACAGCCAACGACTGTCTATACATGAAGAATCCAGGTAAGCGACCTAGCTTGTACAAACATTATTGAAGAACTATTTGTAATCTTCAAGATAAATATTTAAATAAAGTTGTACTATAAGCAGCAGCCTGCACTAATATTTACGGTTTTTAGAAGACATTCGGGATCTTGCAAGACATCGCTGAGAAGGACTTTGCTTTGGGTCTAACCCCAATGATACTAACCATATTACATGACCAAAAATAAGATAGCAGACCTGTAGGAAATAAAAGCTGTTTTTAAAACTCTCGTTTTGAAAGTCTTCGGGCTAAGGCCAGGGCGGGGGAGAACAGACCATGAGCAGTGGAGACGGAATGTGCTGTTTCTGTGATAGCCCTGGCTCACACGAGAAAGCGCTGTGGACCAAGCGGATCTCCTCGTCTTCCAGAGATGCTGTCCTCTCGCCAGTGACTGCAGAGGAAACTCTGCAACGAGGATGCACTGCATGTTCAAAAATTAGATGGCTACTAACAGACATCAAAGGCACGTCCGCTACCGCCTGCTCTTTTCCTCACCAAAGCCCCAAAATGCCACCGACAGAAAAGGAACTATCAGAAAGGAAGAAACAGGGTAAGGGCTTTTAGGATTTCCAAGACAAAAATGATATGTGCAAGAAAAGAAGAATGAGACTTGTAGATTCTGGTGGAGGAAAAAGACCGAAGGTTTAAGAGTTTTCATACTGTTATTTTATATAAATGAGGCATTTGAAGACTGGACACAGCACCGGGAGCCACGGCAAGCTGTGTAAGGGGTTGGGAGCAGGAAGGGATCAGCTTGGCAGGTGTTTGAAGGCAACTGTGTTGACGGGTCGGTCATGTACTGTCCTGAGAACTGGAGCCCGAGGAAAAGAAAGAATTGGAGCATAAAAGCATTTGGGTCATGGCCTTATTAAAAAATAAAAAAGTAAAAAAAAAAAAAAAGAAATTTTGTTTTCCTTTTTCTTTTTGGGTAAGATCTGATGCCAGGATATTGGAGGAGACTGGTGATGACAGATTTCATCAGCATAATCAGGAGAAAGAAGTTGAAATGTATTCAGTTATAAAAGGAAAATGCCTAGAAAAGGCAATTAGTTAAAAAGTAAAAGAGAAGAATAAGGGAAGACAGAAAATTGAAAATAAGGGGTACAGGAGAGTGAACAGAAGATTCATCAAGTAACAACATTAGCAATGATGATAAAGGTGGCAAAAGATCATAATTTATCATACCATAACCCCCAAACTGAGGAATTTTACTGTTTCTATTCTGTTCTATTTATGAGGCTATGAAAGTTATAGATTACACGATATCCAACAGCATGAATTCATTTCCTTGCTTAGTACTGCTGTGCGGTTGGTATTTCCTGTACGTTTACTCCCGAGGTAATTCCTTTGCTACCCAGACGCTACCTCCCAGCTCAACACAAAAAAGCACCTTACGTAAGTGGCATTTCTGCTTAGCCCAGGTGATGATGTTTTCATGCACTGCACAACAAATTTACAACTAATAAGCAAATTCAGTTACATGGCTGAAAGCACACCACCTACAACACGCACACACAACAGCTCTACAGACATTCTAATCAAATGTTGTACCGCACTCAAAGAGTTTAGATTCCCTCCTGTTTTGTCACATTCTAAAGCAAATTGAAAAGATGTTGGGATTTGCTCTACGTTTTGCCTGCATTAAACATGCGCTCACACCCATACATTCTGGAAACCTGTCCTGGCGAGGGTGATTTTCTTCCTTTCTACAACAGTCTACTTCTTATCTAAGGTTAACACACTTATGTGCAGTTCGTAACCACCTGATATTCAAAACTTAAAAAAAAGGGAAGGGGTATGAGACCCTTCCATCATTCCATTAAAAAGTGAAGCTAGAGTAATCCCAGCCCCTTTACAAGTTGATTCAAGCAGAGATTATGAGTTACATCTATAAATATGTGTGTGTGCATATACATATATATATTTTTTTTTTCACCAGACAATACAGATACCCTGTGTCGAGTCTGACCACATTCTGCTCTACTAATTCCCAGCAGTACCGTCTTCCCACAGCATGCATTTCTCCAAACATGCTACTGGGGGGAAGACGAGCAGCACCCCACTGTTCCAATGCTGAGAGATACGACAGATGCTCACGGGAATTAATGTGTATAAACCTAAACACTACTGACTACACCCAATTAAAATGTTAGAGGAAGCTAAAGAACACACTGAAACCATTACAGCGTGTAACCAGTTTGGGTGGCTGTTATTACTGCTTGGATTAAAAAAAGAAAAAAAAAAAAAAAGGCAGAAAGTCTGCATGATTCTAGAATTCTAATTTGAATTGAATGCTGCTACGCTCCAAATGCATTTCAGACTGTGTTTAAAAAATATTAAAAAGCCGGTTATCCCAGTTCTACTCAGTACAATTCCCTGGTATCAAAGTTTCCAGTTTTTCCTCTTATTTTTCTTACTGTTTAACAGCACAAAACAACTGTAAGAGCTACTAATCCCCTCTAAGCAAGTAATTAGTAATTCATTTCAGAAGTAAATACAGTTCTGAAGTGTTTCAGCGTGACTCAAATCAACCATTTTAAAATAATGTTCTGGTTTTTAAAAGCAGCAGACAAGGATGGGCATTTCAGGTACCCCAAAACAAGCGGCTCACGCAGACACAGCTGGGATAGCCTCATCCGCTCTCCTCGGATTCCGTCTAGGGAAGAGGAAGATAATGGATATGGCTATGTGTCAGCAGGGTTTAAAAAATATTCACATTACTGGCAGTTTTCTGGTTTAATTCCCACAGTTAACTAGTGCATACTTCTAGAGACTTTTGGAATTTAAAAGGCGGACCGTACGCAAGCCATATAGAGTAAATTTAGAAAATGAACCAATGAGATGTTCATAGATTTTCCTGGATTACATATTTAGATTACCGTTTACGGCACGGGTTAACCAGGATAATCGACAGTCAGAGGCAGCTCACAATCAACTGTAACGGCATGCAAATTGGCTATTCGGGGTTAGTAATTTGAAGGGAGAGAAAAGAAGACTTTTAGCTGGAGTTTCCTTGAAAAAAAAAAAGGCTGAAAGCAGGGACATTTGTAGCCAGCAAAAACTGTTTAAAAGCCTCTCACAGTGAAGTTAGAGCCCTTTTCAGCGTTGAACTCCAAGAGTAGCCTGCCCAAATCGCCCAGTCTGTGCTGTACTGTCATCTGCAGTCGGAGCTGACAGGGGCAAAGAAAAAACCCATGTCTTGAAGGTTCTGAAATGAATTCATGTGTTCTACATACAACAACATAACGCCTGGGAAAGTTACCGGCTGCTGCCTTTGTTCGACAGAGATTAACCATGGCACACATGAATAATGGGCTGGATTTATGCCGGAGAACAGAAGCTGAATGACAATTGTCGAGGCACTGCATTATACATACTTCGGCTGCCTTCTGCTCTATTCATTTAACACTTGCAGGGAGTACCGTGAATGAAATCTCAGCTCATTTTGCCCTGTTAAAACCACAGCTACACGCACTGTTTTGTAAACCCGCACTGATACCCAGCAGATCTTACCATGTATGTGCCACCGTAAAGCGACGACGCTGGCGGATGCTTTTATTGACGAGCAACTTTCTGAAAAAGCACGGAGAGTTCCTCGGTGAACTGCGAGGAGAAATTTTTGGAGACGTAGGTCTGTTCCCAGACAGCTTGGGAAGCTCGAGCTCTAAATGCATTTGTTCTTTGAAAGTCCTTATGTAAATCTCTGACTCTGGAGTAGCAAGTTCCCTAGAAGAATCTTTTGCTGTCATAGCTTAGACGTTATGCGAGCTCTCACCATTCAGAAAACGTAACAAAAACACATCACGCAGGCATCGCCGCAGATTAAAAACGCTGATAAATCGGCAGAGCTTACCCCGCTCATTCACAAGGCTGGGCTCCAAGTGGAAAGGCTGCCTGAAGCAACAGCAGCATAAATCGAAGGACGATAAGCCAGGGCTGTCAGAAAACCCTTTATCAGCCCAGCTCTCCCTCTGAAAATGCGCCAAAGTGTTTCTGTGTCAGCAGCCTCCGTGCAGATGCAGCTTGCCTGCCAGCCACACACCGACGCGCGCCGGAGCCATTCAGCCCCGCACACCAGCTCATGAAAAATTCATAACAGCCGGCTCCCGATCAATCCCTTTCCTATAGCGTTTTGGCTTCGCAGGCTTCCCAGAAAAACGCTGGATTTTTCAGTGTGCGCTAATAAAATCAAGGAATTCCCTAGTCTGTCGCAAGCCGAGTAACCCGATTCATTCAGGCCCAGTATGTTTAATAAAAAGGTCTTCATTCAGAATTAGTTTTACCCATACTGCAGTAGCTCCACCCATGACATGCTTATTGGCTCGATATTATTTTGACAACTGGACTCTGTGCAGCTCCGTCTTGTGTTATGAGCATGTTGGATTCTCATGCAATTTTAACGAGCCGTCTAACACCATGACATTGTTCCCGGGCATCGCCGAGAGCACCCGGGGCACAGCTGGAGCGACCCCCGGGACGGCAGCAGCGCTGGCTCTGATAGAGATGTGCGCAGCGCTCGGGGTGGGCCGGGAAGAAAAGATCTAGTAAGGGGGGAAAAAAAAAAAAAAGAAAGAAAAAAAAAAGGAAAAAAGGCAACAAGGAATAGTACTGTGCAAGAACAAAGAATGTCAACATGCACACTCCACAGATGAAGCTGAACACCGCCGAAGCAGCCTGCTTTGCTGTCCTGGGATCTACCTCTGGTCAAAGGGCAAAATCACTGCCAGACGCTGGAGAAGGTAGCGCAGGGTGAGCAAATAGAGGGAAACACTGAAGGGTGGGGGACTTGGCACCTCCCTGCAAAGACAGTGCAAATTAATTCCAAGTCATTTAAACAATGTATGTATTTAGAAAACAAAACACCCAAGATTTGTTCCGGACATAAACAACCTCTACACCTGCAAGGCAAAAAAAAAAAAAAAAAATCTAGGGAAGGAAATTAAAGACAAGATTGGATGCTGACAGTAAGAATACAATGAATACTATAGGGAGTGGCAGAGCATCTGGTCAAAAGTAGGTGACCCTTAAATGTAAATACAATAATTCTTTGTAAAGGAGGAGGAGAAAGGAAACAGTATACCCAGGCAGCCTGCGGTGAAAGTGCTCTGATCTGTGTGCAAGAGGTTGAGTGTACAGTATAGGCATCAATTACACAGCAAATCTGCCCCAGTCCCTATCTATTCCCGTGTTCTTTTCACTCACATATCCCAAAACACTTCACAAAAACATTAGCATGCCTTTGTCAGCTCCAAGCAAAAGGCTTTCTATAGAGACCTTCCCTATAGCAGAGACTATAGAGGGGTTACCAGACATTCTACCTGACCTGCTGCTTTTTCATTTTTATTTGTTTGTTTATTTATTTGTTTTCTTTGTTTTTTGGTTGGTTTTTTTTTAAGTAGAAAGACCTACCTAAGCCTAACCTAAGGATACTGGAAATTGCAGTGTTATCTGATACTGAGAGGTTCTCGCAGCAGCGGAACAGGAACATTTAATGCTTTAGGAATTATGACGTCTTCGACTGTGATCTGTTATTCTGCATCTCGGCTGTACTGACAGCCAGTGAAAGACAAAGGGAAGCTTGAGAGCTTTGCTGAATGACAAACAAAATCCCCGCAAATGCTTAGAATCTGGAATTCCAAATGAAAAAAAGAACTTTCCAACTCACGAGGGAAGCAAAATGGGATATTGGAGGGGGTCTGTGAGAACACAGCTGATACTAGAGAAACAGCATTTCCATGCCTTTTCATAAAGCCATTACATTGCAAGGACAATAAAGGGAAACCCACCTTTTAAAAGCACTCTGTGATAAAACACACTGTACAATGGTACGCTCCTCATACCGAGTATGTCCTTTCCTTAACTGAATTCAGAGATGTTTCAGAAGCAGTGTCCATTAAGGGAGTGCTTCTCATTATTTGGACATTCATAAATTAGTAATGAGATGTCAGTCCCACAGCCTGTAGAAGATACTGTGGTAAGCTGTGCGAAGGCTGTTGGTGGAGCAAAGAAATGCAAGAAAGGCTGAGCTAATAAGATGGGAAAAGGAGACTGTGAGGAGAAGGAAGCCTCCGCTCTCCCTTGTGGAAGCATAAAGAATGAAAAGACAAAATGCCACCCACTGCTCTGGGTAGCCAGAATGCAGGTGCTTCTCCAAGCTGAGGTGTAGGACGCTCATTACTTGGTACACAACCTCAGAGTATTCCGATCGTTAGGGCAGGTCATGTCTTCTGTTAAGTATCTCCCAGCTCTTGGAGCTAACGGTTACCTGGATAAGGCTGTGGAGCAGCTCTCTTTCTGTTTCAGCTATCATCCTTCACGCTCATCGTCTGATGTTGCACACACAGAGGACCGGGCAGCCGAAGTCTATATAGACTCTACTGATTTGTAGTACTGGAATTCTGTCAAAAAAAGCTGCTTTACTCCAGTATAAGCCAAGAAGAGGTGAGAAGAACATCTCGAGAGACTTCAGCTAACTGGCGTGAAAGCTTGGTATCAGCGTGAACTTGGCAATAATTCTGAAAAATGAATTTTGCCATATTTGCTGAGGTTACTGTCAGCAACAGGAGGCAACGGCAGACAGAACACCCAGGGTCCCAGAACGCCTGGAGAGATCACCAGGCACAAGGACCAGTTTACTCAAGTCCCCCTAACATACAAACAAAAAAATGGTCAAGAGGCACCTCGCTCTTTCCTGAACTTGTTATGTCCCAGTAACACAGCGTAATGCAATAATTTGTCTGTCATTACAGATTGGTGTATGCAATAGGATCAGTGGCCCAAAAATAACAAGTCATTTCAGCTCATCAGAAAAGTGGCCGGTAACACAAAGGAAGAGTTGAGGAGGGGAAAAAGACGACTAAAGAAAAGGGCCTGGTAGCACTGGCAGGAAAACGAAACCGCTTGGAAGAACAAGGACAATTAAGGCAACTTTCAAAAGTTTAAGTACCCTTAGGTGAGTTTTCATGCAAGCTTCCTAGCTTACCAAAGTGCCTAGGACTGCAGAAGGTTTTAACATATTTTAATATATTTTATTAGAATAACCGGTACAGGTGGAAAACTATTTTCAAGCATGCAGTTCCCCACCAAAGGGATCTTCATTGTGTCGAGAGCAATTGCTAAGCAACAAAAACACATACTTTTTCTTTACAGTAGCCCTATTATTTACCTGTTTCTAAGCCGTAATTGCCAGGATAAAATAAAATACCAGGGAAGAGATAACTGTGAAATGTCCTACATGCTTCAGTAGGAGAGGAAGAGTGGGTAGTTGACTTTTAACAGCACTTTCAGTCAGTGGCAGAGTAATTGGATAATTCTTCCATACAGCACACTCGGTAGAAGCACATTTAGATAAAAACAGTTAGGAAGCTCCCCTCTGTGACTTCGGTCATTGTTCCATCTATACACATTAGCGAGGCATTCCAAAAAGATAATGCTAACCTGACAGCAAATTAATTAGAAAAATTATTTCAAGGGATTGTGATTTGCTGGTACTACTTTTACTTCTTTTTCAAAGGAAGGAAACCTAGGGGAAACATATTTTTAATCAAGTACAAAGTGTCCTTTTCAGAAATCCTGGCTTTTAGTGTTCTGTCTTTAAAAGCAAAAATAAAGATCTTTTTCAAGTTTTCAAACAATTAAAAAATTAAGGCTATTACTTGTGCCAATCATTATAAAATGTAACACACAAAGCCTCCCCGCATCTTTTTAATTGTTGCTCAAGCAATTTGCTATCTAAATGCAAACATGCAATATGTGCTTCTGAAGCAATAAAGAGAGTCCGTTCCTTGGTACTTGGTAGCCCTGGAAGGACTTTGATGGTCCCTCGTACATGTCCGTGTTTGCATGGTTTAAGTCAGGCATCTGGGCAAACACAGGTTTGTAAAGGTCACTCGGAGGAGATGGCCATCTCTAGAGCCTTTATTAATAGCTGAGGATGCACAAGGGAAGGACTTAATCTGAGCCTTAAAAACCAGTATCTTTCATTTACACTATAATTTTGAACACATTTGATGGAAAAAGCTCTATCGGGCCAGCAACATTATGGAATCTCACAGCACTGTCGCTACTTAACATTTGGACTTCTGCCGAATGTACTGGGTAGAAGATGGGTTGGGAGAAGATCTATGTTGGACTTCCAGGAGAGAAACTCCAGAAGCCGATTAGCCCAGAAAGAGATGAAAGGACAATACAATCCTGAGTAGGAGACAGTGAAATCATTGTCCCCCTTCTAACAGGTCAGCTAAATCACATTTCCATTATAAAAGAAAAGGGTTGATGGGAGTAGGAGTGATCATGCAGGACACTAGAAATTAGAATTAGAATCGCGTCATGGAAGCAAGTGCTGAGTTTAGAGGAACAGAGCAGTTGAGGAACATTTGTATTTGTGAAAGGATAGAAGAACAAGATTTTGAGGAAAAGGGGAAAAGTAAACCAAGGTAAGGGAGAAACAAAAGCTACAAAATTACAGTTTTCTCTCGGACTAAACCGATAAAGACATCTGAGTAGAGAGAAGCAGAGGCAATGAAAAGGTAGAAGAGAGAGTGAAGAATATGGGAACAGTCACTTGCACTGGAAAAGGACTCAGTTAAAAGACTACAGTAGAGGAGGGAATAAATTTGCAGTGGAAATGTCACAGGACTGACATGGATGTGATGTTCAGTTCGAGGCCTAAGGCAGAAGATGTAATTGCGGAGATGAGCCAGCACTGGGAATACATAAGAGCAACCCAGGCGATGGGAGTCAGGCGAAGACGCGAGGGGGAGGTAAATGAATCAAACAGAAGAGAATGTCTAGAAGGAAACTCAGAGCAAGACAAAAAATACATCAATGAACTGGAAGCTGTAGAAGGGTAAGCAGCCAGGAAAACAGGCGCGCGCCAAGGAATAGTGCTTCAATGGGAAAACAGAAGCCACTGTGGACAAAAATGTAAGGATAGGGAACAACAGCCAAGGCTTTAAGTCAGAGCAATGGCTGGTGAGAAAGAGCTAGAAAGGTGACAGTGATGTGAAGAGAAGAGCTGGATGCAGCATTGCTAAAACCTGGAAAAGATTCCAAGAAAATAAATAAAAAAAAAGCTGTTACACATAAAGATGTGTTTGTGGTGGAGAACGTACATCTTTCCAGTGGTGGAGTTAGTTCTCTAGATACAAACAGACATGGAGAAAAAGGGAAAAGAAGGGTGAAGAGTATAAGCTGAAGGGACTGACAGGAGAGGAAATGATAAAATAGGTCCTTCATGCCTTCTTTATTTCCTTTCTATCACGACCAAGAGGCACACTACGTCCGTTCCACAACCGAGAGCTGCTGATTACATTAGAGGCAGAATCAGTATTCGTTCATTCTACCCCATCCTAGTCCCCATTTTACCTTTAGCTCCCTCAGAGTAGCAGCAAACCTGATGACAGGTACATGTTTAAGCAGAGGCTATGACTGACATTTTTAAACTATCACACCAAATGTGTGACACTGACGCTTTGAAATAGTTTTAGCCTGAAGAATAAGAATTCACCATTCTAATTTGATACGCATTTGATCAGCCACATCTTCCTACAATGCAGTAAAGGAAAGCCGCAACACAGGACAGTGATCGTACTTCCAAAACATGCAGTACTAACCTGGTGCTTAACAATAATATAATCATAACAGCAGAGAAATATTATCTGGAAGCTGTGAAGAGATGCCGATGCAGTAAACTTCATCAACCCTCCCTTAGTAATGTCTTCTTCAATAGAAGGCTGAGCAAAGCCCGAGGCAGGAAAGTCTCTTTGGCTCAGAAGTGGGAGGCTTTTTGGTGTTCAGTTTCTATCTTTTGAAGTAAAAAACAAAAGATGTCTGCCTTTGCTCAATTGCAACGTCTGCTGTCTCACAAGTGAGAGCTTCTAAAAGATGGCTCCATGACAGAAAACTTTAAATGACACGTTTGAGGATTTTTTTGCTTATCCTTTCCTGGTAGTTTCCAGGATTGAGATGCTGAATGAGAGGCAGAGTACATCACTAATTACTGGTTTGCATGACAAATTTCCCACATTTAAGAGGAAAAAAATAACAACAACAATTCACTGAAATTTATATTACCATTGGAAGATAAGGTTTTTGTATATATAATAGTTTAGAATTATATAGTTTGTATCTCCATAGCCCTGTGGAGGGGCTCTGAAATTTTTGAAGGGCAGACACCAGTAGTTCTTGCGTAGGCCTTTGAAGAGACGTTTTGGAGCACTGTCAATGGTCACAGAAGACAGAAGCACAGCACCTAGCAACCCTTCGGTTTGCACTGTAAGAGCTGAGCCGACTGCAAAAGAAAGAAGCAACTGGAAAAGTCCGTCCTTATTTATTTTAGAGCGCCAGGACACCAGCACAGCGAAATTACCCACATCTAGGAGCTCAGCAAAGGCTGAACAGGACCCATCCTGTATAAAAGGCGAACTTTGGAGCTCTTCCCATTTCATAAGCATCCAGTTGTTTTCGAACAGGCTATTCCTCATTCAATAAGCAGCTTGTATATTAGTGTATGATTTAGCAGCCAACAATTGCAGCCTCTGTATATGACTCCGTAAGTTTTTAGGCCTTTAAAATATCCAGTACTTCTAACAAAGTCACGAAGATCCAGAATACTTTTCAGATTAGTCACAAATTAATCAACTCTGTCTTTAAGCAAGATACCTTGAGAGTTCTGAATGGCTTGGGATGCTCGTCTGTTCACACCGAATTAGTCATCTGGGTCAACCGGGTCGTTGCACCATTTGAGCAGGGCACTACAAGGTGTCCTCCGTCACAGAAAAGTTATTTGCATTGAGAACACGGATGAAGAAGTCAGTAGTCACAGAATGCCTGACGCCTTTCACCTGCCATTTAGTCCTTCAACTGCATTTGGTACATTGTTTTTCCACAGTAAACCACACCATGCAAAGACAGAGACACAATTTATCCGAGTTCCTTGCACTTTGTAGTACGGAAACAAAAAAGTACAATTTCCTATTGTGCCACAATCCCATTTTTTTCTTACAGGTATTTATGTTGTTATCTCCTAGTAGATACATATGAGGAAATAAATTTATATACTATGAGCCCTCAGGGCATGATGTAAGATACTTTCTTCATAATGGTAATTTCCTTAGCAACTTTGATTGTGCTTGATTTAGAGTATTTCTCAGAGAACATTTAAATGCCTTCTATATTATCCATAGTGAGTAATCACATATGGTTAGACCAATCTGTATTACTTGTGATTATTTTCTCATTTCAGAGCTATAGATTAATATTTTACCGATGAATTCAATAAGCCAACTTATTCTTCACAGGCAGAGACCTCTGGGGTGACTCCAGAGAAAAGAGACGTCAATGCGAAGAAGTCTCACAATTTCACTTGTCCTTTACGTCCGACGTGATGAGAAAAGGCTTCATGCTGCTACAGAGACGCAGGATGAAGGAATCTCTACGAAGATATCTGTGTGGACAGGCTAGCTCAGCTCTCGCCAGGCTGTTGTTTTATTCGTTCGGCGGTGTGTTACCTGGCTGCCATTAGCATTAGCTGTACCTGACTCTGCCATGAATTTGCCTGTGACTAAGCACCTCACCTCGCGTGAGTCACCACCATCTGACAGCCGGGATGGGGTCTTCGCTCACCGCTGCGCAGAGATGCCTTTGCGCCCATGTCTACATGCCTCTGCAGATGCCTCTGTGCCCGCGTCCAGAGGCAATTACGGGCACCGTAGCCACTGGCCACTATGACCCACCGCAATTCAGTCACGGGTAACCTCCTCGTTAAATACGAAATGCAAACAAACATTAGTATCTGTAATTTTCATGTAACTAGAATGAAAATGACACACTACAATGATAAGTTTGAAAAAAAAATACCAATATTGTTCTGTCTGAGCAATGTTCTTACTGATAACAGATAAGCCCATGTAGCCAATTCAGGCCCCCAGTTTGGCAGGTCATCCGTGCATCCTGCCATATATTCCCCTGGAAAACAACAGTTTGGGTTGGTTGGCAACATCTCCTCACTCAGGCAATGGAAAATGTATAAAAGTGAACTCAGCCTTGGACAACCCTCCTCCTCCTTTTAAAGAAAGGATTTAAATCATTTTCATGAGCAAACGCTATTGGTCTCACCTGTGATAGCTGAACAGGAACAGAAAACTTCACCACTAATCTGAGCCTGATTAGGTTTTACATTTTACCTTTGCTCTTCCAGATTCTTAGTTCTGCAGCAGTTGACTGACCAAACGTCATTCCAGTCTGCATGTGAGTTATTTTAATTACTTTGTGTTTCAGATCATCTACACCTTATCAGCTCTCTCAAATTAAACAGCATCAGGTTTACAATGTGTATCCACTTACAGTTATTTTTCCCTAAAAAAAAACCCCAACACAGACAGGTAAAGCTCATTACATTTACTGTTTAACAGCATGGTTGTAACCTCCAGCTTTGCCAAGTGCTTCATGTTTGGTGCTGCAAAACAACAGAAAATGCGTTGTGCATAATTGTCAGAATTCACATACAGCTTTGTCCACTACAGCTTAATTAAAGGAATAAATTCACAGCCAAAAACCTAGAGACCAGTGCACTGCCGGTGCCAATAAAACGGGGTTAAGACAGGAGGTGGCTGTGGCTTGTCCAAGTATTTAAGAAGTCTCATGTTTTTCTTAATGGAAAGAGGGTCCAGCGATGGATAATGAGCCTCCTGGAGCAGCAGTTGGGGTGAGAACCTGTAGAACGTGACTGAGGCCAGCAGCAGAGGACAACGCTACATTCTTGGTCCTCTAATTCATTCCAATGACACTCTCAACACTATCGGGGTCTCAGTTCAAAGGACTCAGGAAGGAACTGATACAAAAAATAAGGTTAGTAAGATTCTAGGAAGGCACAACGTAGCTACTGAAAACACATAAGAGAAGGTCCAAAGGCCTTCGACATCCACCAGTGCCAGGTGGATACGGACAACAAGTAATTTATCGAGATTAGTCATTAGTTGGAGGAGTTGATCTCTGGTTATCCTGGCAAACGCAAAACTAGCAAGAGGAGGCATCTAGGGACACGTTTCCCACATCCACACCCAGAAAAAGTCACTCGTCACAAACACTGCGAGGTGTCAGGCAGTAGCTGTCTCCTCAGAGAGACACAGACTCAGAGTGAGCGGTACAACTGCAATTACAGAATGGTGAGAGTTGGAAGGGACCTTCAGAGATCATCTAGTCCAACCCACGTGCCAGAGCAGGGTCACCCAGAGCAGGTTGCGCAGGAACGCATCCAGGTGGGTTTGGAATATCTCCGGAGAAGGAGACTCCACAGCCTCTCTGGGCAGCCTCTGCCAGTGCTCTGCCACCCTCAAAGGAAAGAAGATTTTCCTCATGTTGAGACAGAATTTCCCATGTTCCAGTTTGTGCCCGTCACCCCTTGTCCTGTCGCTGGGCCCCACTGGAAAGGGTCCGACCCCCATCCTCTTGCCACCCGCCCTTTAGATATTGATAAGCACTGATGAGATCCCCTCTCAGCCTTCTCTTCTCCAGGCTGAACAGCCCCGGGGCTCTCAGCCTCTCCTCGGCAGAGAGATGCTCCAGTCCCTGAGCATCTTCATAGCCCTCTGATGGACTCTCCCCAGCAGTTCCCTGTCTTTCTTGACCCAGGGAGCCCCGAACTGGACACAGTGCTCCAGGTGGGGCCTCACCAGGGCAGAGTGGAGCGGGAGGATGACGTCCCTCGACCTGCTGGCCACGCTCTTTTCAATGCACTCCACGATGACATTGGCCTTCTTGGCCAATCACCGGAGACGAAGGGCAGGCTCCCTGCAGTGCTCCGTCTGGCACTAACCACAACCTCCGAGAAGAACCAAGCCCCAGGACGAAGGGTTTACCACTGGCAGAGTGAATAGGTTTATTCTGTCCTGACAACAGAAGCACTCCTGTCTCAAGGGGACATGCCAATCAGAGGAACCACTCACAGCAGATCAGAGATAATGGAGTGTTCTTAGTAAAATTATTTAGTAGCTTGGTTCTAAGTATTTAGAAATGTCATTTATAAGTGGACTTTGATGAATTTTGGCTGGGAGATGAGCTCATGGTGTGCGGAATCAAACATCTAAGCTTCCCAGACATACACCATCCAGGATGGGATCTGCAGAAGCAGGAGATCTGTTAAATGGATGTGGCACGATGCTGGAAAGTAGAGTTGCATTCCAGCCCCAGAGCGACTCAAATACACTCATCTTTTCCGTTCCCTAATCCCTTGTCAAATATAATGTTAGACTCCACGGTGTGCTCTTCTCCTGCTCGACAGCAGAGTAAGACATGAGAGGCCATATGGTGGCGTGTAGGCTGTGGTGGCATGGCCAAACTGGTACGCTTGCACCAGGATTCACACTTTCTCTTGCACCATATTCCAGAGCTTCAGCTCAGACATCGCTGAAGAACCACGTAGGCACATGCCACGCGCGGCGCTGGTCACCACGCTGCAGGGACACGACTCTGCCTGCTGCCAGCACCCACACAGGGAGAGAAAGCTGGGAGGGACTGGAAAACAGATCATTTTAATGCACATAGCATTTACTTTTATTCCGTTGTGGGTTTTAGAGGTACACACAGCTTCGCAGCAAAATTTAAAACCACTTCTTGGTTTGAAACAGCAGCACAGACCACCACCAGAACCATCACGTGTAATACCGAACAAAAATATATCTAATGAATGGACCAGCTGAGAACCAGAAGGTAGTTCTGCAGGTAAACAAAGCAGATCTTTCCTTTCAGATGAAGTTACCATTAGTCAAAAGTTTGAAGATAAAGTTGTGTCAAATTCTTATCTGATTCAGCTTCTACATCAACTGTATTTCCATAATCTCCGTTTATTTTATATTCCTGGGAGGTTGTAGTTTGAACATAATATTTCAGAAGCTTCATTGTCTTTTGCTAATTAACAGTGACTCATTTCTTTCCATTCTAGATACGTTTCAAGTCGTCTTATTTCATTCTTCATCGAGGTATATAATTATAATTGAATCATTAAAAGCGTGTTTTGTGTGGTGCCTACAGCTACCTCCGTTTGGAAGGACGAGTATCTCCAGGCAAATCTGGCAGCACAAAAATTCAGGATCATCTTCAATAAAATTACTGGGCTCACCTTGCAATTCATACAAAAAGGGCACGCTAGCATTTTGAGCATGTAAGCAGACTAAAATCCAATGAATCAAATAAATGCAAACTAAGAAAAAGATTATATTGCAAGAACAAAATACAAATTGTGTACAAAAAGACATTTATAAAATAATGACATTTTTAATTCAAAACCCATGACTAATCCAACATTATGTTTCTTCTTAAAATTCCTCTATACCAACCACACCACACACAAATCAGTTATTCTATCTAGCCCTTTTCGAAAACATAAAAATAACAAAAAATATTCCAACTGAGAAGATCCAAGAGCTTCAAAAACTGACAGACCAGACAATGTCTAAATATAGGCAGCCAAAACACTTAACTGTTTATTTTTAGCTGAGAAAATAACTTCAATGATAACTCAGAGATAGGACAAATTATCTCCGCAGCAGTTTCTTTCTAGATAAGTTTGCGCTTGTACTACGTATAAAACAAGCAGGCAGTGACCCCAATCTATTTGGGTTGCCCGCTATTTTTTCCAATTATGAAGGATTCTTGTGATTGATTTTTCACAACCAGATCTCCAGGATTTGTTGCGTAATGTCAGATGGGGCCGGGGCTCCACCAGTGACCCTCCCCAAACCCTCCTCGTGGCACAGCCAAGGGAACAGGATGGCCGTGAGTGCCAACACAGCGCCGAGGTTCAGGTTTGTGTCTTTGACTCATCCCCAACTCTACACAGCTCCTGGCCAGGAAGAAGAACCACCACCTCCCATCCAAGTCAAGATGGGATATTCTCTGGTGGAAACACCTTACTGAGGAAGAAAGTAGTAAATTTTTAGAGAAGACTTTTCTCTAAATTACCTCGCTATCTACATTTCCTCCTCTGTGTCTTTGTGAGGAGTTAAGTGAAGCTGGGAGGGGGAACACCAACAACAAAATCAAGGAATGTCGGAATGTCCTCTTCCCGTACTCGGCAAGCAGCCCCTATCTCCCACCTTGGGGAACCCAAACACATTTAAGCCTTAGTGAACGTCTTGATGTAATTTTTACGACCTATCTGTAGACAACATAAGAACTATCTCGCACCAGAACATTTTCAGCTTTTCAGAGACTATCGTAGGGTGTCCCCAGCACTCCAAGCTCTTACCAGTTCCAGCGTTCAGCACCAGGCATGAGCCATCCCTACATCCACCACATAATATTTCTACCTACTGAAGAACAAACAAAACCACGGAGCACACAAAATCCTGTTTCCAGATCTAACTCTCTTCAATACTCTCGACATCCTTCCTATTGTCAGGGAACTTAGGACAAATCATAGTGAGCCTGATTTTCAAAACTCAACTATCATATACCTTTTCCAGAAACAGCACAGCGTAATTAAAACCTATTTTCCCCATAGAATATATGAGCTGTTATGACGAATACAGTTGACCTCCATTTTCAAGGTAAGTAAATGCCCCACGTTTCGTGACACCTGCTTTTGAGACACAGGAAGCATGTTCCATCAAAATAATTGATCCTGCTTTATTACAAGAAAACCTGATGTGATTTATACAAATAATAAACATTTTGGACCAGATGATGTCCAGAGGTCCCTTCCAATTTCAACCATTCTATGATTTAAATAATTTAAAATATAGGTATAAAAATCAAAAACATGTTTTTAAGCACTTTTTTCCTCCTATGTTTTTATTTTTCACATCCTATGGGAAGCCAGCTCATCTATTTTTTCTTTCTATTCCAAGCTTTCAGCATATTTCTTCAGTTCTTGTCTAGCTGAATTTTAAATGATCAAAGAAATAAGACTTCAACCTATTTTACAGGGTATTATCCCACAATCTGAATCAACATTTAAAAAAAACAAAAAAAACCAAAAGAAAAAAGCCCCACACTGCTCCAAAACAGTATTACTCCTTCTGAACTTCTGTTTTTCATCCCACTGTTCCGATTTAATCTTCCTATTACCCCAAATATTTCTTTTCATTCCATGGGATTTACAGATTTCAAATATCTAAAGGAGTGACTGGGCATATTACCTTCTGCTTAGTTTACTAGCTCGACTGCAGCTTTATTATCCTTTTTAATCCTCAATGCAAATCTCCATCCCCTTTATCGTTCTAACTTTCCCAATCTATCCCTCAATTAATTACTGCCAGCCTAACAGCTTCACGCCGGCTACGAGCCGGCCCCGGCCGAAGTCAGCATTTCCGCCGAAGGTTTGGTCTCACACTCAGTTGCCCAAAATGATATTGAATTTTTTTTCTTGTTTTGTTTTTAATGTTGCATCTAACTTGCTGCCCACGATCACCATCTGCAGAACAACACGCAGTACTACAAGCATCGAATCGACACCACATACCAGCGCCAGCCCTCGCCGCGCGCACGCGCTTCCCAACGCGGCGACGCACTCACATGGCCTTCCGTGCATACGCCAACTTCAGGAAGATTTTCAAGTGGACATGGAAAATAGGGTCAATCAATCAATTAATATTTTCTTTTTAGATTCTGCCCACCAACCCGCACAATGAAATCCTTTCAGGAGGGAGCAAGCTACAGACCTGCTCACTGACAAACGCCGACCAATGTTGCAGCAAGCTCACAGACACACAAAACACTACAGTTTGCGGATTAGTTATGAATACTGTAAAAAAAAAACTATCTTGAAAAGTAAAGACAGACTAATGGTTAAATTTTTTTAGTAAGTGGCAAGAATGTGACTCAAATCGCAACCAACTGTTAGCAGACAACTTCTTTCAAACGTCGTGAGTCCTCACTTTGCTCTCAGAAGAGTGTGGTAGCTTTTGCGTTGGACAATTAGCAACACACGTATTTAAATACAGCATTTAATACTATAGTCTAAATGTTTAACAGCATCTCTATGCCCAGAAAAAGTCCGCTCCTTACTGCACTTAATATTAACCATATCAACTCGTAACGGATTTCTTAAGGCCTTTATCTCCTTACACTTTGGGGCTCATCGTAGAACTTAATTTTTACTTCAACATAGAAACTTGATGCCAAATTGTCAAAATGTCTCGACAGACCTGAGTCACATTGGTAGAAATGGTGTAAATGAGAAGCTAACTGTCAAACCTAGCCCAGGAGCTGGTAAGTATCAAAAAAATAGGGTAAAAGAACTATTTTGGACGCTCTAAGTGTAGCTACAAATATATTGTTCACACCCTCATTCTTCCCTCTTGCCTGGATTTATTATCACACAGCTTTAGTTAGGAAATATGGAGCAGGATTGTGGAAAACATTTTAACAGCTTCTGTGAAAATAAGGAAAAAACGTTTGCAAAAGAAGCTTATAAGACTTCTGCATTCAGATTGCCACTTGAAGATCTATATCCTATCTAGCTCTTCCCTTCCATGATTCATGAAAGCTATTTTGTACGTGTACTGCCTTGCCATTTTCACACAAAATATTCTTAGATCGCAGCTGGCTTGGAGTTACTGCTTTGGAGTCAGCCTCCCCTTTATTTCTTTGCTGGTTACAGATCTCGTCAGACCAGCACCAGTCTCAAGAAAATACAGTTCCAACAAGGAAAAGGAAAAAACAACAACTCAGGAGCAGCTTTACTTTTTAGGTTCCCACATAACTTAAACTAACGTATTGATCTAAGTCATGGCTCATCCTCTCACGGTTCTCACTTTTGTATTACCCCCGAAGTTAAATTTAAGCTGATTTCTGAAAAAAACGTGGCAGAAAAACTACTTACAGTAGGAGTAGGCTTATTTTCCTCTACCCCTCCCAAATAAAACGTTCTGTATTTGAACTCTGTTATTCTTTTTCTTCAAACGACAGTTACTGCAATCCTGGGAACAGCTAAATATCCACAATTTCTTAGCACATAGTCTGTAGCACAGCGCTGATGTTGCAGGTTGAATTTTGTACCATTTCAGTGATGATAGAACCAACTTGCCCCTCACCAATAATGAACAATGTTTTTAAAAGAAAACAAAGTACCGACGTTGCTGTAATATAATCTGGCTCTGTTCTCCATCGACAGGTAAGGTTTCGCAGAGAGGTTGGTAACACAGAGCGCTGTGCAAGATGCATGCGTAGCAGTGGGAAGCGCTGTATTTCACAGATGTGGCATCTCCTAAATTACTCCAGAAGAACCACAGATATATTATTATACGTAAACTCTCCTCCAGGATTTCTGTTTAGAAATCTCATTTGATAACAGAGATATTTGCCATTTTGCTCAATACAGAGCACAAACAGTGAAATGCTTAAGAGCAACGGACATCAGAGCGAGCCTAAACAAACCATCCAGAAGTGCGTATTCCAGCACAACAACAAAAAGAGAAATAATGAGCATGTAGCGGAGGTTTTGTGCTAACAGGAAATGGAAGAACTGGAGGAATGGCTCAGCAGAACGCACACCCCAAATCACAGTATCATAGAATGGTTTAGGGTGGAAGGGCCCTTGGAGCCCATCCAGTGCCACCCCCTGCCCTGGGCAGGGACACCTCCCACCAGCCCAGGTTGCTCCAAGCCCCGTCCAACCTGGCCTTGAACACCTCCAGGGATGGGGCAGCCACAGCTTCTCGGGGCAACCTGCCCCAGGGGATCACCGCCCGCACAGCCAACAATTTCTTCCTAATATCTAATCTAAATCTCCCCTCTTCCAGTTTGAAACCATCACCCCTCATAAAATACATGCAGTGAGAGCTTCCCCAGGGATTTAATTGAGTTAACAGGAGAAAAGAGAAATAATCCCAACAGAGGCAGAGCTTTTGCACCTTACAGTTCGCAGCAATCCTCCAGTGATCGCGTTTTGATTTATCGCTGCCCCTCCCGAAACTTTGTTATTGTTTTTCTAGTTAAGATGATAAATTTCTACAAAGACTACAACGGCTTGCACAAATAGCACACAAACCCCCAACTGCAGTGACTTCATTGTTCAGTATGAAATGCCCATGGAAAGCCCCACGTCCACCCAACCTGCCCTAGTAAAAGAGACAACGTCGCTTACAGAAGTTTTGTATGCGTTTCTGAAGATACACTAAATATAACAGTGTCATGAGGAACTCCTATCAGCATGAAAAGTTAACTGTCATCATGGTCTCGCTAGGAAGCTCGTTCACAATCTTACAGTCATTACATAAAAAGATGATAGCTACTATGCACAGTAGACAAATGAAATAAAGACATTATTTCTAGAAATCATGTTTCATGTCATAATAATGAGGTGTTTCACATCTGTCTGGCATTTTATGTGCACAGAAATAGATTACAGAAAGCTCAGGTAAACCTACACAATTCTGAATGACTCCTATCGAGCTCTTGTAGAAACCATCTCCAAGCATCTCTATGAACCCTCAGGGAAAAAAACCCCACGTACCAAGTGGGTTTGTACCAAGTGAAACAGTTTGTATTGGACACGTAAGAGTTATGATGATTTACCTTACAGAAAACCTAAATTGTTTATGTGTTTTAGTCGTGTGGACCCCAAATGCCTTAGACCAAAGCCATTTACATTTAAATTTCAGTGAAGAGTTTTCTTTTGCACGATTCACTACGGCCACTGCTGTAACGGTATCAATGAACTTGACCTTGTACAAGCTGCAAGGAGACTGTCTACCTTTGGGAACATAAAGACAGGTCAGGAAACTTCTCCATCCTGAAGCTAAACCTAGGGAACAAATTGAGTGAATAATATCCATCGCCCAGAGACATCGTGTTGGGGGCCTGAAGCACAGCAACCTGAATATTCAGTGCTGCATTAACGGAGTGCATTTGTGGACTACATGCCATGTGTCCAAGGAACAGCGCACTGCCGTTATCTTCCACCGAAATGCTGGGAAGCACAGGACAACTGGCAGAAGACAAATCAAGAGAGATTCTAACCAGACATACGGAGACTTTTTTCTGCGTTGAGGACAGTTACGCAGCAGAACAGGAGGCTCAAGGAGGATGTGAAGTCTCCATCCTTGGAGGTTATCAAGATCAGACTAGATAAAACCCCCTGAACAACCTGGTCTGACCTCACAGCTGGCCTCACTGCAAGCAAGAGGTTGGACTAGAAACCTCCTGAGGTCCCTTCCAGCCTGAATTATCCTATAATCCTATGAAACTAAGAGTTGGATACTCTTTTCACAAGCAATACCCTCTTTCCTCTCCCATCCTGAGATTTGCACTGTTCAATGGCATTAGGCTCCTTACATGTAAAGCCTTTTTTTCCCCCTGATCGCTTAAAACTTGTTAATTTTCTGCCTGTGGCCTCAAGCATTTTTATTAAAGCTCCAAGGAAAGTTACCCATAAAGTGAGTTGAAAAAAACCCCAGACTCATAACATAAGAATGGTCTTACTGGTCAGGTCAATGGTACATCTAGCTCATAAGAGATTAAAAACACAGAAAAGAAAGGAACAGAAGGCAAATGTACATGATACCTCTCCTCAAATATTTCCCAGTCCTAAACAACTTGCAGCTCAGAAGCTGAAGAACCAGAACTGTACACTATATGCAACCTTCTACCAAGTAATGGACTCCTACCGTGCCATCCTGATGTTCTATGCTTTATCCACCTTTCTTTTCCTTCAAATCTTTAAGAATTAATTTGCTTTTTTGACCACTAATAAGCACCGAACTCGCAATTTTATTCCACTTATATCTTATACCCGGGATTTTGCTCCTGAGCAGTAACACTGTTTCACAGCTCCAGTTCTTCCATGCTCAGATATATCACTTTGTATTTGTCTACACAGAAATTTTCCTATCGGTTTATTTCCCACTCACTGAGTCTCTTCATGCTTGTATCACCTCAAAGTTGTTTCAACACGACACATACCGGGCTTACACAAATATAATCTGCCTCTGGGGTATACTTCGTGCAGAACTGAACCACAATATAGAAGCCCCAAACAGCTTAGGGACCGGGTCCCACTTGCACCGCTCCTACGTAAAAAAATCTCAACCACGACTGTGCTCCCGGAGAGCGTGGTCAGACCCCGAGTCACTGGAAATTGCGTAGGGAAGGAACTGCCTGGCACGGGGTAGAGAACAGTGCTAACCTATTCAAAAGCCCTTGATGACTAGAACTTGAACACAGAATGGGAAAGATCAGAGCAATTTTCCGCCCAGCTGTCAGAGCACTCAATCTAACCGGTGCCCAAGTCAGAAAGGCGAGGGGGATGCCACGATGCGGCGTACCAACGCGTCGGAACGGCACTCTGCACGGCAGCCACGCCAATCAGCAGCTCCCGGCTCCCGCGACGGCTGCAAACAGGTACGATTGATCCCAGCAAAACAGATGTCGGAAGCTATCTGCTCACTTCCAAGAGATTAACAGCAGTAAAGAAACAGCAGTAACCTGTTATAAGTGTTCTCTGTTTGACTGGCACGCCGTTCAAGAAAAATACACGTTGTGCAACACAACATGCGTACGTGGATTCTGCTGTAATGGAAGAGAGGAGCAGCAATGCCCCCTTGTGTTACAAGGGGAAATAATGAGAAATCCATTGCAATTCTTCGCGTTTTCCTAAATCGTGTCTGAAAGTGCATTCAAAGATCAGAACGAAGTCATTCTTAAAAGCACACCTTATGAATAGGCTTTCAATCGTCTTGCAGTCAAGATTACAAATTGCTGCAGATACACAAAAGGGAACACTCGTAAAACGCTCATAAAGGCAAACCAACTCTTTTATTGTCAAAATTCACAATCCATCCGAAATTAAGTAACTCGTTTTCTGAAATTTATCCATAGCAATTAAATGCAAAAATTGAGCAGAAGCCCTTGCTAATTCCTCTTTGATTTCTGTATCTCATCTATTTAAGTGCATAGTTTAAAAACCCTGTCTTCAATGGGAAAACTGTTTTTAAAGGGCTCTAACAAATGAATTTAGAATGTCCTCTATAATTCTTCAAAGGCAAACTAAAATGCCAGCTCTGAAGAGTGAAGAGTTTAACAAGCTAAAACCAGATTCAGACTTGGAAATAATGATGTGAACACATCTTGCAGCCAGCAAATGAATGGAGCAAATGAGTGGAGCATTTAAAAACTACAGTCTAAAGCACACTTGAAATCTGAAGTTGAGAGTACAGGTTTTAAGGTTGCCTTGCAATGCTATTTCAAGATTCGCATGGCAATCTGGACACATAACCTTCCTTTGCCATTAAAATCTACCATTGCAATTCCCATGTGTGAACACTTGGGGCTTTGTCTTCCCTTCCTCCCTCGAGATGATTTTTCTTGTTTTAGCACTTAACATTCAGTTTCTGTTTTAGAACTCACCTCTTAGCAACCCCCTTTTAATCAGCCCCTTGATCCTTTCTTTGGGACTTTTCTTGAGCTTAATATCAGATTCAAATACTTTTCCAAGCCTTCCTTCTAACACTTGGACAGGAAATAGCCAGAGAGCTCAAGCCTGTTTCCTCAACCTGTTGTAGAAGAGTCTACCACCATCCTGAACTCTTCTGTGGGTAGAAAGCTAGTAACGGAAATCCTCTGGTTGAGATCGGAATTTATGACACAAAAATTTCATTAAGATGCACAAAACCAAGTGAACAGAAGAGGTTTTAACAGAAACAGAATTTCAAAAAAAGGCAATTACTTTGTAAACTTACATCCACAATACACCATCCGATAGACATCAACAATAGTGATTAATATATACAAGATAATTACATAGTGCCTTTCAAAAAAAAAAAAAAAGAAAAGAAATGAACCAATTCCAAAACCAGAAAAAAACCCCAAACCAAATCAACAAACAAACAAAAATCCCCAAAACCTAAAAAACCACCATCTACGTGAGATTCATAGCAAAGGGAAATAACCTACCAGTCTTGGTAAGTGGTGATTGCAATACTGGGAGGTGTCAACAAAGGCAGAGTTGTTGGTCTGCAGACAATGTCTCTGTCGGGTGTCCTTGCTCTTTCTGTTTGTCTTTGGGATAGTGGTGGTAACTGCAAATTACCAGAACAGCATCTTCTTCCTCTCCAGAGGTCTATGCCCAGGGCATGGCTGGAAGTACTGTAGGACTTACTCAGCCCACACTCCAGGTAATCCAGAGCATTCTGCAAAGACAGAAAAGCCGCTGAAATTCTGCCAACAAATGTTTTCCTCTTATGAGGATAAAGCACCTTCAATTGTTCTGCAGTCGTAGCCATTTACAAAAGACGACCGTGTGATGAAATCTTGGCAGAGCCTGACTCCACATGAAGTTCTGAATGAACTTGAAAATTCACTCATAACTTGTCTAAGCTAAAGTCAACGTCTAATTTTAATCTAATTGAACGCTTTCAATAATCCAGGTCACGTCAGTGATATGTTAAACTTTTGATATTTTGAACTTTTTCAGAGAACATTCCACTCAACATCCATCTTAAGTATCATTCTCTCCACAGCACAAACATACCGGTTTGCCACCTTTTTTTTTTGAATCACCAGACAGAGAAATGTGTCAAGAATACTGAACTTAGACACATCCTGAATTATCCAAGAGCTATTCAGTGAGAACTCCCAGCCAGGCTGCCCTACCCTATGTCTGCCACTCCTAACAGAAATAGTCTCAAAAAAAAAAAGGTTTTGATCAGTGGAAGCAGTTTTCCCTCTTCTACTGATTTTTATTTAAAAACATCACCATGATCTCAGAACTGGCTGTCAGTCTGCTCAAACCCTAGCCAGAAAGCTGTCAGTTTTGGTCTTATTTAGAGAATGTAGCTAGTCAAATGTAATTGTCCAATACAAATGTGAGTATTTCTTTATTGCATATGATAAGCTACCAGCATAAGCTGGAGAGTTACAGCAATAGGTATACATATATCTATGGCAACCCCTCTATGTTTTTCCTGTTCTTTACCTGTTCCTGAATTTTGATCTCTGCCCCGCTCTCTCCACCCTTCTCAGACCTTTCCAAGCCCTGGGTTCACTTTCCCCACGAACAGCCACCACTGTGTCCACCACTGAGTGGAGAAGGATCTCCCTCACCTCAATGAAAGCACGAGTGACAACTGGTAACCTGGTAAGGTTCTCCATAGTCACGAGACTATTAAAGTAAACAACTCTGTGGTACCCTCTTACCTCTCAGCAAGGACTCTCAACATGGGAAGGGAAGACAAGACTGATGGGAGAATGGCATATACCAGTTTTCCCACTTTTCCCTACTTGCTTGCCCATCCCACAACCATGAGCATCCAGAAAGGAAACAACATGGTCCACAGCTACTTTACTCCTTGACTACAGCCTGAAGTGCCATAAGGCATGCTGGCGCAGATTCATGAAGTTATGAAGGCATCAACATCATAATGACCTAGGTAGAAGTTTAAAATATTTGGCATGCTATGCTCCCCAAAATAGGCTAGAGATCTTCAGTGATCCAAATCCTACTCTTTCATAGCATAAAATCAGGTCAAAAGTACTCCTAGGAACCCCAGAAAGGAGAGCCTGCCTTCTATAGGAGGACCCGCCTTAACCTACCTTTACTAATAATCTTTATAAGACTGTTTAATTTTTTTTGTCATTATTTAAGAAGCGTAGAGCAGAGTTTTTTAGCTTCCTGTTAGATTTCAGATGCCTGCTTTCATTAAAATCGGCAAGGACTGAGTGGACCCGGCATCATGCTCAGGCAAACTGACTATGAAGCAGTGCAACACGTGGTCTACGAGTGTAAAAGAAACACTTAATTTATTGAAGGAGTGCTACGGTATACGCTAACTATTAGGTTGCACTCCTCCACTGTATTTTCATATACATTCCACACCGTTTTCCATCTTTGGCAAGCCCCGGCTGTGACAAACAAGACAATTAAGGCTGCGGTTATCGCACCATCATTACAAACTGATACATTTCTCCAGAGAATGGGAACTGGAGTTTAATTAATAGGGGATTACGACGATGATTAGCAAGCGTAGTAATGGCATAACACATGCATCATCACATTAGGTGTTCAGCAACTACAGCGGGGAGAGACGTTGAAACACTTACAAGTGTACAAGTACAGCACATGCACAAAGATGGAACTGCCATAAGGAAATGTTCCCTGCTGCCTCCCAGCATCACACTGACCAAAGAACAGTACACTATGTGCTCTGCATAAGACTCTTCTAAACTTCTGATGGTGTGGGGGTTGGTTGGTTTGTTTTTAAACGTGCAGGGCTTATTTTCTGCTTATTAGATGAACTGCAAACCCCTCTAAGGAAATCAATGAGTAAGCAAAGCAAAACCAGCCGATACCTACAAAATAAGACAAAACCGACTTTTAATCTCATTTTCATGAAGTACTGCGAAAAATAAAACATGCCTTTAGAAGAAACTTACCTCATCTGCAGTTACCGTCATGACACTTCTGCTTTTCTTCATTATTGATATTAAAGTGTATCCCGTTACAGAAAACTCTTCTGGTTCAAGCTAATTTCTTCAGATGGGCAACCTGAAAGAAACAAAATTGTATTTTTGAATAACAAATTGTTTTGAAAATTAACTATGGAGCTAACTGCTAACATCACAGATGATTTATAACTTACTGTCCTTTTCCATAAAAGACTTGGCAGCAGATGTTATGCAAGTGTAGCTCTCTATTAGTGAAAGGACAATTCAATATTTAGTAAAATCATGTTAAAAGTAACCAGTATTCACAAGGCTCTGCGGTCTAAGCAAGCCCTGAAACATGTCTACGAATATAGAATCAAAGTGAAAGGGTTCTACTTGTGCAGAATTCTTTAAATGAGCCCTTTTCAGAGGTACAGTATAGGAGGTCTCCAAGAACGGCTTGAGCTGGCTCTCATCGAAGAAAAGGAATTGCATTTGTATGCGATTCTAAGATTTAATCATAACTCACACACATTATTTATTATTACACTGGCACACACACACCACTTCAGCCACTAAATTACAGCCTTCTGTAGAGGGTGACACTGCAGCCAGTTTGAACTACACAAGAGTGCTAAGGGGAATGAAACACAGCCGAGCAGCTGGAGCAGCAGGGGAAACCAGCACATGGGAAAAAAAAAACCCTTGGAGTGTTCCCAGGCCCCCTACCCTTTCTTGCTGGGCATTTAGTGCTCATAAATAAAGCTACATTTATGATTATATAGAGAGAACACCGAGGGTTGTGGGGTTTTTTGATTTTCTTTCCCCAAAGAAGAGGTAGAGCCGGAGTGCCACTTTTTGCGCTGACAAATTTTCTCCCCTGCTTGGAAGGATTATCTTCGAGGTAGAAGACTGCTGAAGGGCCGCTGTTCATAAACTTCCCTGCTGAATGCACCACAGAAAGCTGTGCGATTGGTTCAGGCTTGCTGACGTTAGACTTCTAACACGACGTTCCCTCTGAGAAATTGGGGATTTGTAACCGCATTCAGATCACCTGTTCGTGCAGCGCAAGTTCAGGAGAGCAATAAGCAATCCAGACTGCCAGCAAAAAAGGGCTGCCAGACCCTGGTGATCTACCTAACCAAGGAGGAGCAGAAGTGGCATCAAAATTAGGCAGGTAATTCTCTTCCCTGCCACTACCAGCAGTCAGGGTCCCAGAAAGCGGGCAGCCCGCACCACTCCCCGCTACTGCGAAGTTCAAAGCCCCGGCAGCAGGTACCGAGAGGCACTTTACACAGCAATGGCCGGTTTTACAGATCTCTTCTTTGGTTCCCACCCCACGATAGATTCAGAAGTCCGAACACTCAAGCGCAGCAGCTGGGCTTGGCTTATGGCCACCACAAACTGTGCCATCGAGGGTTCAGATTCAGCTTAATACCATCCTGCCCAGGTTAAACACGATTTAGCTTGCACCTCTCCCGATTTAAATCAAAAAAGGGTGAAGAAAAAAAGCCACACTAACTCTCAGGCATAGCATCTGAATCCAGAGCGGTGCCTCTGCTGACTAAGGACGTCACGGTCTCCAGGAGGCAACTGCTCACCTGCTCTTCCACGCTCAAGAGAAGGGCTGTAACAAACCTGCTTCCCCCTAAACCAGATCGCTCCAGGGAAAAAAAAGAATAAGAGAAAGAGAACAAAACAAACTCTAAGGAAACACTAACACACTACGCCAGCGCTGCAGTGGAGTCTGCCTGCAGTTCTGGCTGCGGCACAGGCATCTCCGGTTGTTTTCATTTCCTTAGGGTTCATACATCCAACACACATACATCCCTTCATCGCCAGCCAAAGCATCGGGAGCGCTCAGATCCATGCCAGACAGAGCTCACTGCCATTTCAGCACAAGTGCCAGCACACAGGGCTGTACTCCTCATCGTCTACGAAGCAGCATTGGAAAAGAGCTGAAGGATTTATCTCCTAAAGCACCTAAAGCACTCCAGAAAAGGATGAACAGGACCCTCCAGGAACAAAGGACAGAAAGCAACGCTGCAACGCCTCCCCCCAGGCTTGCTCTCCTCTCAGCATCCAGCGCTGACTGTCACCAGCCCCACGCCAGTGGGAAACACAGATTTATGGCCTGATCAAGACCCCTCTTCTTATGACAACAGGCCGCACGCATCCACCAGCGAAGCAATCGGGGTGGGTTTCGACATTACAGCAGCGGAACGGCTAGTAAAAACCCGACACTTGGCAGCACGGTTGTGTGGCAACGTTACTTCTCTCTGCAAACCTTACCTACCTTCTGATCCACATTACAATCAGACGAGCAGGCTCGAAGTGAGAAAAGTCACAGAATCACAGAATCCCAGGTTGGAAGGGGCCTCAAGGAGCATCTGGGCCAACCTTTTTTGGCAAAAGCACGGTCTAGACAAGACGGCCCAGCACCCTGTCCAGCTCAATCTCAAAGTGTTCAACGTTGGAGAATCCACCACTTCCCCGGGGAGATTATTCCAATGGCCGATTGTTCTCATTGTGAAAAATTTTCCTTTTGTGTCCAAGAGTCACTACCCCATTAGCAGCATTAAAGTCATACTACAGTATCAGAACAAAAGTCTAGAATAAGTTCAACAATTTTATCAATCTTCAACAATTAGGAGAAACTAAAAAGAATCCAAAACTGACAGCAGACAGCAAATTAGGTGATACTGCCCCAGATATCATGCAGGTAAAGAAGATCACGGCAACGGTATGTATGCAGGCACAGACTAGGACTAATATGGCATGACTATTTGCTGCCAGAAATAAACACACATCCTGCTGTAACATGTAGACAAAATTCATAGAAAGAACAAAAGGAAGCAGTTGCCCAAGCAGCAAAACTAAGCAGACTACAGATTTGTGTTTAATAAAGTACAAGTCTGAGAAGTTCATTACTGCCCTCCTGTGTAGAGTTTGTGATGCCCACCACAAATGAGCTCACACTGCGGCACGTCCCACCGTGGGACTAACAAATGCTTCTCCCTCCTCAATATATGTCAGTTCACAAACCGACACAAATAAATAAGTAAATACGTAATAAAGTAAATAAACACACACACATAAATAAGTATCCAGGAAAACACCTCTGGAAAAAAAAAATCTGAAAGAATGAGGGCCTAAGACTGTCTCCTAAATGTCACCGAACTTCAAGATCAGAATCAACACTAGGAGACGAGAGATGCAGAGATGGACCAAACTGACGAGCAGATTGTTTCTGTGGAAACCTCTTTCTGTGGAGTCCTCTTATACCACAACTTCCTTTCCTTTATAAATATTTATCAATTTGTCAAAGTAAGTTTAACTGGAATATGAATAATTATAAAAAAACATATTTTGTTCAATGTGGATTGCATTTCTGAAGAGCCTAGCAAGAAAATCTGAGACTTCCGTTAGTCATGACTAAATTACTGTTAAAATCTGAGTCATTCTTTTCTCGTGTCTTTACATAAAAGATCTGACACCTGGGACGAACATCTAGGGAGGAAAAAAAAAAAAACACCAAAAAGACTCCAAAGAGGCTTGCTGGAAAATTCTTCCCATGCACATTCTCTAATTCACACAATCTTTTGGTACAAGAAATGAGTTTCTCTCCACTACCCAAATTCTCAAAAAAGTATCTATATCCCAGCAGACCGGTTAAGTGCGGGTAACAGGGAAATGCCTAAAAGCAGCAAGGCTTTGCATTTGATATTAGACTACAAAGAAAAGTGCTCTCAGTGCTGCAGTTGGGTCTAATCCATTTTGCTGGAATGTATCCTAGGTAAGGTACGAGATTTCTTTTTACACCAATCTGACCTAGTTCTTCCACCTCAAATTTTTTGTGTTCAATGACCATGTTTTTCAAAAATGACAGTAAACACCCCAGCGATTTCAGAGTGACAAAGCTTTACAGCGAAGGTATGAACGGTTCAAAAGGGTTATGAAGGGTTCAAAACTGGAAAGGGTCAGTGGTGAGGATAAAACTCCACGGATGCATGTGATAAAGCCTGCTTTTCCCACACGCTGCTTTAAAAATAGCTATTCAACTCATCCAGTGTGAAATCCACTATTTAAAGAAATTCCTAAAACGCATCTTAATGTGCAAGTTCTGGTACGACTTGGAATAGAAGACACATTTCACCACGTCGCTGTTTTCCCACACGTTTTGGCTTCTGCATGGGCAGGCTTAAAGCCACGGGGTAACATGACAAGCAGATTAACCCTCTCGCCCCTAAAGATACTTCCCTCCCCGATGAAACACAGGCAAGGCAGGGCCAGGAGGATTACATTTTTGCTGCTCATGCGGTGCTAGTTCTTTGGATTAACAAAAGGTTTTGGCAAGCAGAGCTATTTATCTGGCTCCTTTCGTACTCTAAATTCATTTCCTCCCACTCTTCAAGAAGGCAAGACACAAAGATTGAGAGATAGCGAAAAACAAAACAAAACCCAGTGAAACTCAGATAATACAGCACGTTCTGCAGTGCCATTCCTGTTCCTTCCCAACTGCCAGCATCGCTGCCGGGGCCATGACACACACCACTGGGACAGCTTTTTTCCTAGCAACAAAATGCTGTTCAGTACATCTGGAGAAAAAGCACTAAAACTTGCAGAGTACCCAAACCTGAACGGTGAATTAATAGAGAAGCTTTACTAAGGCAAGGGCTGGGATGAAGGAGATTATCTGATCCCACTGATAACTGCATCATTTATGAGCTGGGATTCAACCAAACTCGATCCTCCCTAAAGGTCATCAAAACTTCACAGGGTGAAGTACATGCTCAGAGAGAGGGTGACAGTCACCAAAAAAAAAGGAGGGATAATCTCAGGTCTGGCTCTCCCAGACAAAACACATGGGCTCTTACTTCAGGCTTGGAAATTGCACATGATTCCTCGTAAGAAAAATAAACCCCATGTGGATTTGACATCGGTCAAAGGCAAGTTGAGGTATAAATAGCAATTGGTACCGGAACAGTGATGGGTTTGTATTTTACCTTAAACAAAACCAGCGAGTTCAAAATGCGTGATGGGTTTGTATTTTACCTTAAACAAAAGCAGCAAGTTCAAACTTTGCTCTCGGATTGCTAAGAAGGTCAGCTTGCTCACAAAAAAGGAAATGGAGGTCACGGCCAACTGGTCGCACAGCGTGGCGGCAGCCCCGCAGGTACTGGAGCTACCCGAGCTGTCCACCTACTGCAGGAACAAACATGCGGTATGTTTACAAGCTGTACAGACAACAAATAAAACTTCAAAGAAATGCCAGTCAAACATTACTGCAGAATTACATTCCCCTGAAAAATTAGTTTCAGGAATTTTACCATTTTATTTTGGATCACACAGACGTCTTGGGCCACAGGAGAATTAACTGTACCTTTTTCCCTCTCACCAATTTCGGTGCTAAACTATTTTTTCCAGTATTGAGCCCTAAACTTTCAGCTCTGTGACTACCACTACTACGTTCAGCTACTTGGACACAGCCTCCCAGAAATAAATACAGAAGAACCTCCCAAACAGCCCTTTTTACTACTTATTTGGAGAGCAAAAAGTTTGGGGTTTTTTCAGCGGTCTCTTTCCATTTGTTGCAAACAACTAAACTGGTCTTATGGCAGATGCAAGAAACTCACTCCTCCTCAGAAAACTTTCAGAAAATTTTCATAAAATGCTGAGAGGACTTCGTAGCACTACAAAAAATAAAAGTAAGGGCACCTATTAGCACAAATGCCTGTAACCTATGAAAACAAACTCAGAAAAAGATTTGCCCTGAGAAGCAAAACTAGCTTTATTTCTCACCACTGCAATTCTCACATAAACTAAGTTTGCTATAGAAGTGCTAAGGACCGGCCGACATCATCCAGCTCGTGAAGTGCCTACCACTTTGTCCTCTTCCAAGGCTGCTTTAAGCTTTCTCATAATTGCCAACCTGTGAATTACCGGCTGAATATGCAAACCAAGTCCGAATTAGTTTGCTGTTTGTAAGCTATCAGGCATCTGTGCGATGTGATCAAGTCGCAAATTTATCTACAATATAAATTAAACCAATTCTTTTATTATAAAAAATGAATTCCATATGCAGGATACTCTTTGTACGTAATCTGCGAAAGTTCTGTGAAAGTTGTGCAGGGCCAAAAAAACCTTGTAAAAACCCGCTCCCTTCCCACGCTACCACTGGGTAAATTATCCTTATTAAAACAGTGTCTTAACTTTCATTAGGAGGTCTCTTACTGAGATATCGCCAAGGTTAAGAGGATTGCAAAGACTCATCTTTTCTCTGGCAACCTAATCATTCAAGCTGAGAATAACCAAGTCGGTCTATTCCAGAGATCCCAGTAACTCTTTGATTTCCAGCAGAGGGTACAATCAGGTTGTCATTGCTCTTCATTTATTTCAGTTATGATAGGAAAATCAATACTAATTTGAACCTCTTATGACATTGCTTACTGTCATTAGGCCTAACGTGCTCTGCGGAACTCCCGGGAAATACAAGCAGTATTTTTCACTATTACTGCTGAGAAAATACGACCGTATTTTTTTCCAGGAAACATTCAGGCAAATATTAATAGACTGGGCAGAAGAAAGAATTGCGGAAAACACTATTCTATTTTCTTTACTATGTTAATGATTTTTAAAGCTTAAATTTCTATAACAGTCTGTCTGCTATTGCGGTCAAACGCAATTAATTTAAAAATCAGTTCTAACAGCAACAAAGAATACAGCTTAATCGTGCTACCTACCAGCACATACAGGATTTTCAAGGTAATTACTTAGGAAAGTGAAGCATACTATTAAAAGATGCAATTTATACATTTCTTGTTCCACGTGCAAATGACTAGCAGAGCCTCCCACTCCTCGGAGTGGAGCTGAACAGCATTCAGAGAGCAGAGAACAATTATTAATTACGCTTTAAAAAAAACCCCAAACCAACCCCTGTCAGTTTAAAAATACAACAAAACCCAGCGCGACAGAAAATGCATGCAACGCATGTTTTCCCCCTTTAGATTGGTAGGTTGCTTTTTTAAAAAATAGACTTCACGTTCCCCGTGTGTTTTTATTAGGAAAGGAGCATAATGCACTAAGCCTCGCTGGTCTGCATAGATAACGGAAACGCTGCAGATCAGGCAGGATTAGCATGTGCTGGATGAACTTACTGTGTCACCGCCAGCTAATGCGGCGCTTGCCTCGTGCCACTGATTTACTTCTTACCTTCCTAAACTCACCCCGATACTGCTCTAGTCCAAGAGGAAAAGTTCTAAAATCCTCAGATCTCTCTTTCCCCTATAGTTTTTACGGAAAGAGCCAAGTTCAAACTGCCCGCAAGAAAGATTTTTATTTTTTTTTTTAAATACCGGAGCCACACAGCAACCAACACAATGACCCTAAGCACAGAAGTACACAATCAAGCCTACAAATAAAGAGCATCCTCAGAAGAACACATCCTCCGGAACTCTTGCAACAGAGGAATATTCCTAACCTTGCCAATTTTTCCCTTTGAAAAAAAAAAAAGCGCTTAAGAAGAGTGGTGAAACATGAAATACAAAAATCAGAACAGCAAGAGGTCCCTAGAGAACTAAAGCAAAGCCAGCTGAGACCTGCAGAGGAGGGGACACACAAAAGTAAGAAGAAATCTGTACGCCGACTGCACAGCAAGAGGCTGAAGGAGAAAGTCCAAAGCACCTACGAGAAACGCTAACAGCCCCGTGAACAGCAGCCCCCTCAAATCCTGCGTGGTATGCAAGGGACAGGCTGAGCTACTCCATTCCATCACTACCGCCTCTGTGCCGTGCGTCTGCGTCACGGGGCAGCAGCTCACCCCGCGGACCGGAGCCAGCGCTGAGGCACGACCTCCCAGCTACTGCCCAACACTAGATCATCAAGTCCAACCGTTAACCCAGCACTGCTGCTCCTCCGCACGGTGCAGTGCTGCAGCCAAGGTGGGCTCCTTCTGGTGAGGCCCCGTGAAAGTAAGAGTCTTGCCATAAACGCCGTTTCCACGCTGCTCCAGAAGCCTTCCAGGAGCCGGGCACCACCTTAGTCCCTCCACAGCCAGGCACTCTGTCTACTCTTCTTTTTTTCTTGTGCTGTTTAGGCAGCACAAAACCAAACAAGAATCTCCCCTGAGTCACTCCCCAACCCGTCTTGCTTTTCTGTCTTATTTGCAGACAGCTTGTGAAGTGGGAGATGAGGGGCTGAACCAGCACGGTCAGATACCCAGCAGCGTCTTCAAACGAGAGAAGGCCCTACTCACCAGCTGGGGCCAGAGCTCTCCACGCTGCGGCACGGTGGCTCTCTACCAGGTAGTCCCGCTCGGCCAGGTCCTGCTCAAAAACACAACCCTGCGGGCCACGGAACACCGCCTACCAACACAATTTAATTGCCCGAGGCAGAACCTATTCCCTGGCCAATTTCGAGTAAATGTTTCCGTCGTGATAACAGCGAGGTCCGGTAACTGGCTTTTCTGACCGCAGGCACACACGCAAACGAAATAAAAAGGAGAAACGATGCTCCGTGCCAAGGTAAGCAGCTGCTGCCGTTTTTCGCCTGCCCCTCTGTGTCCTCTCTTCACCAGGAAGAAGGATTCTGCGGCTGATAAACTGCATTTTCATAAATTGTGCATTCTAGACTGCTCATAAAGGACAATCCTGTTCGGAGGAGGAAGAAGAGCCTGGGAGAGAATTCTCCGTGCTGTTAAAATGAGTACAAAATGAGGTTACTTCTAGGGTAACAGCATCTAGCCACGCACAATATATTGTTTCTAACAACGCTGCCTGTCTGCAGCATCATTTTTGTTAGTGAAATATGAGGGATTTATTTTTTTAGATCCCAGATTTTGTGCAGCAGTAGCTGCTATTATTTTGTTAAGTAATACAGGAATAATCATTCCGTGCTACAGTGCATCGTCTCAAAAATATTATACAATATAGTGGAACGTGCCCATCATCTCTCATAAGAAAAACAGCCCTATATCAACAGTAAAACCGTTGTCTCAGCATCTCCTACCTAGGTTTCGGTTATATTTAACATCATTACAACACTTTTCACCCACAGACCTCAAAGCATTTGGCAACTGTACTCAGCTTTGCAGTAGTGGACACAAATCCATAGAGGAAAATAAGTGACTGACTCAAAAATCACTTATCAGGCAAAGCAGAGCCAGAAATACGACGGAGAACCAGCTACACTTACCGTTGCACCAGAGCACCCAGGAAAGAGTACACAAGCTGTGTATGCACAGATGAGAAACGAGAACCTATTTTTAACTCACCTTCTTCGCCTAACTCCCCTATCAAACCCCAGTTACATACTGAGGTTTCAAAAATAACTTAATCGTTCATTTAGAACTAAGGAAATTCTCTACATGTAGGATTCGAGGCTCGTCAGAACTCAACCCCATTCCAAAATTCATGCCTAAAAGCATCTGTCTTAATGCTCTCACTTTGGAGGGTAAGTGGTTCATCAAATGGCTCCGCTTTTCATACAGAAACAGACAGTAACTAAAAATTAAATTTCAAATCTCATTTGCAAAGGCAAAACATGCCATTCTGAGCTTTAGAGAGGACATGACTGCATTAGCTTAGCATGGTCAACTACAAACCTGATTTATCCCAGTTCTTCCTCCATATTAGCAACTTCCAGAATGAAATTTCTGTCTTTCCATCCCATAAAAATATTTAAAAAAAAATAAGTAAGACTAAAGGAAAAGCCTTTGGGATTCGTCAACTGCACAGATGTTTTCTACCAACCACTAGCTAAGTCTACTTCCATAAAAATATTTTACTTCATGTATTTTAAGAGGCATCTACGACAACATTTTTGTATTCTGAAAAACTAATTTATAACAAGAGATTTAGAAAAAGCCTGATTTAGAAGAACATTTAAGCTTCCTTATTCCAGGATTTCTCTTTTAGCCAAAGCAGATGTTACTGTTTCTTTATACTACTGCTATGTTGTTTCCTTCAGTATCTGACATTTTGCTTGTTGGGAAAATATTTGCATTATTCTAGATTTCAAGCTGAAATGATCAGTAATTTTTTTTTTTTTTAAATGAGAGAATACTTTAGATCACGCTGCAATTTCCTCTGAAATCAAGTGCTATGATGTTAGGTGAAAGTGATAACACCAGCATTTTCCTCAAACTTCTCACTGTAATTTTTTTTCCTAGTTATTTAAAACTCTTCAAACCTTTAATTATGTGGGGTGATACTTCCAACACTCAGTGTCTGCCTCATGCTGCGTACTTTAGAAAGTTTTGATCAAATTCCAGCACTTCAAAGAGTGCAATTAATGAGGCGCGCGCTGTTCAGTGACCTCTACTTACAGCATCCCCACGCTTCAGACTTACCATTTCACAGGGATGAGCCTCATGGCACAGTTCTTCTGTGTGCGTCACCAGGAAAATTCTGGCTCTTTTGTCCAAATTTTTCAACGCTTATGTCGCAAAGGGAATTGCAAAAGCGGAAATCACAAAACATAGGGAGTCCCAGGTTGTTCAAAGCATGGTCAGAGGAATCCCAACCTGGTTACATCCAGCCTCACCGAGAAAATGACTACTGCTCCGCACACAGCTGGTAATTTTGAGAAATTATAGCAACTGAAAATGGAGTCTTGACATCAAAAGTCAACATTTGTATCTATGGATGCAATAGCTGGTACCATTTCAATAGTCTCTGGCCTACAAAGTAAGAGATATTCAACTACTGCTTAAAAGGAGGCTGGTAACTTCAAATGACATTGCTCTTCTAATAAGATTTGAACATTTGGTGGTAAAAGGCAGTTCCTCACATTTGCAGCAATGAAGCAAAAGAATGTATTTGAAATATTCGAGGTCTTTTTAAATCGGGTAATTCTATTGGCCACAGATGATTAGGTACTACATCATGGGTTTGGGTTTTTTTCCCAGAAATAAAATATTTAGGTATTATCAGTACAGAACTCTTCCAAACTAACCTTATGTCAGGGCAGAAGAATATGATACTTTTGCTTGTTCCAATGCAAAAAAGTCAAAACAGCAGCAGGATGTAGACAAGAAATGACCTTTTTATGCCACAAGACATCAGCCTACAAAATGCTGCAAGTCACAAGAGTGGCCTAACATTTCTGCAAGGTTTCCCTTTTTGCTTGTATGATGTGCTTTACTCAGACACACACAAAAAACCCCAACACGCTCCTCTCTCTGGATGGCAAAGCAGACTTTTCTTCTGGGTAGAAGAAATGCCAGCTTTCAAGACAGAAGATGTCCTGCCCGTCCTATGTTCTTCTCCCCTGAGCAAGATCACACACCGGAGACCTGACCTCGCTGCTGCTGCTGTTGTTTCAAGAACAAAACTCCCACCGGCAAGGCAGCCCCGCAGAGGTTTGCGGAGGCTGCGGGCATCGTCCAGTGTCTGCGTGAGGACACGACGCCTCTGTATGGAGCTACTACAGTCCTACTTCAGCCATGCAACGACGTGATGGCCGTGGCAACGGGCCCCTCGCTGTCCGTACCCTCTAGACTCACTTCTCCAGCGCGGTAAAATCTTCAAATCCACCAACTTTTTATAGCAGCATCAGGCAACGGGGGGCTTTCCGCACCACTCCCAGGGAACAGAATTTTGAGCCAGTTAAGAGAAAGAACTGACTTAGGGCTACTTGCATGTTTTCTTTCATGTCTATAAATTGCTGTGCGAAAATAAAGGTAAGGATTCTCAAAGATGGATAGCAGATTAAGAGGATGTATGGCTTATTACGGCCCTACTGAATCATTAAATTCCCACCCAGCTACATGAATCCCCAATGCGTAAACAGTACAGAGGAGTTTTAAAATTCTCATCTTTCAGGATTACCTTACTGAAAAGCTAAAGGGCACCTGTATTCCTGTAGTAAAACAGCAGTATTAAACTACTAGATGGATTTTACAGCAGGGATTACTCTCCCTGCAAAATTTAAAGCAATATATCAACCTCTTTCTTACAGTTTGGAGAATATAATGATTTAAAAAAAAAAGTATCAGCTTTTCACCTTGTTCTCGTCACCCCAGTAGAGAGATCAAAGAATCCCACATTACAAAAGTAACACAATATTTGCCTGGGGCCTTCAGTACAACCATATACTCACCTGCAATTTTTGTACAGTTAAATACACATACATTTATCTTCTACAAATATAATAAACATTTCTATTGACTAAACGGAGCCTGATTACAGCTAACCTTAATTGCCGATAGACAAAATGTTAAGCTTGGATCAGAAATTAAACCCTTGGATACCCTTGTATTTCATCAGAAATGAATGTCTACCTACAGCACGGGAATTCCACATAAACCTGAAGTAACTGCACCACCAGACCAGCTGATAAATCAGACCAGTCAAACACACACCGAGAAGTCTACACAGGTTGTCCAACACAGTCAGCCTCTCACCTGTGTATTTTTTTTTTTTAATAAATCCAAATTCTTACATAAAAGTGACAAGACTTTATTTACTAGTCTTTTTTTAACTGAACGAGATGCAATAAATCTCTGTATATCATCTAGCTATTTTAGGATTGCCGTAGACCGTTACACTACCAAATTACTTCTAGGTTTAGAGCTTGCTGTTATGCAATTAATTGCTCAACAAAACCTTCATTATTCCTAAGGCAGAAGCTACACACAGTCATGACAATTACACTATGAAATAGCAAACCTTTGCTATTTCAAAGGTTTATTATTAATTCTGGATGCAGAATTACATACTCAGAACCAACCAGATTACAACAGCAAAAACCATCTTCACACCAGGCTGAAAGAAGCATCCCACGTTTCTGCACTCTGTTCTTCAGACATCGATGCCATTACCTGACATTAACACTTGCAGAGAGAGCACGTAAATTTTTATATACTGTTCTTCTAGCAGCTGTATCCTGAGAAAACATTGAGTGCAAATAATGAAAGTACACAGATATGCAAATAAAACAATCCTTTCCTACATTCACTCTACACAACTATTTTTTTAGCAAGGTCAACGAAAGTAATATACTTCCTTCTACATCTATAAGAAGTTCCCAAGTAAGTTATAGGAAACAAATGCCTATTTTTTTTTTGAAACCTCCGTAGATATGCTCCTTCCAGGGGACCTCCAGGAACAAGGTGGTGTGTTATTCTGCAGGACACAAGAATCCACTGATTCCTTATTACCTATTATGAAAGAGCCTCTCAGGAAGACCTAGCACTGCTACCACTACCACTTATTTTGGGCGACTTTTGCCAACTTTCTTCAAGGATCACCAGACATGCTGCAGAGACAACTATTTGTTATGCAGATATACAACAGGAAAACCACGTGCTTTTTCGCAGGGTGGATAGAATAAACCCATCCTT
>NW_009648149.1:2410191-2422349 GCF_000708025.1 Charadrius vociferus
GCAACGTGCCCACAGCAGAGCTTCCCGGGGCACGGACCGAGAAGAGACCAGGGAAAAGGATGCTGCTGGCTCTCCATATGTGGGCTTTCAGATCCCTTCCCCCAGAGCTGAGTCACTCAGATCATACATTTTAAACCTTAGCTTCCTAGTTACTATAACAACTTAATGGATTTCTTCTTGATGTTATTAATTACATTCAGTTTAATCTGTTCATACAGGATTTTGGGGGAGGCACTATATGATAGCTTCTCTTCTCCTTTCAAAAGGCTTTTACATTCCTAACTCGCTCCAACACTCAGGTGCTCCCCCCATAAATCTCCTTCCACTGAGATAAGGAAATGCTCATATTCCTTCCTTTGAGAACTCAGAACAGAAGGAAATGCTTTTTTCCTGAAACCAAATAAGATGCCCCAAAATAAATCTGCGAAAGATGTGTCCTCAGCTGCTTTTCTACAGTAAATGCAGCGCACAGAACAGCCTGTAACCTGGCCGAAAGTGGCATTTATAATACATCCCAGAAGAGAAAGACTGAGCACTTTGCAAGCAGAAGTACTGAGAGCCCAAGCAAAGAAGCGGTCAGATTCTAATTTATTAGGTCTGCATTTCACAGCCTCGGGGTATGAAGAGGCAGACCTCCGCTGCTGGAAATGGCAGGAAAACAGAAGGGACTCGAGGCAAATCCCCAGGTCCAGCAGCACTGCAGTGTGCAGAATCAGCCCCCTTCATTTTCACCCGTCTCGGCTTCAGAGCCGGAGATCAGAAGTGCCACCTCCACCCCACAGCACAGGAACAGGGGAGAAAAGCGAAGACTTTGCCCAGGGAGGACGGGCAAGTTTGCTCAGCCTGGCTGCAGGAGGTGGGCAGGGAAGGAGGACACTCGCCTGCTCCACTCATGCAGGGCATAAATAGCACTGACCTCCTGCCCCTTCAAACCTGCATAGCGTTTAATTAATGTTAAAAGGCTCCAAACACCAAATCCCTTCCTCTTCTGAAGGATGGTGGAACCCTGGCAGGCCACAAGACGACTGCCAGACGTTTTGAGGGTGACGGGCTGGAAAAGACCGAAAAAAAAATAAGTCAGGAACTGTAAAGGGGCACTTGCAGCCTGTCAGGGTTCAGTACATATTGCCGTGTGTCCAACCAGGGACAGAACTTAGCTGCCGGCTATTTTCCTTCCTCCACAGCTTGGAGCAAAGGGAGCCACCAGGCTGCATCCCTGCCGCAGGCAGAGGCTTCTCAGCACCCAGCTGAGCTAACCTGGCTTGCGCGACAGCCTGACTGCAGGTCTCTGCGATGGAAGCTTTGGCAGATACCCAGAGAGTTAATAAATGAAAATTACAATATCACCTTATACACTTCTTTTTGGAGAAATGTCTACTGCTTACTTAAAGAAAAAGAAGTCCTATTTAAAAGGGCCAAACCGTAAGTATGGGAACTGGGTGCAACAGGGAACCTGAACTTCCGACAGCCTGAACGACTCAGGAATGAAGCATTCCCACTACTTTCTCCATTTAGATTTATCCATTTTAGCTGTAGAGTGCGGAACTGCACTCATCTGCAGAACCGTAGCCACACAGCACTCGGGATAATTTTAACCCCACAGACATATGGAGAACACTCCTTTCACCCTCCTCTGCAGAAAAAAGGAAAGATGATCTGAGCCTACAGACTTTCAACGGGGAAAAAATCTTCTCCAGATATTTCAAATAAAAAAAAAAAATCATGGAAAAGATAATAATAGTTGTTTATATTTACAGTGTAAAAACGTGCACCACATTTTAGTCACCAAGTATGCAGTGAGATGCACAAGAACACAGGGGGAACAATTTTATGCTGCTTGCAATTATTTTTTTTTATTTCACACGACTAATTTCTATGAATTTAATTACTCTCATTATAGAGCACAGTTGTTAGACACCTACAAGTACCCTTTTAAAACCTATCATTGTAACCATACTTTAAGAAAAATAATTATGAAAGTACATGTCTGAAGTACAAACCAGTATGAAGCAGCTGTGCGTGCCAGCTGACTGCACTTCACAGCATTAATCCAGGTGCAGCTTGTTTGCTCCCGAAGACACGATATCAATAACGAAAACCAAAATAGGTTTGGTTTCCTGAAAAGCGTAAACTTTCTTGAAGAAACCGCATTTTATACCACCACAAAGTAACGGATACAAACGTAGAAATAGAATGAATGTGCTCTGGATTAAAAGCGCTCTGGCACAATGATGGGAATAATTACCTAATGCGTATGTTTTCACCCTGAAGTACTGGAGATGGGACTGCTGTGGCTCTGGGGAGAAGCAGGTAGACCTTAAGATGGTTTTGTAACTGTCACTTGTGTTTTCCCAAATCCACAGCTAATCTGCAGACACAGATCCTCTGCACTGCTCACTGCAGTATAAGGTATGGAACAGAAGTTCCAACAGCGCAACAGGCAGTGGCAAACCGCCGCCAGACCATACACAGACGCCTCTGTGCATCACCCACATGCATCGCTGTATCAATCCCCTTTTTTCACCTTGCTGGGATCCACCTCTTAAAAAGAGCATTGAAAAAAACAAATAAATTCAAAGCTCTGCAACTGCCCAGCCTACTCCCTGCAAGTAAACTTCAAAAAGTTGAGCCTGGACCTGACAGCACTGCAGCTCTGATGTAGAGGCTTCCATTTCCATTTCAGTTCACCGTCCCTCACTGGTTTTACACTGTTACACTGCAAAGCAAGCGCTGGTGCCTCCCAATACGCAGGTCTTTGATCCATTAGGCAGCCACAAAGACCTACCAAATAAAGAAGCAATTAAACATCGCTGCAGAGTAAAATGGAAAAAGCGATAACTACTCCAGGGACTGCACCATATTGCAGTCCGATCATATAGTGAATTATGGGAAGGGAGAAGGGCACTTCTTCTTGGGGGCTGGTTGCAAATGTTTTCTCTGATGCATTCGACCCCGGCATAGAAAAGAAGTTTCCTAAAAGATGAGTGCTACAGGAGGAACATCACTACCCTAAGGTGAAGCAGAAGAGGAGCACATGCGTTTCTGCTGGTGAAGAGGCATGTGGAAACATCAGCCGTTCCACGGAGAGGAGTTTGGAAGAGGTCTCCTGCTTCTTCCCTGTTTTATAAATAAAACAACGGCACTCTCAAAAAAAAAAAAATGCAGCTAGCATCAATTCCTCCTGGTAATAAGAGCAACAAGCAAACTCCGTAACCGTAATACCTCAGGTCAAAGAAGAGAAGCAATATTTAATCTAGAAAAATCCATCAAATTTTTCTACTGATGTGCACGAAGCCAACAGGAGTTTGCTTAAGGCTGTTACTATTTTTTATCGTAAAGCTTCTCTATTTTTACACGAGTCTAATCAAATACCTTATCGTTTGCTTACCAAGTACTTCCTAACTTTTACTACACATAACTGAATTGAGGGATTAATTTCATTACGACCACGTTACATGCCAGGAGTCTTGCACTAGAACAGTACTCGTCTGGTAGAGACTACTAGTCTTGAAGACTAATACTTGTACAAAATATTTTTACACAGATAGTGGGTGATTAAGAAACAAGCAAAGACACTAAAGAATTTATCTTTCTACTTCCTTCTAATTAGCTACTTGCCTGTGACCTGATTACTTTTCCTTTTTTAAAAATATATGTTTTTCTGTGAATACGCCAATAAGCTCCAGTAGAAAACTAACCATTAGGTAAACAAGTATTTCTTTTTATAGTTCTTACGCCTGGCTTCATTTAAACATTGCCTTGCTCTTGCCTTTTTGAGAAAAGGCATTTAAAGTCTTCAATTTATATTCAAATTGATTTATCTGTGACCCACAAGCAGCTTGAAAAAAAAACAAACGGTCCTGTGGCTCCTCCAAATATTACAGAAATGAATAAAAATGAGTGAAAAACGTGGAAAAGCACACAGGCCTAATTCACCTACAGAACAGGGGAAACACTGGACACGTGGCAAGCAACACATCAAACCTTTACCAGTATAGGCAGGGGATTTCAGGATATCGCAACAAATGAAAACCTCAGAATGGGAAAAGATCACCAGCTTCGTAAGAGTGCCAGGCTTCTAATCATCCTGCTTACCCAAGTCTTTCTCTTATGGTAACGGTTTTCGTCTAAAGGTCTGTAAGTTACAGATATACATAATTCATTGGGAAAGTGGAGTGAAGAGGGGGTATAATAGACATTTCTGAATGAATTCTGGAAAGGAAATGGAAAGTTGAGACTGAGGAGAGAGAGGGGAAGAGAGAGAGGGGGGAAGAGAGAGAGAGAGGACACAAGAAAACCCAACTGAGGCATATTCGCTTCCCCCAATGCTGCATACCTGGGAAAAAACAGTGGGGAAGGATATCCTAAGAACTATTATGGAAGACTATTAATTGTTCCGATAGCAGCAGACCACTTGCCTAGAGCTTTTTGATGATGTACCACTTTTGGAGTTGTCCCACGCAAGAGTCTGTTCCAAAATCCTCAGGGTTCGCAGGCAAGGACGACGCTACACCCGATCTGACCCTCCAACTCTTCTTCTTGCCCTGTACCTCACCACTAAGGCTCCCGGGAGAAGCCTCCAGGACTTTCAAGGATGACGATGTTGGGACAGGTTTCCTGCTTTCCTTTGAGGATCCCAAAAGATACACCCTAGATACTCTGAGACTTTTCCCCAGTGGGAAGAGGAGCACTTCTGGCAGAAGCTGTGATCTGAATCCAAGCTCTCAAAATAACACTTACCATCAAGCTTCTAAATGCTTCTTGTCTCCTGCCCCAGAATGGCTAGCGTGATTGTGCACCCCAAACACCACTAGCTGTTCTCAGAGGAAAAATGAAGAATCTCGCGCTATTTCAGTGACAATTTTCCAAGCTGATGCCTACAGCGATGGCAAATGTTATACGTGGACGCCTTTTCTTCAAGTCGAATGACCAAAATAGGCAGTGGTAGCTCTTGCACCACACACGGGCACTGTGAGATTTATGATTAGTATTCCTGAGCACACTGTGCGTCCTGAGAATATGATTTTCTCTGAACAGAATCCCATCAAACAGAGCAGCTTCACCCTGAAGGTTTCCATATGTTTTATACTTATTTTCTTCTCAAGAGCTCTTGTGAGGTTGGATCACTTTCTGTTTCTTATTTGGGCTTGTAGTTTCAGAAATGGTTACTACTGAGGATTAATCATTTCGGATTCCTCTCTTCCTGAAGTTCCTGTTTTCACTATTTATAAGCACTCTTGAAAAGTATCCCTGTTGCAAGGAGCTCCACTCCAGATTTATCTTTCACATTTAACAAGTGCTCTGGCAATTTCAGGAGATTTTTTTGGTACTGTTTATTCAAGTGGTATGCAGTCTATTTCTTCCTCAAGCAATTACTGAATTACAAAAGCATGAATGAAACAAAAATCAATTGCAAGAATTTATTTTTCACTCTGAGCATAGTACTGTGCCTTCAACCAACGCTCTGAAGTAGTTTTTCACTCGGCGACCACCTTGCAGGCAGAAAGCATTCAATCCGCATCCATCTGCGTGACTCAGACGTTAAGCTCTGTTTAGCAACAAGAAGGTTAGAGAAGGTTCTCCCCCATCAAGGGAAACTTCTCCCCTTTTTTCTTGACATTTCATAGTTCACATCCCCAAACTGATTCTTACACGGCAGTGAGAAAACACGGCGGCTCCAACAACTCCCAGACTCCTCGTATGCTGCAGATAGCCACTTTATTTGGATTAGTTTCCAGAAGAAACACTGTTTCTTGCGTGTGTCAGTGGCACCTGAGTTCACTCAGGACCCCAGGCAAAAACAAAAATTAAAATATCATGGTTATTTATTCTAGCAAAGCAAAGGGTCAACTTCTTGTTTACAAGTTTAGAAACACTGCTATAAAGGAAAAACATCTAAAAGAATACCGAGGAGAAAATTCTGGCATTAAGCTCTCACTCTAGCTATCTTTTGCAGCTTCCCTGAGGTGTCTTTGTCTGTAAAAAACACAACACCACCTCAGCAGAATATTGTCTCTAAAACATTGCCAACAGGTTCCTTCTGGGTTTAGGAGAGCAGAGATGACTTCTCGTCCAGACATGACTTACAAAGCCACCCTATGGCATCAGCTTGTTAGCTGCTCCCCGCTCTGCCGTGCTTCCCGACTCTCTGTAGTCTTCAAGACCATATTGTTTCCTTGAATTTATTTTAGATGACCTCTCTTTCCCCTTTTCTCTCTTCCTACTCCTGTACTTGTAGAACGGACCTTCTGCTCTGGGCGTTCTTTTACGACAGACGCCTTGAATATCTTATGCAAAATCATTCTTTCATTGCAAACGTCACACCAACAGCCCCTGTCCTACTTTGTGCAAGTTGAAAAGTATTTGATAAAAAAAAGTATTAGTACCTGCTGCTTGGTTACCCTTTTAGTCAACCTTTTGTTACCTGTTATGTATTAACTATAGTCATTCTAGTTCTGCTGCTGCTGCCTAACACTTCTTGCTTGGAAGGCACACATTTTACCACAAATAGCTGCTGTTCCCTGCAAAATCTGCTGCTTATAATCAGGTCAAAAGTAGGGTATTATCAGCTATGCTGCAAATAATTAGAGAGCAAATGAGTATGTATTAACTCTTCAGCAGCTAAGTCGGGTCAGTTTAATGTTCTCGACCGGCGGTTGTTTGCAAATGAAGTGCATTTCAGCAAATGACAGTCAAAGTATTTCTCAAAAATGTCACCAAATGGTTTGCACCCTCGTGCTCCCGTTGAATCGTGGCACAGACCTTCAACGGAACGCAAAACAGCTGAGGAGGTTTTCCATCCTCTTCAAGGCATCCCTCACGACACCCCAAGAAACAAAGAGAACATCAGTCACCCCAACTTTGCACTGCAAAGGATCCTGGTGCCTTCTACTGCTTTTCTGTTACCAGAAACTCATTTGGCATATGATAAAGTACATCATATACGGAAATACTGGTATTTCATCAAATTACCTGCAGCCCACAGGAAAACAGAACTGCTGTAAGATTTTTTTGGTCAACCAACAAGGAAATCACAGAGGTTTTCGGCCACCTGAGGAGGTTTTGACCACCCATCCTCTGAATCAACTAGTGTGTCAATTATAAAAAGAAACTTTAAACAACTCAGTTTTTCAGTTTCAGAGACTGGAATGCAAACAGAGGGCAAGAAACCTCTGAAGAGTAGTAATAAGGATTTAAAGTCTCCAATGATACAAAAATTGATGAAGCTCGCAGCACTTTTTGATCAGGTTCATCTTTCCTGTAAGTGCCCAGACAGGATGTTCCTCAGGCTCCAGCTTCCCCAGGACAGCCTCCACGGCCTGGTTTGAAGGAACCTCTGGTGTAGGGCACAAAAGGCACTGACACACTACATTTAACGTTGGATAGTGAACATCCCGTTGGGTCTCTGAAAGGAACATCTCCATTTATTCCTAAGTCTAAAGCTAGCGAGGCAAGGGAGAAATGGCTTGGTTTACTGGCAAGGAAGGGTCAGTATGGCTACTCCAAGGGTGGGATGGAATCCTTCATGGAGGGAAGGGTCAAAAAACCTTAGAGCTGACTCCACTTGCTGGGACAGGAAAGCAGTCCCCATATTGCTGCTGGCAATGGTGACAGCCTAACAGAAATCGTCTAAGCGAGTTTTAATGGAAACCTGGATCTTAACTCCAGCTCAGGAAGGCTGCTCATCTTCAGAGCCCATCAAAAGATATTTGCCCACTTGGCTCCAGCTGTCACAGTTTAAGGACCACAATTTAGCACATTTCTTAGTGCGTTAGCTGCTCCCTTTTCCAAATCCAAGCTCAGAAACTCAACCCTACCCCTATCTATGGCTTTAACCACCATCGAGTGAAGACTTACCCTCCAAGGCATTTCCCCCTGTTAGTATCAGCCCTTTTTGGTGTTACAGAAATGGTCATCAACCCACAGCTTGGCATTCCCTAACCCTAATTTTAGTCATACTACTACATGGCAGCATTTCTACACGTGGGGAAAAACACCTAAGCTCATGACAGATCTCATCCCTTTTCTAGTGTCTTTTTATGCCATGTCACATTGAACTCTCAGGTACGTCTACCCCACCAGAACCTACTGTAACTTCACATAAGCCAACAGTAACTCCATGTCACCCACCCACGTCATCCTGAGCCCAAATGCCAAATCCAATCCAGCCTCATTTCCCCGTCCCACAGCCCATCATAAACCATTTGTTTGTGCTAGCACCAACTCTTATCCGTCTCTCAACTCTTTAACGATTTAACAGTAAAGATGTTCAGCCCATAAGGTACCAAGCTTTGTAATTCTACCCCAAATGAGCTACCTTTTTTTTCTATATAAAATAACTCCCTCTGTAAAATACCTTCACTCTACACTGTCCCAATTCCTAACCTACATTTTCAGTACCACCAACATTGTCCTTACTTCTTCCAGGCCCTGAACCTACAGAGATGCCTCCAGATCCTACGTCTTTGGTTTGTCACAGCCTGGTTTCATGGCTCCCCTACCAACAGTAAGCAACTCTGATCGCCCTCATGGAAATGTACTATCAGTGTCCTACCCACACGTGATAACACCTCGCTCCACAATGGGACATCTTCCCTCCCTTCTCTCTGCCTGCTCTCAGCGGGTGACAAATCAGGACAAGAAGGCATAGGTAGAAGGAAGTAGGCAAATGCCATCACGTGCACAAAGCACCATTCAGCCCATGACGTAGCTTTTGGTTCCACTTGCCTCCTCATTCCCCATTGGTGAAACTATATATAACGCTCTTTGCTTGGCTTCCAAAAGCAGAGAACATTCAGGAAAGAGAGATGGATGGAGAGGAGGAAGAAAATCCCACAAAGCACACACACAAAAATCCCACACAGACAGAAAGAAAAGGAAGAAGCAAAGACAACTAAAGGGGAAATTTCTGGATCTTCTTCCCGACTTATTAATAAAATAAACAAACTGTATTGTTAAGTGCACAAACATGAGAAAGTGCCAAACTCAGAGTGCACATGTGCACTTACAGAATTACACTTTTTAAGCATCTGAATAGCCACAGATCTAATCCATCATCATCCACTAATCTATTTTCTCATCACTGACAGTAACGCCAGATGCTTCAACAGAAAGTGCAAGAAATTCCACTGTAGGCAGACGTGGAATAATCTGCTCTCCTAGAAAGTTTCCTCCAAGCCTTATTTCTCAGAGACTGGCTTAAGCTATGAAGGATAAACATTTACATCTTTGCTACAGCTCTCCAAAATTGTCTTTTTAGTATTTGCAAAGTTTTTCATACTTCTGGATACTTCTGTGATTTACAGAAAGGATTTTGGATCTAGCCAAGTTCTGTGCTTCAAGAACACCCCGGCAAATAGTCCCTCAGCCTATTTATACATCTAATGGGGAAAAAAAAAATAAAAATAACAGTCTTAGATTTTTCAATTTCACTGTATGTCTACTTGTTCTTGTATTGTATGACCAGGAAAAAGGCTCTTAACTTACCTTCTCTGCACCATTTCTCATGGTCTCTCTAATGCGTTAACCTGAATAAGGGATATACTCTTAAACTATTTGAGATGTACCAGCACGTAGGGCTTACAGATGAACGGAACCAACGGTGTTTTACGCTCACAGAATGACACTGACAGAAAAGAGAAACAGACCTTTCATGCATGTTTTTAACAAGCACCACAACACTTTCAATTTGTCTTTTTTTCATATAAACAAGTTTTTAAAGCTGAAAAATATTTTCATAATTAAAGATATTCAGCTAAAATGTTTCACCTAAAACAGCTAAATAACCATTCCTCTGCATTGCCTGAAACCAAAACATTGCAGCAGCAAGAATTTGAAAGTGAAGCTGACAAATTATTTTAATTCTCTAAACTACGAGAAATACAGGGGGGGGAAAAAAACAGAGCATGAGTAATAACATCAGATTAATATCCTTTTGCTTTAGAAGCAATATTTAATGCATGTAGACACACATTCGTTTGCAATAGCCTTAAAGTTTAGGGGAGTTCTTTCACATCGTCATTCGTTCTACGCCTTTCTAATATTTTTTCCATCTGCTAAGGCTATATTTATCCTACTGCCATAATTGTACAATTTCATTTGCTGACAGAACTAGTCTAAAGATTTACAGGCTTTACTTTCTGCATAATAGGCATTTAATTTAAACAAATAAAGGTATCTCTACACACCATTTTGTCGCTGTTTTTCTCAATGCTTGAGAACTACCCACATCTATAGCGGCACAGCTCGGATCACTCCAGGGCAGGGTTGTTTGGGTAAACCAAACCATCCCAACTGGCCCAACTTGTCACCACTTCAAATTGCCGTTTTAGGAAGGATTTTACAAATCTATCCACGGCTATCCATTTCCAATATGGAAATTCACGACAGTTGATTGTAACAACTTGTTAAACAAGACTGCTGTTCACAGAGATGATTAGTCAGCTAATCTGTTATAAGCTTCCTGATAGATAAATCAGACTCTTGAGTAAGGATGCGAATGCTGAATAAGGAGAGGCCCCCACGTGAGGTGGAAAAAGCTGGGAAGTAAGTACAGGGGTGGCTGGGGAAGAATAGGAAAGCCTGGGACACAAAGCTGCCGGCGCTGGGCAAACCCAGGGGCTGGTGAGCACCCAAAAAAGCGAGAGGAAAGACAACGAACAAAGCAGGACAACTCTCTGTAGCACTTTCACGGTACTTCAGAGCAGCAAGAGAAGCAGCAGCAGAAGGATCTAATTACGTTCAGCACGGTCAGACCAACAGGTATGGGAAACGGTTTGGACCGTGAGATTGTCATCAAATATACAAACGCACATAATGGTGCAAAAGTAACCACAAAGAAGGAAACTGCAGTAACCAGAAGGCACAAAGATCAATGAAGAGTTTTTGCAACCTAGCTAGGAAGAGGAGAGGCTGTACTTGCAGAAGGTAGCACCCTATTTACTACCAGAAAATGAGAAAAAGGGTCCTACCTACAAATACCAAAATAGCGTCGGATCGGGATTTGGTACACCACTTATCTCACGCCACAGAGTAGACTTTGGTTGAATTTTTGCCCGTGGATGCAAATTCAACCTGAATATATTTTTGGAGGAAGCAGCCAACAAGGCTGAATCTTGTATTTTACTTCAGGTTCATGTTTAAGCATTACATTAAAAAATGGTTTACTGGAATCTAAAACGTCCAGAGATGAGAATAAAGTAAGACATAGATGTACCTGGAGCACCTGAGCAGGCACATGGAAACATATTGAAATAGATTGGATGACAAGAGAAACAGATAATTACTATGAATAATCTGCTATATGCAGCACAGTATACTGAACAGGGTACTAGAAAAGCACCCTTTGTACTAAAGAGCTTTAGATTCTCGATGATTTATAAATCAGAGATTTGTTTACAGTCTGGCCACCATCTCTGGAGCCGATAGTGAGAGATGCAGCACACAAGCACATCTCTCGAAGTGGTATAAAAAGTTCTCTGTTTCACTGGATTTAAAACATGCAAATGCAATTATTCAGCTTATTTACTGCTGCTTTGTCTGGACATCAGAATTTCAGAGGAAAAAGATAAAAAGCGTTGTACTAATTCTGCTGTTAAGATAACTTACAAATCTATCAGGAATTTTCTCTTCAGTGTAGGCGACCTCTTGGGATATTTTCTACTGCAGCAGATGCTGAGCACCACACAAAACAACTCCTCACCTCCAAGGCTACATCACACCCCGACAGACCAAGAGTAAATAGCTCGCTGCCTATCAGAGGCGATTTATCGCTCCTCAACCTTTGCCCAAGGAGGTGAAGGGAGCACCCCTCTCTGCTCTCCTGCCCGGCACCCCACGGGCATCGGAGCCCATGTGGAAGACGAGGAAAAACTCAACTTCCAGATCTACGCAGAGGAAACGCTCAACTTCCAGATCCTCCCTCAACTCCCAAGTCCCACCAGGCACCCAAGCGAGAAAAGAAAAATCAGAAAAAAAAAAACCCCAAAAACCAAACCAACAAACTGACTCAAACCACATGTTAGCGAACATGATGCATCGCTGTAAAGCCTGGAAGAGAAAATGTCACAGAGAAATTAAACGTCGGGAGGGCTGACCCGAGAAGAAGCGAGAGGGGCCCAAGGCTGCAGGCCAGGCTGGAGGCGCAGCCGCCATCCCAC
>NW_009648149.1:2423675-2426008 GCF_000708025.1 Charadrius vociferus
AAAAGCCAATTTCATCGTTGCGTATCGTTGCAGAGCAGGAGGGGGAAGCAGCTCATGGCGCCTTGAGGACCTGCCTGTGGAAACATCGCCCTCAGCGCCCCGCAGCCTCGGGCACGGAGCAGGGGACACCCCCCAGCCTCGGGCACGGAGCCACCCCGCAGCCTCCGGCACGGAGCAGGGGACGCCCCACAGCCTCCAGCACGGAGCAGGGGACGCCCCACAGCCTCCAGCACGGAGCAGGGGACGCCCCACAGCCTCCAGCACGGAGCAGGGGACGCCCCACAGCCTCCAGCACGGAGCAGGGGACACCCCGCAGCCTCCGGCACGGAGCAGGGGACGCCCCTGCACCACCATGGCAGAGGCACGACCGGTTCCCCACACACCTGGAGAGCCACCCCCAGCATGGCCTGGCCAGACCGGCAAACAAGCAGCTTCTGACTTTAAAGGTAACAACTGCAGAGTGTTTCGTATCCGTATGGTAAAGCCGCTGGCTGGTCACACCACCGCCAGACGCCCATCATGTGGAAGATAAGGGTAACTCATTTGGTATGGTTTCGTTACGGTAGGAGCTTCTGTTTGATCCTAACAGTGATGGTGAGATCTTTGGGCGCTTGATGTCTGTATCAAAGGCCAACTTTCTGGAGTAAAGATGTGAAGAGCTTGGTTCACATTGTAAAAGGGGAAGTTTCTAGTCTTCACGGTTGAGGAGCGGCATTTAAAAGGCTCAAAGAACCCTCTCCAACTCCCCAAACCTCAGGATCCAGAATACAAACCCAAAATGTATTCATGACAAAACCTTTTGAATTAAGAGTTAAACTCGCTATTTGTGGATGACACACAGACCCTTGATTTTTTCCAGGGTTTAATGACTACAGCCTCTGAAAACTGAACAGAAGGCTGCTGTGTGGTAATTCTTGCTCAAGTACCATCCCATCGCCCAGTATCCCACAGACACACAGTACAGACCAGACCCCATCTTGATAAACCGGTCTTTATGCAGTGCAGTGTAAGAGAACAATATTGAATGAAAGTTTTGTACCCCATAATCATAAAGAGGAAAAAAGATTGCCTGTATAGCTGCTCAGTTACACTGTGGTAGAGCTAAGAGTTAATAGCTGCTTGATAGATTTCTAGCATATAGAGAAGTTGCTTTTTAGCACACACAAAATATAAAACTAATTATCAACAAAAGCTTGATTTTCCCCTATCCCCCAAATAAGGGCAAATTTATTTCTATACACATAGTGTAAAAAAAGTGTAAGACTGCTAACAGTTGTAATTCAAATGATGATTTTGGGTATGTACTGTATTTCCTTCATTACTTCGTACTGCAAACAAGGGTACAGAAGAAAGGCAACTTCCATGAATACATGATGCTCTACTGCCAGAATTTTTAAGAATGTTTTGCACCATTATAACTTACCAGCTCATCCTTTCTTTTGCCCATGCAATACCACTTTTAGGCATTTACAAGCCTATCAAGGCTGAAGTCCCAAAAAAGGAAGATTCACACCACTGTATCGGACAACTCTTCCCAACGTTGTGGTTGGATGTGGAACTAAGGATGCTTGTGTTTGGTCACAGGAGCTGAACTTTGTTGTTTCACACAAAAGCAAGACACCAGAGGCTGGGGCAACGGGGACTCCAGCTGAGTTTTGGCAGAAACAGGAGCTATCACCTCGCAGAGCAGCCAGACAGGCTCTTCCCTCTGTGACCACCTCTGGTTCCTGCAGAGGAAAGCCGCTTGGTGCCATACCGCTTTACTACGCAGCTGTCCAGGGACAGTTCACCCCCATGCAAAGCAGCAGTGGCCAAAGCAGCCTGTGTGGCAGCGTGTGCCGGAGCCCTGCTTGAGACGGGGCTGCCGGCCTCTGCAAGCCCTGGTCAGGATGGCACCGTAGGTCTGAAAGTGCTGGGGTGGCTTACGGCCCCATACACAGCCCAACATGGGTGGACCTACCCATCTGCTTTCCCTGCCCTTAGCCTCACCCTTGGGTAAGGACCACCTTCATTTTTGTCATGTGAAGGATGTGCTTTTTGGGAAACAATAAGGCACACAGGCCCCAATTGCCTCCAAAGGAAGCAAGCTAGACCAGCACTAGAGCTAGTCTGACCTTCTGTACTTCATAGGCCGTTACGTTTCACCAGGTTCCTCCTGCTCAGTCTTGTGTACTTGACTAAAGCTTATCTCCCCAAGTCACCCAGCCTGGGTCAGAAGATAGGACAGAGAAGTCACCACTTAGCAGTCTGTTGCTCCCTGACAACAATAAAATGTGTACTTAATGCTCTGATTTGAACTTGTCAGGCTTCAGCTTTTAAAAAGTGGTTCTTAC
>NW_009648149.1:2426018-2430472 GCF_000708025.1 Charadrius vociferus
TGAACCAAAAACTTACAGCATCTTACATGCTAATCAAGTCACTGCTTAATCCACTTTTTGATAAGCCAAGTAGATCAAACTCTTCAAATTCATTATACGTGGCATTTTCTTCACTCTTCAAACATTTCTACAATTTTTTTCTAGGCCTCTCAAAACGTGCCAATACCTTTTACAAAATTTGGGCTGCAAACGCATTTGTAGCATTTCGGTAGCTTGCAGGAGCTGAAAGTAAGAAGCCAAATGTTTTCTGCCCCCTCCACCCCGTATGCTGCCTTGGTCAGAGAGTCACGTGTAAGAAACCTGATCAAGAGTCTGACACGCAAAGGTGTTAAACTCTGTGAAACTCTACAGTGTGAGGTCACGGTCAGCATCCCTTCCCTAGATTCTGGATTTAATCTCTGTGGTTTAGGTTCAGGCACATCCGTGATTGTTGGGATGGAGTGTTTAGGAGAACTGTTTCTTAACTGTAAGCACTGAACATATATAAGTTATAGCAGGACACAACATTCTCAAACAGCTAAAAGAAACCTTTATCTCCTAGACTACAAGGCCAGGAAAATTGAAATTTTGCTCTTAGTCCCCCACAGCCTTCAGGCAGCACATACTATCTTTTAACTCCCTGGCAACAAGAAATATCCGTAATCCTGATTCAGTCAACGATTTACGAACACTGACAAAGTTCCAAAGCCTAATAGACAGCAGTGCTTCACCCTGATGGGAGGAAGACCTGGTCGCTACTGCTGCACGTTAGCTTGCAGCAGCAGACTCAAATGATCCTCCTCTCTTCGCCGCTCTCTGGCTTTCTGACGTCCTATTGGAAACTTGAATACTGATAGCAGAGGCTGATAAGGAGGATGAAATTAAGAAACTCCTTAGAGCTCATGCTGTGATCGTATCACAGCCTGTGTTATTCTTATCTTCCGCTGCTGAATCTGCCAAGTCAACTTCAAGAAGTCTTCCATGGCATTAAGATATTGCGCCGACCCTGAGCGCTCCTAATCTACACTAGAACTGAATACTGAAAGCTGCAAAGCTTACTGTTCTTACACTGCTGTACTCGTATTTGCCAAATACCATTCGTGAGCACAAACTTTTCATTACCAAGAAGCTCTAAACACCCTAAAGGACTTAATACCCATAAATCTGACTGATATCCTGCCAGCCTTGTGAAAAGGTGATAAGTGACTTATACTGACCAATACTGTATGATCAATGCCATTGTCATTCCCCACCGGCATCTCTTTGACTCTCAAACACGCCCTAGTCAGGCAAATCCTGAAGATTCCCACTTGGGGCACATCTGTTCATGGCAAAACCTCCCTGTTCCTTCCTGTGAGAGTCCACAGAGAAGCTGCCAAAGGCCACCCAAGTGCATCTCTCTGGAACTAATATTCACAGCTCAGCACAAATTCAGGCCAACGCATAGAGATGAAACAGTTTTACTGCAGTGATGAATTGGTCTCCTCCTCTCAGTAGGTAAGAAGGAGGCATCTGTTCTCATTCCCCAGAGTCGCTTCGTGCTTAAACTTTTGACCCTGGGATCTCACTGCCTTCCATACAGGAATTGGCAGGATAATACACTACGAGGCTTTGAATGCTTTCTGAAGGGGGACATCTGTTTCACAGTAATGGGACCGTGTTCCTCCACTGCTGGACCTTCATCGACAGGGTCCCATACCAGTCAGTGGACAGACATCTGACGGTAAACACTCACATGCCAACAGCGTGGAGGTGATGCACGAGTGCTCCGTTCAGGCAATAGCTCGGGAGTGGTTTTGGATGCATTGTTGACACTGAGCTCTCACCGGTCTGAGTAATGCTTTTCATCATCTCCCGATGACTTCTTACCATTTCTGTCCCATTCTGGTGGATGACTTGACTGCAATTATTCATGCCTTCGTCACCTCTCAGTTGAAGTACAGCAGTGTGATGCAGTTGGGAAAAAAGCTCACAGCACTTCAGAAACTCCAGCAAGTATACGGGACATTGCAGAACATCACCTCAGCAGCACCAGTAACCATCCTGGACTTAAGTTCCCATTAAACAAAGTCAAGTGCAGGGTTCTCACCTTCCTAATCCTCCATGCTGCAAGCCCACCATAGCCAAAAGGCTGCCCAGTAGGATGAAGAGTATCGCTGACACCTTCATTACTGCCAGTCAGTGGAGGGATGGTACGGCTTTGTGGCCAGAAAGAAGAACTGTCTCTGGATTAAACCTGAGGATATCAAGTTAACCAAGAAGTAACTATCATTAATAAATGTGTTGCCAGTTGTTCCCCGCGAAGCGTACATTTCTTAGGCATTGCTTTCTCAACTATAAAAAAATAGAGCAATGTATATGTAAAAGAAGATGGGGGAAAAGTCCCACTTACCAAAATAGGACACTATTGCATCCTTTTTTTTTTTTTTTCCTGAGGAGAATGAGAGAAAAAAATAAGCTGGCAGATGTTAGTCATTTTGCTTAATGCACTCAGATACTTTGGCGATAAATGTGGTAGGAGAGCTTGTACAGAATAGAATAAATGGCTTCAGTGAGGTACTGTCAAAACAGTAAAAAGAAGATATGTTTCCTATTAAAATAGAAAGGGAGTAAAAGCAAATGTGTTTTGAATGAGGGTGGCTGATATTAGCAATGCTAAAAATAAGGGGAAGCGAAGGGGAACACAGCCCTTACTCCACTGCCAAAAGAAAAAGGAAGAATTTTCCATCTCTAAGGTGAAATGACTTCCCTCCCCAATCTCTTCTTTGCTGGTTAGCTAGTTGGTGTTGCACCATGAAGAACATCCCTGGCAGAAAGGTGTAAGGACATCCCTGGCAGAAAGGTTTCCCAGTTCCTCCGGTTCCTGCGCCTTTCCCCACTCCCCCAACAGGCAGCACAGCCCCAGATCTTCCACAGAGAAGATGGTTCCTGTTTTGTGGTATTTTGCGCAATCTTCTGTGTTTGTTCCCCACTCCCCTCCGTAATTCCTTTTTTCAGAGAGGATCAGAAGGAGATTTCTTGATACCGCCAACACCAAGCAGAGAAGACAGCCAGTACCTCCCCACAACTGTCTTCTTGCCTCTATGCTCTCACTTCACGTAACCCAAATGACTTTGTCATAGAATCATGGAATCACAGAATGGTTTGGTTTGGAAGGGACCTTAAAGTTCATCTAGTTCCACCCCGCTGCCATGGGCAGGGACACCTCCCACCAGGCCACGTTGCGCAAAGCCTTGTCCACCCTGGCCTTGAACACTTTTGTCATGTCCTCTCCTCTTCCATCAAGGCCCTGGTACCAGAAAAAAAAGAATTCGGGTGAAAACTGATGGAAGGCTGCAGACTGCTAGGAGATTAATAGCTCAGAATGGAAATAGGGGAAGGAAACAAATACCCTGAATACTCTTGAGAGATCAATGAATTAATTCATTGGGCAGAATTAATGAATGTTTGTGCTCCCATCTCTGTCTTTCCACTGCAGCTGAAATAGCTGAAGAAGCTCACATATATCAAATAGAGGGGAGTTAAATGGGGTATAACAGATACTGTCTGTGCTCCTGTGGTCAGGCAACGAAATTTACCCTCCACGTTTAATACCAGAAGTAGGAGAATTGTTGCTTTTGTTTTCAAGAGCTGAGAGAAGACAGACTGAGCGAAGAGGGACAAGGTGCGGGGCAGGCACTCCATCCCTGCTTAGCTTCCCTCTAGTATTATTAGAAATGTATTTGTGGGAAATGTGTGGAACGGTTAGCTGCGCTCTGAAGGATGCACTTCCTAGCCCTTCAAAAGTTCATTTGGGAGGCTGTTAATAAGTCATCTTACTCTCACGAATGGAGGAGAAGACTGCTGTTGATTCCCTAATCATGCATGTAAACAGATAAATATAGCAATCCAGGCAGCCCCGCCACCCAACAGATGAGCTTCGCTAGAAAAGATCAACTAGCTTTCCATATGAACAGGGCAGCAGCTTACTAAACCCCCGACGCTCATTTTATTCATTTTAAAATCTTTGAAAACGCAATATAGCTTTTAAACATAGCCTACTTCTATGCAGCCCTAAAGCAAAGCCGAGGATGGTATGCAACCACTGGGATTTCTCATTTATAAACCAGCACGTGGGTGTAGCTTGCGGCGGTCAGGATGTCAGGAGATGGGAAGCAGTGGTGGCATGAAAGGTTTTATCGTAGTGTAAAGCCAATGAGGATAATTCCATGGATGATTTCTCTTTCTGAAATAAGTTTGAAAAGCAGAATGTTTTGGTTGAAGACAACAGCATTTCAGTGCAGAAGTAACATTACAGCACTTCCTGGGGTGTGAGGTTGAGGTGGCTCAGGCTCCCATGTTTCTGTATAGACTGGGCTCTAAGAGGGAGGCTGGGCATCAGGGGAATCCTTAGCCCTGGGGCATCATCACAGACATTATCTGGGAAGTGCCGAATGCCTTGTAAAATATATGTAATAGAGCAGAACAAAATATCA
>NW_009648149.1:2430496-2445126 GCF_000708025.1 Charadrius vociferus
TGTTTTGGAAAAGCTGCATGTTCCCACTGCTTCAGTTCAAGGTTCAGCATCTTTCCTACCAGGCCCAAAAGGTACCACCTTAACCCCTGCCCCCAAGGGATCGGGTTTAGGAGGGAGGACAGGACAAGGCTGTTTCTTTCAGACAAAGTATTGAGAAAGGGAGAAGCTTATGTCACTTAGCTAGTGTGCTGTAGCTTCTCCACAGCCTTGGTTGTGTACTTATCAGTACATGCACTTCACTCCTCTTCCTCCCCCTCAGCCACCCAGTATTAATTGACAAGACTGTCAGACACAGAGCTGATTCATTCGGCCGAGCCTTTTATGAATATCTAAATCCCTGAGAGGGTCGAAGTGGAAAGCGGTGGTCAGGGTCACAGCTGACACTTGCAGAGAAACCTGCTGGTGAGTAATTCGAGTCCTCGAGGTGAGGACTCACTGGCTGGCAGCCTAAAACCCGAGCGTTGATGCATCCAGCCCAGTTTATAAAACTGTAGGAGGAAGGGCTGGTCTGTTGGCTAGATGTTGAGGAGTTCTGTGAAAAAATAGCCACTAACAATATTTTTCAGCTCTCGTCTTGCATAACAGCTAAGGCTGGAAGGTCCTTGTATTTTATGAAGCAACCAGCTAAAGTTCCATCTAATAAACTGATCTGATCAGAAGTAATACGTGTGACAGGTACAAGAAATTAAGTCCTGACATTAAAGCTAGCATTCTTCATCTGTTAGGAAATGTTTGATTTTGCAAATTAACTTAATTAAGCCACTTAATTAACCATTAATATTTTACATGGACTAGGAAAATAGGTTTACTTTGAAACATATATTAAAGGTTCAACACTACTGTGAAACACAGCTTTAAGATCATTTATCCTTAACAGTTAGTTACAACCACAAATCTCAATGAAGTTTCAACCCATTCTCCCCATGGGCCTTTCTCTTCCCACATCAATTGTGGAAATCCCAAGTGATGATCCCCCCCATGGCAGGGGGGTTGGAACCAGCTGATCTTCAAGGTCCCTTCCAACCTAAACCATTCCGTGATTCTATGATTCTTGTACAACCCATTCTCCACTGAGGAAAACAATGCTTTTGTGAATTATACCTTAAATTTGTTCAACTATCAAAACCCAACTGGACACAGTCCTGGGCAGCCTGCCCTAGCTGACCCTGCTTTGAGCAGGGGGTTGGACTAGACAATCTCCAGAGGTCCCTTCCCACCTCCGTTATTCCATGACTCTGTTCACGCAGGAGTTTTTCTGGCAGGATAGTTGCAAATCGCCAACCCAAACTGGATATATGCTCATCCAAATAATCTATTCTGCACACCAGTTCCTCACAGCTGTTTCAAAAATAAATTTTTAAGTGATCTAAAAAAAACCCCAGCTATTGCATTGTAGGAGATTTATGCCTGTTTTGTTCTAACAAGGACGTCACTACCTCATCATTCCTCTAGGTAGATTCCCAAGCCTCCATCCCAAGGTTCTGGGGACAGTGGTACTCTGGCTGGGTCAGGTCCAGTGACAGGAACTGGGGGAGACACGTCCCAGTGATTGCTGGGCAGGTCCATAGCGATGAGACACGCCTGGGGTGAAGTCAGCCCACAGGCTGGGATCAGGGGCGTCCATGGCCATGTACAGCTGCGATGGAGCCACAGAGAAGTGCTCCTCCAGCATAGCCCAGGTGGGGGCTGAGGGCTGAGCTTAACATCGAGCCCCCGGGCAGAGTGTGGGTGGAAGCCCCGGGTGAGGCTGGCCAGGGGCCTCCTTTCCACCTCTCATACGTGCCTTGCAAAGTGATTTGCTCTCTTTTGGCACCGGGAAAAATGACAAGAGCCACATCAGGGTCACTCTCTACCATAAGCACGAGGCAGGTACAGCAGTCTCATCGCATCTTTTGCTCTGGTGCATGTAATGGAATGGGCACTTCTTCCACTGAGCTTGCCCTCCTTTTTCTGGTCTTCATCTGCAAGTCTGAGTCTAGATGAACGTCTGTAAACTGGCCTGCGACACTTTGTCGTGGAAGTCCATAAGATGACAGGTGCCCACCACTTCACACTTCTTTCCTCAGCTCGCGATGTGTTTTGATCAGCCCTGAAGAATGGATGGCTCCAAATGGCCTCTTAAGAGCTACAATTAGATTTGTACGTTGCAGTGTTTTTCCTGAAATAAATTAGGCAGCAGGATGAACATGTCCCTTCATGCTGGCTATTAGCGCTCCCATGCTTCTCGTCCTTTTTTCCAGTTGTTCATCCTGACTGATGACATCATTGTCCTTAGGAATCATTGTCTTTTGAGGATTTCTGGAGAAGAGGAGGCTGAGGGGAGCCCTTATCTCCCCCTACAACTACCTGAAAGGAGGTTGTAGAGAGGTGGGGGCTGAGCTCTACACCCTGGTGACAAGTGATAGGACGAGAGGAAATGGATTCAAGTTATGTCAGGGGAGGTTTAGAGTGGCTATTAGGAAACATTTTTTCACTGAAAGGGTTATTAGACATTGGAATCGGCTGCCCAGGGAGGGGGTGGATTCGCCATCCCTGGTGGTGTTTAAAAAAAGGGTAAATGTGGTGCTTAGGGACATGGTTTAGAGGTGGTTTTGTCAGGGTAGGTTGATGGTTGGACTCGATGATCTTAAAGGTCCCCTCCGACCTCAGCAATTCTATGATTCTATGTCGTAAATAGGGCCCAGAACAGTTGTAGTTGTCTGCTGCAACCCGTGCCCTCTGGCTCGCACGGTGCTGTATGCAGGCTGCCAGCACCCATTGCTATCCTACGATGTTCTTTACAAGGTGTTTTTCTTCACTCCTTTTCCGCAGCTCGTCTCCAGCTTGGTCTGCAGGACAAGGTTTCGTTGCCGTTGCCTGTGCACGCACACACAGAAACTCGCAAATCCAGAGCGCAGGCCAGGTAAGCTGCAGCTCATGCACAAACGTCTGAAGTCCTCAGTAACCCACAGCCACCGGCAGAAGGAGGCTTACAAAGATAAGGTCTTATTCAGCTTTCTTGTTTGCATCTAGGTTTTTCACTAGATTTTAGAAAATCTTATAAAAAAAAATGTGTCTAATTGAGTCAGGGTACAACTCCACTAACATAACCCATTTTACAAATCAATTATTTTACTAGGCTCAGCTAATTAACATCAGCTCTCTAAACCCACACCAAAGCAGTAGCCATTTAGAGTTGAGATTCTAACCCTGTGATTTTTTGGAGTGTGAAAAAGGATCTCAAATTGGCAAGAAAAGTCCCACTGTCTTTCACACACTATATTTTGCCTACAAAAAACAGAGCAAATTTTTAAAACAAGAAAAACCACCTGTGTTTTGGCCTGACAATAACTGATCCAAAGGAAAAAAGTTAGAAGAAAACAGGATAAAATAAACAACAGCTGTTCAGAGCACTGAACGTCAGCCACATCTCTGACCGCTTTAATGGCAGGCGGGACAAGATTCAGGTTGTGATCTGAGTAGTGGATATTAAACTCAGTTTTAATGATTTGTTTTGCTGACATACATGGCAGCACTGGAAACATTTGTTCTCTGAAGACCCCCTGTATTTTCCTGTAGATTCAACAGGAGCAGAGCAGAGTAATAAATATGGTGCCAGCGGGTTTCTGTCTGCCGGTGATGGAGGAAGCAGGACGGAGGGTTTTGGCAACAGATGCTGTAGGTGCATGGTCAGCTTGGAAAATGTGGGGCAATATCTGCATTTTCAAACCTGTGCTATCCGAATTATTATCAGAGCAAGATTTTTCCTTCCTTCGCTCATTACGGCCAGGCAGGCTGTGAAGAGCTACGTTTCTTGCTGGCATTTGGCCCCTCTCGTTTGCCTCAGACGCTGACACTAGCCTGGCTTGTGTTTCTGGTCGCTGTCACAACTTAATGGTTTTGGGCAGCACCATGAAGGTGTCACAAAACGGCATTTGCATTGAAATATATCTTCAGATATGCTGAATTTAGATCTCTGCAAAAGCTAGTGCGGTTTTAACCTTGTGAATGCAACGACGTAGGAGTGGCTGCTTCAGCTGGATAGCTCCCAGTGGTTTCGAGAGCGATCTATCAAAACCCCGGATAGGAAATTGGATGTTAGTCATCGCAGAGTGATAAGGACAGGGCTCCTAATTCAACATCTATTTTCATATCGGAAAAAGAGCAAAAAGGGACCCGCGGTTATAAGACAAGTTGCAAATAAAATGTTGTCTGTATTTGCAGAACGAATGTCAAAATCTTACTGATTGAAAACAAAAAAGAAATCCAGCAAACATCCCTCATATTAGATACAGCTGTAGGAAGGAATCTCTCTGTAGCCATCTTTCCTTCTGCTGCAGCCAGAGGAGGTGGCCGGGGTGCGCGGGACGGGGCGCAGTGCAGACAGGGAGCTGAGGCCAGAGACCCCAGCAGCGCGCTCTCCTGGTCCCCGAGCTGAGGAGTGAGTCGCTCCCCGCTTAGGAGCAGCGGCTGCACAGCTCTTCAGCTGGTGTTTTCATGACCGCGCAACCGAAAGCAGAGGGATAGCAAGCTGTTCTAGCAAAACAGCATCAGGTCTCTGCAACTTGCTTTTGACATTAGGCAGGCAGAAGACTAAACAATTATTTCACTGCCAGGCTCTTCTGGCCCAGATCTTTAATCATCATTTGAAGCCTGAAGTAAGTCCCTGAGAGTTTCTTTCCAGCTCAAGTACCAGCGTGCGCTGTGTCTCCTCCCCACCTCTGTACTGGTCTCCCCGCACCGCCTTGCCGGCACCGATTTGGGAGAATTAACAGGGAGTCTCTTCCGTGGCTTTCCCATCACACCCATTCCTCCTCACAAAGTGACATCGCTGACACTCCGTTGGTTTCAATATTGAAAGGAGTTTCTCTGCTGAGAAGCAGCTTTGTAAAAGCAGCACCGGAAAGTTTTGCGTTTGTTATCTGTCCTGAATGCTGTTCTCAGGTTTAAAGACATAAGTGGGTGTTTTAAAAGTAATTTTCAGGGATAGGAAATGAGCTTCATTTGCATTCACAAAGGACCCAACTAGGAGTATGCAAAGAGGCACTGTGCATTGCTGGTGGTAAGAAAGGCAAGAGACAAGACACTCTAATTACAGCTGAAATACAAACAGAACTGTGCGCTGCCGTGACCTTTATCGTACACAGGCTCCACGCGGCCCAGAGACCTCGCTGTCCAAGGCTTTTCATCAACATGAAAAGCCCCCCCAGGACCTCCTTTCCTCCGTCTCTCTTCATCATTTGTTTTTCCATTCATTCCCTAACAGCAGGACACTGCATTATTTCATAAGCCATCAAGACTGATTTTCAGATCTCCTAGTGAGAGTTTCTCAGTGCCTTTCCCTGCTTTGCTGATGACAGCTCTTGCGTAAGAAGCTCCTGATGGGTAGTAATTAATTAGAGTCTCACACAGAAAATTCACTTTTTCTTTTGTTTAGGATAATTAGTGAACAGAGTGACACCTGCCAAAACCAAGCGGTTTTCCATCCACGAGGGTGCTGCGTATTTCCAGTTTGGCGCTTCTTGAAAGGAAATTATTTTTGCGGGTCCTTTTGGTCTTCCTGAGGCTGGGTGCCAGCAGCGCAGCGCTCCATTGTGAGAGCCACAATGCTGCCACCGAGTCTTTGTGAACGGCAGCATCTGGCCACTGGGTCAAGTGCTGAAATCTCAGTGTTTTATTGTTGCACGTTGGGAAAAATCTGTATGCACACCAGGGCCTGTGGATTTCATTCAAGCCTTGACAAAATTAATTCCTGTTGCTTTCCCAGCAGAAGGAAGACTGGAGGAATGGGGTCCTTCCTCTTATGGAAGTTCACAGCAGAAACCTGCATTTTAATTACTTGTTCTGCAATAGGGAACACATAAACTGGAATATCCACAGCAATATCACAGTCCGAGTAACTACGGGAAGCATGTATTGCTCACGCCTGTATTTTTACATCACCTCCCTCGACCCGCTGGCAGTGCTCTGAATGCAGCCCAGGGTGCTGGGGGACTTCCATGCCCCAAGAGCACATGGCTGGTTCACAGTCAACTTGACGTCCACCAGGACGCCCAGGTCCTTCTCTGCGGAGCTGCTGGCCAGCCAGTCGTGTACTGGTGCTCGTGCTGGGAGCTGATTGCTCCCCAGCACAGGACTTTGCATTCTTCTTTGTTAAACTTTGTGAGGTTCCTCCAGTTTCTCCAGTGCGCCAGGCACTCCTCCATCCCTGAGATGGGAGACCAGGTCGTCCAACGGAGCTGCTGAGCTCTTGCAGAGAGAAATGGAGTCCCTCCTGCCCTGCGCAGGTTTGGGGGCCAGTAGCTCACTGAGGGGCTAAAGGCTCTTGCAGTGTCCTATGAGGCTGGCAGTTTTATTACATAAAAATAGTTTGGTGTTATGATGATACAAGACTCACTGAGGCACCACACTGGCGTTCCACCGGACGGGCCAGGTCTCACCGGCAGCAGCAACAGAAAGCCGGAGCCCGTGTCTCAGAGGGATGCAGCGATGCTCGGCGAGGTGAATGGTCTCCTCCTCCCCCGGCCGGCGGTGACCCACGGGACGGAGAGCAAGTGGGTACAGCAGGGGTTCGGGCGGCGGAGCGGCTGCGGGCAGGCGGGGACAGGGGACATTCCTTCTCTACTTGAGGACGCCATCTCCCGGTCGCCAGCTCCCCCTGCGCGGAGCGGCGGTGAGTGCCCTGGGCTGCCTCCTCCGCGGTGCGAGGAGAGGGTGAGGTGCAGGTTTGGTGAGAGCCCATTCCGGCAAAGAGGAATCGAGGAAACGAGGTACAAATTCTGTACAGAAAGGAGGTACAGAAATAGCCATTTGTGCTCGGCAGCTCGGCCCCTGCTGGTGGTACCCACAGGGTAATTTCCCTGACTTGCCAGGGGATGGAAACCTGCCTGAGGCCGGTGACTACCTGCTTCCCCAGATCTCACCTGCAGCGTCTTCTAAATATAAACTGCAGGAAGGAAGAAGATAGTGCAGTTCCAGAGACTGTGCTCATTACACCCGTAAATGCCATACAGCCTCCACAGCCATCGTGCTCTGGCCATACCCTGTCACGTTGCCGTGTCCCTGCACTTGTCCGTGGGGACAAGCGTTAGTGACAGCGGGCGTTTACTGCAGTAGAGCTATAAAAAAAGTAGGGTAATAAACCTAAGTGTATTGTATAGAGTATTATTAGGGAGGGAGCTGTGGATTTGAATCCTTTCCCGTGGAGGTCTCAGTGAGACGGTGGCTATAAAAGAAATACCCAAAGAGGTAATTTTACCTCTTCTGTGTTTATTTAAAGGCAAAAAGACCACCAGCCCACAATAAACCAGTTATGTATTTCTTAGGAAAAAAACCAACTTGCAATGTCTCCGTGGGGGCTCCTTCCCCACACAGCCCCACGCCGGGCAGCGGCCGGCTGGTAGCAATGGCTCCTCAGGGAAGGGGAGATGGGGACAACCCAGCTCCCATGGGACTGGGCGGCTTTTCAGGGCGCCTGAGGACTTTGCGTTGCCATTTCTGTCCCAAATCAGCCTGAACTCTGTGACTGCAGGGCAGGGGCTGCTCACAGCAATGCGTTCGTCAGGCTGCTCAAAATAACAACCTGCAGTGTCTCATCGCAGGAGAATATGTCACTCAAAGCAGGGAGGGAAATGCCAAAAGCAGAGCAGACACCGAGCAGGTGACGTGTGCTGTGCCAGCCACGCTCACGAGGGAGGGATTCGGGCAGAGATTTGGGAAAGGAATCTGCTCTTCCCATCGGTTAGTCCTGCATCTGCAAGCGGGGACACAGAGGGACCAGGCGTGTGTGCGACAAATGAGCCAGATCATGGAAACATGGATTCATTTAGGTTGGAAGAGACGCGGAGGATCCTCCATCGCAGCAAAAGTGGGGACACCCGCCCCGAGTCCTCTGAGCGCTGCCCTGCGCCTGGCTGCACAGCACGGGGCGCTGCATGGGACACGTTTCAAGAACCGGCCGATAGAAATGTTACGTATTATACAGCAGCTCTGGTCTCCTCAAGGTCCGGTTCCAGTAAACTGCAAAGTGAAACTCCAAAGATTTATTTTTCCTAATTTAACAAACCACGTCAGCGATGGAGTTCATCGGGGGAAATCCCGGGGGGGCAGGATGGGCTCCCACAGGCTGCTGGCTCCCACGCCAGGCACAGGATCGCTGCAACAGGCAAACACCTATTCAACAGCCACAACAAACATTTTATTCACAAAACTAATTACAAAATTACTCTGACACTGTTGGAAAGTGGTGGTTCAAGTTACACTCTCATCAGCGGGAAATAATTACCGTAAATGCTCCAGAAGTAAAAGCCACGTACAGAAAAAAAATCCGTTTGCAGGTTATGCACGGGGAAAAGAAAAACCCAAACCCCCTTTTGCTGCAAACCTCCCAAGCCAAGGCGGGCGGCGCAGAGCGCGGGCCCAGAGACAGACCAACAACCTACTCGGGTACAAAATGTGAAAACCAGTTTCTTGCTGCTTCAAACATCAATTGCAGTTAAAAAAAAAAAAAAAAGGCATTTAACTGTAGCTGCAAGTGACATGTAAAAGGAATAATGACACATTTGATTAATTCTCTTAGGTAAATGAGCTAGAGTACTGAATGCTTTTCAAAATCAATTTGCAAGAGCTTAATATTAGGGCTTAATACATACGTCAGAAGCTGCACATGGCTCCTCCTAATTGCTTGTCCAGTTTAAATCGAAAAAGCCTTTCCTGGTGGGTACAGAGCCATGGCAAAAACAAATAAAATCTCTGCAAAATGGTGACATTTTCTGGGAATTAACACTGGATTATTGGTAGCAAAGGCATAGATGTATTTACAGGGAAGCATTCACTGTTAGAAGCAAATAGAAAGCGTGCGGGGTTACTCCCGCGGCCCAGCCCTGGGTTGCTGGTGCCACCACGCTGTCCGGACGCTCCAAAATGCATTTCTGCAGCGTTTCTCTTCCCTCACTCTGCCCTGAGGCAGGTGAAGCCCTGCAGCCCTCCCACACACTGATCCCAGGAGCAGCCCTGGCTGGAGGGGACCGTGTCAGAGCAGAGATGACAATGAAGGCCACCAGTTGACACCCGCTTTGCCCCCAGCAACCTGCCTCCTCTGATTCAGATCACAGCCTGACCCTGGTCCTGACTTTCTCCCGGTTTCTCGGCAGGGATTTCTCCGGTCTTTTGCCAAGGTAGGTCTGGAGCCCAGGAGAGGCACCAACCATGTGCTCCTGGCTTCGTTCTGTTTCAGACAGCTTTCAGTATGCAACTCCCAAGGGTGGACATCTCCTTCCAGCCCTTTGCTGGGTGGAACAGCAGTGTCCCTTGGCAGCCAGCTCTGGGGAGACCTCAGAGCCCCTTCCAGTACCTAAAGGGGCTATGGGAGAGCTGGGGAGGGACTCTGGATCAGGGAGGGGAGCCATGGGACGAGGGGAACGGTTTTACACTGAAAGAGGGGAGATGTAGATGAGATATCAGGAAGAAGTTCTTGCCTGGGCGGGTGGTGAGCCCCTGGGGCAGGTTGCCCCGAGAAGCTGTGGCTGCCCCATCCCTGGAGGCGTTCAAGGCCAGGTTGGACGGGGCTTGGAGCAACCTGGGCTGGTGGGAGGTGTCCCTGCCCAGGGCAGGGGGTGGCACTGGGTGGTCTTCAAGGTCCCTTCCAACCCAAACCATTCTGTGATTCTGTGATTTCAGTGTGTGTGGGAAGGTGAGTGGGACCTCCTATCCCAGTCACAACAGCTCATCTGTCAGGAGCAATTTTCCTTGGGAGATTAATACAGATTAATACAGTTTCCTTTGATCTGGTTCACCTCTGGTAACTTCAATTTTAAATAGGAAATGGCACATTTAAATTTCACTGGCTTTCAGAAGAAATGTGCCTGAAAGGGGGTTGTGCTCACTGATATAATTTCTGTACAGCATTTAGAGTTCCTGGGTACTTAACAATGCCGTACCTGCTCTTAAAAATCAACACTCCGACTCACTACAGGCCCAAACAAAACTGTTGCTGGGGGTGGAGTGTGTCTCCAGTGCTTCCAAGGGGAATTGAGCCACAAGTCTTTAAGGATGGAAAGCCAACCCTGGTAGGAAGCCCCGCTGCTGGCACAGGCAGGCAGGAGCACATCCGCTGCTCCAGCCCTTCTCGTGACACAGAGCCGCAGACATGAAGTCACTGAGAGAAGGCAGGAGGGGCGTCTCCTTGCAACTCCCTGGGGAAAACAACCCTCCAAAATTACCTCTCAAGATGCCTTTGCCCGGGCACCGTACCTGCCCGTCTTTGTCTCACCCAGGAATAAGCAAATGAGATTTTGCTCCTGCTTAAAGCACATGTGTCAACTGCCCTGTGAAAGGAGGAGACCACTGTAAACACAGAATAAACCTCTGTTCTGTAAGGTGGCATGGGAAGCTTTCTGCTTTGTTACACGAATTGACCTGAAGTTGAGGGGAAAAAAAAATAATGGTGAGAAAAGAATGTGGTAACTGACCCCAGCTCTTAATTTCCTCTGCCAAAGGCAGATGCTGCCCGCGGGAGCGGATGGGGCTGAAACCGTAACCGGAGCCCAGGGCAGAGGCAGACGGCAGCAGATGGCGGATTCAGGATATGCAGATTTTGGCTTTACAGAAAAGCGAAGAAAGGTGAAGAGCGGGATTGAATGTCCATTCAACGGGGATGAAAATGCCAGCCCGAGAGCCAGTTTTAGGGAGTATTTATTGTCTAAACTCACACAGCCGTGTCCCGCCCTTCGCTGCGGGTCAGGACCTGAGTTTACCTGCACTATCAGAAACTTAGCGATGGGAGATGTGGTGTGGAGGCTGCTTCAGAAAAAGCACACCTACATTAGGGGATTAAACGGCTTGGTTCTACAGTAATTATACTTAAAATCTTTTCTTTTTGCTGAAGCACAAGCAGTCAGCTAATATTTGCAGTATTTCTTCCATTCACAGCAGGGATTTGTAAATACCCTATCAATTTGGGTTTTTTAAGGAGCACCACTTGCTGGGGCCATTAGGAAAACCCCATGATTGGGATGGCAGAGGCACCCAGGAGGACGGGCTGGACTCCCAGAGGTGGCGATATCTGGGCACTACCGACTCCCACCGAGGGAACACGTTCTGCAGTACTTTTTTAACATAGCAAACCTTAGAGTACAGCCGCAGGCATCCCGGCGAGCCCAGGTTGCAAACGCTCTCCTGCCATCGATGCTGAGGCACATCCGGGTCCTGCGTGACGGGGGACAGATGATTAACTGTGGCATTTCCCCGTGTTCCCAGTAAAGTCTTCACTGGTTCACTCGGCTGATTGTCCCCACAGATAATGGGACTCCTGTCCTTACAGAGTTACATGGTAAAATCAATGTGAGCTTCTCATTTCTTGAGAAAGACAATCTTCAAACGCAACTAAATAATTTTTCTGGACACTGTAATTAAAGAAATCCAAACCTCATGATGAACTACGCGCTTATTATTCCAGTCTACGGAGAACTGCACTGCCCTTTCCACTTCCCACGGAGTTTCAGCAGAGGGGTGCGCGGCGCGGGAACTGGGAGGGGAGTCTCTCCTCCGAAGAGAAGGTGACAGGGTCACGCTATGGCAGGTGTCACAAAACTGCATCACATGACCTCTGCATCCCAGGGTAACAAGAGGAGAAGACTGGTGTGCAGGAATCTCGCTCTTCCACCCCAAATTCAGCTGCACCACACGAGGAATCCCCACAGTGTTAGCTGCGGGGGTTTGGGGGAGCAGCCGACCTACCCTGGCCTCCTCGCATCTTCAGCGTCAGGGGGTGTTGGACCTGGTGGACAAACCCTCGGGAGAGGCAGAATCCAACAACCGAGCCCGTTCCCGGGATGCTCTTAGGGCCCTGAAAGTTGTGCCACGCCAAGTTCATGTGTTGGCAGGAGCGAATTTCTTTTTTCAGATGAATTCTAAGTTTAGCATTCACCTGGCTGCTAATCACCGCTTTACCTCTGGAACTCTACAGGAACATTTTCAAGACGTCAGGTTTGTCCCTGCAGCCTTCAATCCCATTTAGAAGTGACAAGGAATTTTGGACACTTACACAAAAACATGTTTTAATTCCCCCTGCCCATACATAATATTTTTGAAACAAGTACATTAGATTTGTGTCATATTCAACATCCAGAAACGGAGACACCCAGCGAGAGCCAGGTTAGCAGCTTGTTTGAGAAAAAGCGGTGGGTTTTTTGGTAAAGCTTGTCTTAAATTCAAAGTGCAGATAAATGCTTGCTTTGGTCCCTTTTGCTCCGTCGGATTTCTTATCCATAATATATTAAAGTGTTTCTACACCTCTCCTACCACTTACTACTGTTGCTGGGTTTTGCCCTTCTGTTTTTAATTGCCTATCTAAATTTTACATAAATTTAGCTTTGGAATACACAATATAATCATCTTAGTTCCTTAAAATAGTTCTTTGAAAAGGCACGCATACAAAAATATTTACTAACTATGAAGTAGAAAAAATATATTTGGCTTGCAAATAAGCATGGCTTTCTTTACCTGCTTATCCCAGAAAATACAGCTGAGACGCGAGATCTAATTTTCCTGAAGGTTTTCAGCGGAGCGGAGGGGGGCTTGTGCAGGCAAACTGACATCTCCAAGTCCGTACAGACGGACTAGCTCACCGAAGAGCAAAAATACAGGATGCTCGGATCAAATGACTGCCTTTTCTACTGGGGGCTCTCAGGACAGGGATTCGGAAGAGATGTTAGTTTAACGGCAGTACCATTTGTACTAGAATCTGATTTTCAACAACAAAAATGCGGACGTTTTACTTCCAAGTACCTCATTTTACCCAGATAACCCCCCACAATTCATGCAGCCACGAGAATTTTGATTCTCTTCCTCTTCTTGCAGTCCTGTAAGTCTTTAGCTACTGGAACCGTCGCTTCTTCGGGGAGCGTTTTACACACCGATGCACTGTTCAGTGCACGGCTCTGACCTCACAGTTTCTCTTACAGCTCTTTGATGCTACTGATGAATATTCTCAGTTTACTTTTATAAAAGAGACCCCAGAACAGCAGCCACGAGTTTGCTGTCACTGGGCAGGACCTCCCTTTCAACAACTGGAATGCAGAGTTCTGACTGCTTCTTCCTGTGGACCCTCTGTGTATTCACAGGCTCCATTTAACGCAGATGTGAGCTAAGCAATAAATACATCAGGATTTTGGAGAAAACAAAAAAAAGCCTAACAAATATATTTGGTATTTGTGCAGTGCCTCCTCCAGTCCAAGTGGGTACCGATGCCTCATAACCTGTTAGTCTTTCTGAGCGTCCAGCGGCTGTGCTGCATCCAGGCTGACTCAGTCTGTAGCACTCAGTGTCCCAAATCATTCCCAGTGAAATGACAAATTTCAGGCCCCCCCCCAACAGCACACATGTTCACATTTCAGTCTATGCATTTGGTCACTCCTTTCTATCTCGCCCTTGGGGTCCCCAAGCAAACCCTAAATCAAGAACAAGCTCTTTCTATACATGTTTGAAGAGATGCTTTACTCCTAAGCAGAGCAAAGAAATGTGTGTATGGGTCTGTAGTGCCGACAGGTACTGTGCTCAGCCTGGTGGGAAACATGGTTGTGTTTGACAGCAACAAACTGGAAGAAGCCCTCTGCTACAGAGCTGGCTGCAATCCACCTCGGGACTGTAACGGGCCACTCAGTAAATGCATGAAAAAGGAGCTGTGTTCATTTGGTGTATGTTGCTCCAATCCTTCCCAGCCCTTGAGGAGCCTTTGGGAATCTCCACGGCAAGGCCTGCAAAAGCCCCGACTCCTCCACCTCTCCGCAGCTGGAGGAAGAGTCTCTTGTCATCACTGACGACACCTGGAAGGTGCTGCTGCGCTCTGCCTGCAGACAAGCAGCGTGGTGGCAGCGTATGTTCGTGGCAGCCAGCTGTGGCTACAGAGGGCTTACAAAGCTGTTGAAGGCTCTGCCGCGGGGACAGACCACAGCCAAGCATGGAGCCGGTGGACGGAGCATCAGCACAGGATGCATCCGGATCACATCCCAGCCTCTCGCCTCAGTGCCTACAGCACAGACTCCAATTTCAAGTGCAGTTCTTCATGGGGGTGCTCAGACATACACCTAATGGGCACCAACAACAGATAATTTGGCACCAATCAAATCTCTAAAGAAAGGCCTCACATTTGAAAATTAGGTCAAGAAATGGAATTTCTTCCTACTAGAATCCTGGCACTCCAATATAGAACCAGCTACCCAGCTTCAAAATGGGAGAGCTCCTGGAAGAAGTCAGGAGAGGGAAAAGCAGGGGAACGTATCAACACCTAAAACCCCAAACATTACGAGTATCAAATTATGGTGTGATGACTTAAGAGTTTTTCTCCGTAGTCTCTTGCACCTTGGCAGCAGTCATCTGAAACTGTGGCATGTATGGCACAATGGCTTTATACTTAAGGCTACTTTGGATAAATGCATTTAAATTAGGAGGTGTATGCTGAAGAAACCCCACATCTTTGAGTAGATCGGTTGTACGGAACTGACACATCACCCCAGAACTTTCTGTTAAAAACACATCATGTTCTCTTTCTTCCAATGATGTTATCCCTAGGTAACACAGGCTCCGCGCAGGACTGTCTCCGTCTGTGAAAGTGTCATCCTGATCCAAAGGCTCTGAGAATCCCTCTGAAGAAA
>NW_009648149.1:2445176-2449948 GCF_000708025.1 Charadrius vociferus
AATGCCCCATTTCCCACCTCCCAGGAGCTGCTTGAGAAGACGCCCGTAACTAAGGAATCCTCAGCTAGGAAGCATCTATCAAAACAACTTCTCAGATTCATTTTCTGTTCGTAAAGCTCACTTGATCTGGAGTTACTGATAAGAGTAGCATATTTAATATCGGACTGCCTTGTAATTTCTCCGCTGATTTGGTCATCGCGGGAGCTCTCGGAGAAGCTGCTACTATTGAAATGGCTGCTAGAGCAAGCAGAGTCATGTTCAGAGTCTTGAATCTTTGTAAACATTGAATCAATTACTAAAAAATCTGGTGTGTCTTCTTTTTTCAATGCTTTAGTAACACTGATGTCTTCCAGCACTATTTCTGGTTCCAGAAGAGGCTCAAATGACATAGCTTCACGGTGCTTGATAAAAAGATGCTCAAAAGTTTCAGGCTAGAAGAAAAGATATATTTTAATGCTCATCTATTATTTAATCGCTTTATTTCAGCATGAAGCTACTAATTTTAAGAATCACAGAAAAAAAACCCATAGTTTTAGTAAGGGTATACAATTGAAAATCCTCTGGAACACATTTCCTCTTTTCTTTATGTCTGTGCGTAGGTGAAGATGGAGGGACAAGACAAGAAAGCGAGAACCTGTTTGCGTGTGAAATGCTGCGAAGCAAGTGCTCTGCGAAGTGCTCAGTACTCCAGCCAAGACAGCGTATCGCTTAAGCTGAAACAGCAGCAGCTGAACGGGCCCTTTCACTTCAACATTAATAAACATGCACATATTGTTAAAAACCCACGCAAGTGCTTTGCGAGACAAAGGTCTTACACCCTTCGATTTCCTTGGCTTTTTATTTAGTTTGTATAAACAATAGTCTTAATCATTTACATGTCAACTAAAGTAACTTTCCCTGCTAGGATTGTATTATTTAGGGTGAAACTCAGCCCTTCCATGGTATTCTTAAAGCATTCCTGTCTGAATAGCAGCTCTATGCTTGAACTGCTTGAAGAGAAACACACATTTATTTTGGAGAAATGTATGATTTACTACTACCTAATATATATGCACGTAAAAGATACAACAGCATGAACTGACAGCAAAACTGGAACTCCTAGCTACAAAGGAAAATTCACTTGAAGAACATGTATTTCCTAATGAATTCAAGACAAAACATAGATAAAAACAGATTTTGTGTATATTAGCAAAGCATATTTTACAGCAGGAAAGCTGCCAAAGCAACTAGGAACATGTCAAAATACTTAGACTAGTATACAATTATAGAAAAAAGTAAACTAATTTGCATATCTTAGGCTGTTACTTTAGTCCAGAGTCGGTAGCAGTAACGCCTATGCCCTCGCGTGGCAGAGCTGGTGTCGAACTGCATCGGTTCCTGCCCCACACAAGTCCATCGCCTTCCTACACTGAAACCAACCCGCACACTGGAATCTCTCCTAGTCTTCCAAATGATGTCAGAAACCACATATAAAATTAACCAGCTACTGGAATGAGCTGTAGGCTGCTACGATACTGTATAGGGTGTATATATATATACACACACTATATAGTGTATATATAAACTATATAAAAATCGGGACTCATATTGCCCGATGAAGGCAATCTTCTCTCTCAGAGGTGTGCTGCGAATTGACACAGGAACTCAGGCACTGCTGCGCCAGAGCAGACCCACAGCCCGTTCAGTGTACGCTGCCCACAGCGGCATTTCCAAACGGGAGACACATTATCGGGAATCTTCGGAATAACCAAAAAAGCGTGTTTCCTCCTGTCACACCTGCCCTCCTACAACCAGCAGCTGGTTTATCCTCAACGGAGATGGTTTATGTTCCTTCCAAACTCTGCTTGCTCCCTCACCCCAGCCCCCAGTATCGGCTCTTGCGAATGCATACGGGTACCGCAGAAAACATACAGATAATATTGCCAGCAAAGATTAAATACATCACATGCAAAGGCAGGTACGTTGTTTGGCAAAGGCCACCATCTGTTAACTCAGACACATCACTTATTAAAATGTCAGATATTTAATCAAATACAATGCATAATCCAACGTCCTGAGAAAATGTAAAACTATAGCACGTCAGCAATGGCAGAGCACACTGGGTGAACAGTGCTGTATTTCCACAGCATAAGCAGGTATGGCTAAATTTGGGCACAAACTGTGTTAAACAACAGGCAAAGTAGTTCCGTAAAACTCAGGAGAAAAGTCATAACCTCAGGTCACCAGTTCCCAAAGTCCGCTGACCAGATGAAACAAGATCCAAACAAACACGGCATTTCAAACCCCCCTGTATTTTGCTCTCCTGGTCAGTCTCGGTTTTAAGCTGCATTTGTCGCATACGCAACAGAGTACCTCTGACCTACAAGCCTGTTACCACGCCTGAGACAGGTTAAAGTCAAAATTACTTAGCGCTTTAGTTGCTAACCAGATATATCAAAATATGCTACTGGCCTAATTCTGCCAAGACCAGATTGCTACTTTCACATATATTTAACTTTACACATTGCAAATAACCCCATGGACACAGTAGGGTAATTTAGATACGCACCAGTCTTTGCCAGACTGATGTTAACTTCCCTGGAAAATATTTGTAGTTGTGCTTAAGTAATTTCTTCAACATTAGGTCCTAAAGCTTTTTTATTTTTCTTTATTATTTTATTGAGCAAATAAGAGGAATTTTTAGGATTTTGACATTATGCATCCAGATAAAGGCTCGCAAGACAGAGCCTAGATGCAAGACTCGCCTTTTTTAGATTATGATTTTAACCTCTTGCTGCTGTAATACGATCAGGATAAAATAATACTCTCTAAATGCAATTCTGGAGTACCAAATACCTAATCTGCCACACTGAATATACAAAGGAATGATCAGATGTTGACTCAAGGATTTAATATTGATAGGTACCAGGACAAGACAGGATTTCTACATCAAGTGCCTTCAGAAAGACATCAGAACTTTCCAGCAGTGGTATATAGGCTATTTACGTAATCAATGCTTATTACAACTAAGGAAAAATACCATACACATACTGTACATGGCTTTTTCTACTGGAAATTCCATACACATGCACAAAAGCAGGATTTGGCCCTAAACGTATGGTTTCAACGAACCTGTTCTGGCCTTGGATGCTCATGAGGTGAGAGATGATCATGCTAATCTGAGGACAGGCACTGTGCGTTCAGCACGGTTAACATTAAACAACACTTTCCAGCAAGATTAGTACAACGTATCGAAGAGACGTGCTTTCTACTGCGTAACAAGCTGTCAAAAATCATGTCAAACTTTAATTTCTTTCATACTTGTGTGCCTCATTTCTCTGCCATTAATTATGGCATAATGCATAATCCAAGACCTATGAATATGGAGCAGCATCACCAGGGTGTCAGCTTTACCCTCCTTTCCTAGTTAAAACTTCATCAACTTTAATACGCTTATTTCAGCTCTACCACTCTGAGGAGAATCATTTCCAACGCGCTAAATCCAACACGCAAACTTCATGCACCTCTGCAATCGGGGACAGTGAGGATTGCCACGAACTCCTTTTGCTATAGATGAAAAGATTAAATAGACAAATACAGGTACACCAGTGCAACCCATACTCCTGCCAACTAACAGCTGTTCCGAAAGCCCAGTCCTTCCCAGGGTGCAGCCATGGAAGCAGCCATGTCAGACTGGACTGGGATTTAACAACCTGCGCAAGTAAAACACACTTAGCTTTCTAGACCAGGCCAGAAGCAGAGGCTCTGCCACCATCACCCAACGTGACTGCTGCCACGAGGCTGGAGAACGCCCACTCTTCCCTCCATCCATCCCACCACAACTGCATCTTCCCCAACAGAAGGATCTCCAGGAGCTTCATTTGACATTAAAACATACAGCATAGTGCATCAGAGAAGTACTTTAGCACATTAAAAAGCCACAAAAAAATTAAGTGGAAAAAAAAAAATAAGCAGAGACTGCCCTAACACAACCAAAATCAATTTTCCTTGAGGATTTCTGGCTTGTTTTTTTCAAACACAGATCTAATGTTAGAGATTATTCAGGCATCTGCATTGATGTGGCTGCATGTTTAAATGACAATGAATGAAGAAGCCATGTAAGTAACATGCACATTGGTATCTTCAGGAAACAGCAAGCAAACAAACGAAAAAACAGTAAGGCAAAACACACACGCAGTTTCTGCATTCTCTGAGCTGCTGCTGCACCCAAATGTATGTAAAAAGTTCAAAAGACCGTAATGGGACAACCAAGTACTTGTGCAAATAAGAGATTAGATCACTTTGATGTGCCGGAGTCAGTGGAAACTCCCAAGGTAGCTCTCAATTAGAACAAATACTCAGTTAGAATAAAAAAACACTTTCAAGTGAAGTCGATAACTGGGCAGATCTTGCATTCAAGCTGGACAAATCCCAAACCAGTCTGATGTCTCTGCTGCCACGGCTGCACCCTGGGAAGGGCAGGGCTCTTTCAACTCCTTTTGAAAGGCAGCGGTTGGAAGGATTCAGCCCTTCGCCAGTCACAGCCTTAGTCCGTAGGGCAGTAAACAACAGATAAAACCACCAAAGCTAAAGTAAATGCTTCTGCCTGTGCAAGTGACAAACTGACAAGCTGTGTTTTGGTCTGTAATATGGTACTTGCTCCTAATTTTCTGCGAGGGCATTTTAGATTTTTGACAGAGCTACTTCCAGGATTCGTTATAGTTAAACAAATCAGTATTGTATTGTGTCTGTTTTCTGCATATAAATAGAAAAATCTTCTAACAATTCTGTAT
>NW_009648149.1:2449975-2453621 GCF_000708025.1 Charadrius vociferus
TCAGCAGGCAGTGACCATGATTAGACTTCAAAGAACGTCCATTCTCTGTTAAAATGGAATAAAATAAAAGATGAGAAAAGAAACCTTCACTGGGAACACAAATTAAATATGTGAAAAATCTTCTGCCATTAGATGCCCTTTTAGAAGTACCAGGCCTGAAGATTATTAGGTTATTATAGATTATTGTCGCAATAATTACACACTGTCAAACTCTGGGACCACGAGAAACTTTGCCTGCTGGTGCAAACTGGCTAAGGCCACGTAAAGACTCTTACTTGTCACAGCTGATCACATCACAGCTCCCGATTCACGTGCCAAACGGAGAGGCAGTTTACCCCAGCAAAGAAATTTTGCCTTTGATACACGATACACACGTGACACTCACTGAGGTGTATAAGCATCACACCTATGGGATTCTGCAACTGATTTACTAATTGCCTTGAAATTTAAACACCCCCTACACTCCAAAGAGGTGTTGGTCTCTGGTCCTGGCCTGTTTCCAGAGACTAGATTTTTACAGCTCAACGAACCACTGTGTTGCTGACTTCAGAGGCTTTGAGTTTCTCCGTTCAGTGATTCGGGTCCGGTCTAGTCTGACCAACAGGCGGAGTTCAGCACTGAGGAAACAGCAGCCAGACCCAGGGGGTGGGGGAAGAAGCATCACCAGGGAAATACGCACCTTCTGAAAATTAACTCCTTGCGCCCAGGAGCAATTCTTGGGGTTTGGAACATCTTCCCAAAACAGTTTCTTCATTCTGAAATATCGGGTAAATTCTGGAGTTGGTACTGTTCTCATATATTCTGTACTGCTGCCATTCACCTTTGCTATGTCAGAAAAGGAATCTCTGCAATTTTATTTATCCAGAACATTATGACAATGAAACAATAATTCTAGATGTTACAGATGGCCAAAATTTAATAGAAAAAAAAATCAAGAATTAAAGAAGTGACATACTAGGTGGCAGTTTTGCAAAATATAAAAGGTACAGGCAGTCTTTGCTGAATATGACCCAACCCACCTTCTACAAAACTCAGCGGGATTTTTTTCAATTGGCTTTTACTTCAGACCTTGGTTTGTAATGACAGTTAAATATGGAACTCGGAGTGCTTTACAAATTCAAAGCACATGACACTCATTAACTAGCCCACAAATCTCTCTGCAAAAGTAAGGAGTATGTGGTACAGGCTGAAGTGATACTTCTCAGTGAAAACAAACAGCACTGATGATCATCTTACTGCAAAGACACCAGACCCGAAAGGGCAATGCTCTGACTTGTACCAAGCCCGTGAACTCAAGACACTTCATTCTTGGTGCTGTATTCCACAGACTCCGCGGCCTTTCAGTACAGTACATCAAATTTACCATAAAAATAGTTCCTAGCTTTCCCCAGAAAGACCCTGCCCACCAGTTCAGCAGACAGGCATCAGCTCAGCTGCATCACCTTCTTCTAAAGGCCACCTGGGACTTTTATATGACAAAGAACAACTTACCTTTGGTGAGAAACCAGCAATGCTCCAAGCAACAAAACTGAGGTTGAAATAACTATTGGCAGAACCAAATAGAGGCTGGCGTTGTTCTCATGTTCATATCCACCTGGAAATAAAAAGAATTCAGATAATAAGGCAGTAAAATAATTTATCTGTGAACAAATAGTTTGCAATAGGGAAATAATAAACAGTAGAAGCAACAGCTTAAACACACAGAAACTTGATAAACCATTCTATTGCACATCAACAGACCTTCACCTTGAGAACAATTAGACAAAAAGGAAGGAATTATTTGAAATACTGAGGTGACTCCTCCATCCCTGTGGGAGATGCCCACTGCTCCCTTGCTATTAAGAAATTAAATCGGAGCACATGAAGTAAGAGAATAGTCCGCAATTGGAGAATGAAGAATCACAGGGACCTGGGATCTCAGCTATTAAGTCGGGTGTATGGGAATTCAGGTCCCTCACTCAACTAATACCCACAAAGTTTTCAAATTAAAGCAACTGAAGTCTAGATCACTGTTTACAGTTATATTACAATTACTTTATTACTGACATCTTTTTCTGATAAGAGACAGACTTCCCAGGCATTTGAAGTTTACTTTTACAAGCTCCTATTTCATAAACAACATGGAGGAACATCCTGTAAGTCACCTTTGGTAAACCGATCCGTTGCTCTGGATTTGCCAACTCCTCCAGCAAACACAGGGTACAGGCTGAACTGGTACTTCTCAATCAGAATGAAGTGATCTGGAAAGAGGAAATCGGCCTTTTGAATCAAAACTATTATCCTCCTTTTACACAACTACCTCCACAGAGGCTCTGGTCACATATTAGAGTACAGGTCAGCCCAGAAAGGGGAATAATGAAAACCATCTTTTAGAGATACATACTTAATATCAGAAGATTAAAACCATTAATTTATACTGGATAATCTAGCATTATTCTGTCATGGAATTAACACCTTTGTGGAGCTATTGTAAAAATTTCTAAGATTAAAGCCAAAATGTAAATGGAATGCACACAGTAACTGAGATAATTAGCTGGTGTACTCAATATTCCAGAACTAATTTTATTGCATTGCCAAAACACGAACACACTCCTGAGCTTCATTCTACGTTAACCTGATTATTAATGCAACAAGTCAATCCTTTACAGTCAGTCCTCTAATGATAATCAAGAATTGCTCTACTGGTCCTTACCATAAAAGCCATCAGAAACAGAGAGGAGGAAAAAAAGGAATCCGAGAGCTCAGTAACGCTACATTTTTCTGTTCTGTAACAATTAACATAATGTATTATATTTTCAAGTGCACACTCACCATAAATATAATATTTACTAATATTTGGAGGAACTCGCACCCATTTCATCTCCTCTTCTTTGTTAAGGTTTTTCCATTCAATAATAAAAGATGTTATCACGTATATTTGAGGTGAAAGCGTCCAAATCAAAATCACACAAGTGCTGTTCACTGGGTAAGCGCTAAGCGACTGCACAACGCTTACTGGCAGAACAAGGAGAAAACAGCCGTGAATTACATGAGCTCAGAAGTAAGATGAGAGCTGGGTTAGCAGGAGAGGTGTATGCTATAAACTACACGCACACAAATAACTGCTATGGTTTTAGCACTTTATCATTTACTTGTTTAATTATCTTCTACATAATAAAGCCAGTTCTTTAATTCCCCCCAAAATATCAACAACTGCTGAACTGTCAACATTTAGCTAGTAAAGCACACGCTGAGAGCCTTGTAAGCTAAATCCTATTGAATCTCTCCAAGTAATACACCAAGACAACAATCCAGTCGGACAAATGCTTCCTATTACATCTGCTACCAACCACAGGGTTTCCAGAATACACTTACACACAATATCAGAAAGAATTTTATCCATTACAGCAGTAAAGTTCCAAGAACAGACAGCAGTAATGTTTCCACAGCATATATTTGCATATGAATGTTACAGAATTGAAATATTCCAAAGCAACAGCTTTTATTTTATTAATAAAGCAGAGTGCAGCCGAATCAATGAAGAGGCCGCTAAGGAAGTAAAGCCAAACCTCTGAAAACTATGTACTCTGGCAGCCTGTCAGGTGAGCAGCCAGAGAAACAAGACCATATTTCATTTTGGAAACAACAAAACATTCCCTAGCAGGAA
>NW_009648149.1:2453682-2470724 GCF_000708025.1 Charadrius vociferus
GGTGTTCCCAAGACAAAATCGATGAAAGATCAGTTCTACAGTAAGATGTTTTTCTTTGATTAATTACTTTAAATTGTCAGGGAAGGAAAGAAAGGCCAGTTAAAGACAACTCTTTTCCCAACACAAAGATCATTAAGATTTTCAGCTGATGGAAATTTCATTTATCAAAGATCTCTGTTGATGAGATACAGAATCTGTTTCCCATATAGAGCTGAATGCATCATCATAAAACATTTTTTATTCTAACAAAGGGAATTTTATTACAAAGGCGGCTTTGTCCAAAAGCATTAAAAGGACTCCTAGCATTTTCCACATCTCAAAACGGTTACTAATTGGAGTTCTTACCTGTGCTCATTTCCTGTGATAGTGTTAAATTAAAATTAATTGAAGAAACTCCAACTGAATTCATGGCTAAAACTGTAATGGTGTGTGTGTGTTCAGTCCATGGAAATGAACAGGTAGTGCCGTTATCAACATATTCTGACCACGTGGTGTTTCCTGATGTCTGATGCTTTATAATGTATCGGCTCACACTGCACAATGAGTGATTCTTCATCAGTGGCTGCAGCAAACATTAGCATTCATTAATTTTCCAGTCTTTGATTTCAAAAGCAAATGTTATTTGGGCAGAAGGCACTGCTCCAATTTTAAGAAAACATGACCCAATAAAGATATTCTCTTGACTGGCTACTGTCCTTTTAGCAAAGGCACTGTAGTCCATTTAAAGACTTAATTTTTTATGTCTCTGAGAGTTGACACACTTACTTGCTATCTTTCCAGTGAAGGGAGGGCAGGGGAGACAAGGAAAGACAAGCTTTCAGACTCCTGCAGTAACTCACTGGTTTATGTTAGTATTTTTCAGGACAGAAAAACCAGAACAGATGACTGTTTGCATACTAAACATGGGCAAACAGGAGTGGGCAGTCACTAATGTACTTTTTTCTCTGTCCTGCATTAACCTTTCAACGTAGCTTTGCCCAGTTTACATGCAGTTGCAGTGGTGTTTATACAGGCAGCTGCCTAGAAATCAGTGGCACCTTCTGCTCAGAGATCTTGCTCAGCAGAACTCAGCAGCTGAAGGCTGCATTTCATTATAACTTAGCGTCTTCAATTCCACATTATTCTTTTTCCTGAGTATTAGAACAAATAACATTTTAAGTCTCTGTTTCATAGCATTTGTATAACTTAACACTGAAAGTGTAGGCTGACATGAACATGTCATACAGCATGGACGCTTCAGCTGCATTAGTACAACCAGAGAGCAGGTCTGGTCTCTTGCAGCCTGCTGGGAGATCTGAGGGCTCTCCTAAAGCAGCAAGGCATGTAAGACTTCAGGAATAATGGGATGCTCCACCCGGCTGCGATGCAGCCCCACATGGCTGTGGTGCACACAACTGGACCTGCGCAAGAACAATTTGACCACAACCTCAGATGGGTCCACTGCACAAAAATCAGGTCGCTATGGAAGGCTGAGCTGGGAGCTTCCCGAGTCTGGGAACATGCCTGCTGCCAGCACAGGTCTGTGCTGAGCTTCACCTACCTCCGAGCCATCCAGAGCAATCACACAGCACTAGAACAGAAGGGAGTAAAGTAGAAGACAGGCTGACTGAACAAAGAATACAGAACCATCTCACCTGGTACCACAACATTACAATCAATATTCACCAGCAACCTCTACTTGCCTCTAGTATTAGACAAGCAAGAGGCAGTAACACAAACGAAGTCGTATCCCAAGTGCCTTGCATGTGAAGTCCCACAAACATCAACTGCCCAAGTTTGCCCCCAGGGCAGCATGTGCTTATCGTACTCACTTTTTGGCAATTCTACCAATGGCTTTTGGATCAAAACAGAAGACCAAAATGTAACTGTTCTCACCTTCCACAGGAGGGTAACGTTCTTCTGCCTCCTTGCTGGATCTTCAATAATAACTCTCCAAAATTCAGGGCCTTGTAAGGGAGCTGCATGATTACATAGTTTTGAAAGAACAGTGGCACACCTCAGTCTGAAACTAGACAGACCATCAGAGTGCACTCTGAAAGCACATGTACCTTTGATATCTTTTACAAGCGTATAGGCTGATCTGCTCCAGTTGCTCCAGTAACCTGATCCATCCAGTTCTCTGCACCGGACCTGAACAACATACTCAACGCAAAGCTTCTGAACTTTTATCACAGCTGATCTTGGTGCATTTGAAATTTCATAAAGCTGTAATGGAAGTCAAAACATTTAGAGTAAGAACAAAAGGCTGTGTAGGCATCTGTTAGAGTCAAAATTCCTGAAAAGGAATCCAATGAGAAAGTGGCCTCATCAGTAATATTCCTTTGCTAGATAATGCGAATGCTTACAGCTGGTTCATTGCATGCTACAAATTCCACAAAAACCACCTAACACACTAAATGACAACACTGCAACAATCCATGCTTCAATCTAGATTCAAAGAGACAGTACCTCCCAAGTAATTTCTTTCCTGTTCACAGCATACCGAATCTGAAATTTAAGATCGTTGTTTGTAAATACTGGGTTTGTCCAGCTCACATTCAGCAGCCCAACATTCCTGGTGATTTCTGCTTTAACGTCGGAGGGAGGAAGCGGCTTCACTAGAAAATTGAAAGAAAAGAAAAAAAACCCCAGCTGTAATGTCTGTCTGTACCGACATTTCTCATTAAATCAAATCATTATGGTTTACTTTCTTCTGTCCTGAGGGTGGGAAGTAACACATTGTGGCCTCTGCTACTCCAAGTGAAGCTGGACTATAACACAAACACAACAATTCACCAATCCAGGCCGGCTTGCCCATTCACTGCACACAAAAGCATTGCTGACTGAGAAAGGCAATGTTTATCCAATGGAAAATGCATTCAAATTTTGTCCAAAACTAAAATGACCAAAAAAATCTCAAGTTCAAATCTCAAAAATCAAAGTTTCTTACAGAACAATTTATTTAAAAAAAAAAAAAAATAATAACCCATGGGCAAGTTTCAGTACATTTCATTTTAATTTAAACCACCAGAGCTTATATTGGTTCTAGCACTTGGTACCTCCCCTGGTACAAACAGCAAAAGATGTAGCCTGGCACTAATGGGGTGCACCACTACAGAAAGTAGTAGCACACACGGCCCAGAAAGGCAGCTCCTATAAAGAACGGTGACAGACATTATGCAATGATTCATGGAAACAGTGCATTAAGTTTTTATTTTACTAATAGGCAATTCCACCAAAATTGAGCTTCTTCAGCAGACTAAACACGAACATCACCAAACACTAGTTTGTCAAAGCAAAGTTAGAATATACTAATCAGATGGTGACTGAGCAAATAACAACAAAAAAAAATATGAAATAAGCTTTAAATTTTGGGTGGTGCTAGAATGAGTATGTTTTGGTTTACTATGATACAGAGCGTCTTTCGTCCAGTGTAGGTCAATTCTATTCATTGCTTTTTATTTAAAGTGATGACTTGAATAAACCAGATTTCTAAAGTTCTGCTAGAATTCCTCACTGGGCAGCTTCATATAAAGCCACCACCTTTCCTCAAAAAGAGCACAGCCACTAACACGGCAGCTGCCATGCTGACAAGGTGCCAGGTTCTCTTGGCAAAGTGTCTAAGCAGCAGAAGTGCAGGATCCCTACCCACCATCCCTCACACCACCCTCCTTTCTGACGCCCAAGGCTCCCAATCGTGCTCCGATAATCAGCAAACTTGCTTGTCAAAAAGGCACAAACAGCTCTGAATTAGACAGGAGCAACCTTGAAAACCACAAGGCCACCAAATGAATCGTAAGAATAATTCCCATACCCCACTTAGCTATAATGCACTGGACTTTGCCTTTCCTTCCCATTACATTAATTTTTGCTTACTCTATTTAAACTTTGAAATGCAAAGGACAGTCTGGTTTAATTTATGTTCTCTGTATGCATGTTTTCCCACACACATAATAGATGTATTTCATTATTCTGCTTTATTTCGTGCAACACTGCAACACTGCTGTGGTCTAGATGCCATGTTTTCTCTCTACATATGTTCACATTTGTGTCCAAAAAATACACAGTCCAATGAATGCTCTGACTCATAGACCGGATAATAAGACATGCTTTGCACATGTTGCAGTGTTTGAAAACACTCAAACACTGTTCTTGCCTCTTGGTTTTACACAGATTTTTGTAAGAGCTCTGTGTCACAAAAGAAACTTTGGGAAAGTATGCAAGAGCATGAGCAGTCCATATAATTTTAAATGATACACAACTGTGTAAATAATACATATAGTGCTACACTGTATCAAAGTATAAACTTAAAAACTAATCTAAGACTTCAGAAAAATTAAATAACAAAGGACCTTAACAATTAGAGAGCCTTTTTAAATGTCATACTTCCATTTTCTGTAGATGTCTTTGCAAAACACCTGAGAGGATAAACATGCAAAACTGGATGTTTCATTTTATAGGTATTAGCTGCAGTTACAGTCTGCTCCTGTGCCAAACAAAATGTATGGAAATAACATTTAATCCAATCTCTTTTAGAAAACAATATCAAAACTCTTTTGGTTTTATGTTCTTTCCACAATCTAATTTATTTAAAATGCTATGAAGAAGTACTTTACCTACACCATATAAGGAATGAAATCCAAGGTCACAAGTGAAGAAAGATGTGCACGAATCTTGACCTACCCACATCTGCTGGAACGACACAAGTTGGTGAGGATTCAAGTGTTCCTAGTGAGTGGTTAAACTCTATCCACATGGTATATCCAGATAAAAGAAAAATAGGCTGAAATGTGCACTCATAAGAATGATTCTTCTGTAAATGGCATTCTTTCACCTCTGATTTTGGAGAAGTACTTGGAAAGTCAGAACAATAAATTTTGCTCCTTAAAAGAGAAAAAAATCCACATTCGTTAATACACTGCAACTGCTCATGGCACCAGTAAACTAGAACTCTGAAGGCAATTAAAACAAATGGTGTCACTGGAACCACCTGGGTTTTTTTGATGATTATTTGGACAGATCTTGAACTTGAGTCTGCACTAAATGGATAAATAACACTGCAGTGTAACTCCTTGAAGCTTTGGCTCTTAGCCTTAAAAAGCAGGACGTGAAAGGCTCTCCTTAGTGCAAAATCTCTCGATAACAGATTAACCACAGGAAGAAGCAGGTACAACAAGAGCAGGCATCTCCAAATACTCATAAATCATGTTACTTGAGTGGTAGTATTAGCAATAAACATAGCAAGGCAGATGTCCAGCCAAGAATTTACCCCAGCCAGGAATATGACTTTCAAAATATCAACTGGTGTCCAGGGGAAAGCTGCCACGTGGACCAATCGGACACATACAGTGAAGTCTCTGTGAGACAGAAATCCCCCAAAAATATCAGTTCTGGGGGGTGGTATTGAAATCCCACATACATTTAGTATCACATCTGGCAACAGAAGGGAGGAGACCTGGACTCTGGATAAAATGGCACTGGCCATCTTATTGGTGATGGAAAGGAAAAGTTTTCCAGTTTCTCCTGATTTCTCCTAAGCTTGTGCAGAGCTCAGACTTGTGGTGAGAGTGGCCAGATAGGGCACTGGTTATTCAACTGAACCACAAAAGTTACACTTAGCTGACTCTCTCCTCTTCCTGTCAACAGAGCTAATACTGATTAAACTGGTGCCTGGTGCTTTGAAGGTTTAGCTTAGCGTTCTCTGTTTTTACAGCACCATCATTTCTGTGCTGTTTCTGTTGGCAGCACTGACTGTAGGGGAAGATGAAGTAAGAACCCAACCAAAACAAAACACCAACAGCAAAGCTATCGCACCACATTACTGCACAGCATTGGATTTCATCTATAAAATGTAATTGCATCAGTAACTAAGAAGAATAGCTGCCTGCTCCTGGAAAACCCGACATGCCTGATGTGACTGCAACACATCTAATTTCCAATTTTCATCCTGAGGACTTGTCTATGTCTAAGCGAATCCTAGCAACTCCAACTTGTATATGGTGCCTCTTACAATCAAGCTTGGGCATTAAAAAAACTGACCGCTTCATTTGGTTGCAAGCTTGTAAACATCCAAGTTCTTTTTGCGTTTTTGTTCCCAATATGCAATGGAGTGTTATGCAAATGATACTGATTTTTCAAAGCTATAAATTTTTAAACATTTTACACTTTAACATTTTGGTAGTCGCTGCATTCATATGGTCCCCTTTGATTTTTTTTTTTTTAATTTTTCCTCTTTCAGATCTTACTATTAACAAACCAAAAAAAAAAGGAACAAAAAGAAAGATCACAATAAATACTAGCATCTGGGAAGCATTTTCAGTCTGTATTCATCTTCACTGTTTCATCTAGCAGGGACACTGTAACAAATGTACACGTTATCACCTCCTATTAGAAAATAACATTTTTAGCTAAACCTCAACAGTAAAAAAGTGGGAATAAAAAACATGGCAAGAGCAGCATGGGTTTTATTTCAAGCTTCCTGCCCAGCAGTACACTCATTATATTCATATTTGTGAAGACAGTTGAAACAAAATCTACCTTAGCAGACAGCTAGTCACTAATCCTGCCCTAAAAGCCTCCCACTTGAAATCTCAAGCATTCCAGTTATTACTTTAGTCCACAAAATCCTGACAAATATTCACCTGGGTACTATGATAGTTCAAAACTTCTGTCCACCTCCAACAGAGAAGACAGTCCAGCTTTCCAAATAGGATTAGGCCCTCAGGGTTGATTTAAGCTTGTTCGCCAAAACTTTTGCATATTCAGTCTAGCAGAGCAGCAAAACAAAGTATTTTTTCTCAGAAGGGTTGTCTGTCTGTCTTGTTTATATAAAAAATAACACAGTTCTAGGAAACTCTCAAGCTCAATATATTAGTAACTCAATGGGATTTCTTAGTTTCATGGTAAAACAATACTGTCACAAGCAATATTTGTGCATATGAATGAAGATAAGGATGATCATACTGATGCTTTAATAATCAGGTTTGTATTTTGCAAACAATAATGTGTTTGCCCCACACCACACCCCAGTTCTCCTGCTCTGTCCAAAATCACGCCAACTATCTGAAAACAGGCGAGGCCAAGACACCTGACCAAACCCAAGAAAACTAAGAATTGCTCTAGCCACCAAAGATGCTACCTTCATAAAGCAATATTCCCTTTGTGAACTAAGATTTGATTCTCCTTTTATAAGCAAGATTTTTTTCTGTCTGGAATTAATTAAATTCCGTCCCTGTATTTTTATCTACTGTCTGTATACAGAAAAAAAAAAAAGATACAGAATTATAGAAAAATCAAAGATTGAATGGAGACCTCAAGAGGTCTCAAGTCCTACCTCTGACTCAAAGCAGGGTTAAATTCAAAGTCAGAGGAAGTTGCCCAGTTGTCCAGTTGAGATCACAGAATGGTCGGGGTCGGAAGGGCCCTCTGGAGCTCCCCCAGTGCCACCCCCCGCCAGAGCAGGGGCACCTCCAGCAGTGGCACAGGACGGCGTCCAGGCGGGTTTGGGATGGCTCCAGAGGGGGAGACTCCCCCACCTCTCTGGGCAGCCTGTGCCACTGCTCTGCCACCCTCACAGCAGAGAAGGCCCTCCTCAGGTGGAGATGGAACTTCCTATGTTGAAGTTTGTGCCTGTTACCCCTTCTCGTATCACTGAGCACCACTGGAACCAGACTGTTCCCATCCCCCTGCCACCCTCCCTTGAAGGACTGATCAGCATTGATGAGATCCCCCTCAGTCTTCTCTTCTCCAGACTGAACAGCCCCACGTCCCTCAGCCTTTCCTCAGCAGAGAGATGCTCCAGTCCCCTCAGCATCTCTGTAGCCCTTTGCTGGACCCTCGCCAGCAGTTCCCTGTCCTTCTTGACCCGGGGAGCCCCGAACTGGACACAGTGCTCCAGATGTGGCCTCCCCAGGGCAGAGCAGAGGGGGAGGATGACCTCCCTCCACCTGCTGGCCACACTCTTCTTGATGCACCCCCCCAGATGCCATTGGCCTTCTTGGCCACCAGGGCACATTGCTGGCTTATGGGCATCCTGTTGTCCCCCAGGACTCCCAGGTCCTTTTCCACAGAGCTGCTCTCCAGGAGATCACCCCCAACCTGTACTGGTGCACGGGGTTATTCCTCCCCAGATGCAGTGCCCTACACTTACCCTTGTTGAACTTCATTAGGTTTCTCTCTGCCCAACCCTCCAGCCTGTCCAGGTCACGCTGGATGGCAGCACAGCCTTCTGGTGTGTCAGCCACTCCTCCCAGTTTTATGTCATCAGCAAACTTTCTGATGGTACACTCCATCCCTTCATCCAGGTCATCGATGAATATATGGAACAGGACTGGACCCAGTACTGACCCCTGAGGGACACCACTTGTTACTGACCTCCAACTAGACTCTGCACCACTAACCACAACCCTCTGAGCTCCATCTGTCAGCTCTAGCTGTCAGATCTGAAAGTCTCCAAGGACAGAGATTCTACAACCTCTCTGGACCACTAATCCAGTGCCCAGTCACTCTCACTGTGAATGCTTTTTTCTCTTATTTCCTTACAATCTGTAGATAGAAGCAACGAGAAGAATAATTTTTATAACTGATACAAGCAAACACATCTAGTTTAAGAAAATCAACTTCCAAACTGCACCTACAGGTTTTACAAATGCTGAAAAACATGGTAAATAGAACCCATGTTACATACTCGGGTATCTTTGGTCCCCTTTCTGCACATGTAGTTAATACCCCTGGAGTTCCTGTTGGGAAAAGTCCAGCTTACAGAAACTAAGCACATTTTATAGTTACATCTGTTCAGAATTCTTTGCTGTAATAGTATTTCCAGAGCAACACTTTCCAAACATAAAGAGTGCATTAAAAGCTATACATACCTGTAGTATCTCAACTGCAAGGAACTCCCCAGGAGCAATGTGTTTGGGTTTGCTGACCATCTGCAAGTCATTTTAGTTAAGTACCCATCCGTTTCACATGTGATACTAATATTCACATCTAATTAAAACACATTGAAAGATTATTAATAAAGATATGATTGTTTATACAAAAACATGCATTACAAGTCATAACTGCTCAATAAAAGCTAACTGAAGTTTAAAATGGAAATATTCCAACCTTACTATTAAAACGCACCAAAATTGTAATTTAAAATCATCTGGAATCTTACCTACTACATATAATTCAGCGTATCTATGATGACATTCCCTATTTTGATGACAACAGTATAATGCGTTATAGAAGAAACTTCCTCTAGGTTTTGTTGCTTTCAAGTTGAAAAGAGTAACTTTGCTTACGCGATCATTCACAAGCGTATACTGACTTTCTGGGATTTCTTCTGCTAAATTCAGCCACCAAACAATCTTCTTGGACACTACAATCTTGGTTTTGTTTTTATAGATACAATGAAAGGAAACATTAGAACCAACACTGGTCAGTATCTTAGGAGGGAAGTACAGAACTTCAGCTACACAGAAGGGGAAAAAAAGAGGAAAAAAAATCCATTAAGATCAGAATCTGAACAAAAACCATTAAAGCGTATGTCAATAGAAAAATATTATTATTATTATCATACAGTTGTATTTCTAAATTTCCTAATTTTTAATTCCTATTAACAACTTTAGGGGAGAGAGGCAGAAATAAGCCTTTGACTGTCTCCCTCCATAACTGGTATTTGTAAATTCTGGTAAAAATAATCTTTAATATCCCCAGGCAAACAGGAATTAAATGAGCAGAAAATCACTGGAGAGTACAGTGAAAACAACACACAGCAGCACCAGGGAAACAGGGAATCATACAGGCTCCTGTAAATTAAATCTTGGGAAACTAGATTAACACTGCTGCTTTTTACTTGGCCCACTTTTTTAAGGCATCAGGTCAGCTTATTTAAATACTGCAACAAGTACTTGCAACCTAGGAAGGGTTAGCTTCTGTAACTCGTCTCACAAGCACATACCCCACAGATTTTAAAATCATAAAATTGTCCTTGGGTAAAAGCAAGAGAAGATCCAAGTAAGAGAAGGGCTATGTTTGGGTTTGGAAAAAAAATTATCTAACCCTTTGAACCCTGCAAGGATGTTGAAATCACATGCTAGCTGAAGCATTACTGTAATACCGGAACACAGATTTCGAGGGAATTGCCATTCAGATCTGGAGGAGGTCGGACTGAATAAAAATGAATTTAAAAAAAATAATAATCAAGCTTTCCAGTAGTTACTAATCCTGCTTCTATTGAAATCAGCAGGAGATTAATGTCTCAAAAAATTGTTTTACAATCTCAGCAGCGTAGTTAACACCAAATGGTAGCAGTGGTACAGTAAGTAATTCACCTAGGCATAAAGACACTGAATTTGCAAAGCATGTGAACATGCATATGCACAGCCTCAATCAGTCAGGTACTTAGGGAAGCTACAGGTGTTATACACCTGCTAAAAAGGAACTTTTGCCAAAGATCAACCCAAAGCCAGCACGAAAATCCTTAAAAGGTCAGGATTACTTTCCACAGTTGAGGAACCACGTCAGATATTTTTAGGATTTCTCCAAAATACAGACCTCCTCAGATAACAGAGCAGACTTACAATATTGCCATTGTCAAAGACTTCCATGTTAAATGGAAGGTGGTTCCAGTGACAGGACGAGGGGCAATGGGCACAAGTTGGAACAGAGGAAGTTCCGTTCCAACACACAGAAAAACTTCTCTACAGTTGGGGTGGCAGAGCAGTGGCCCAGGCTGCCCAGGGAGGGGGTGGAGTCCCCTTCTCTGGAGATTTTCAAAACCCGTCTGGATGCAGTCCTGAGTGATGTGCTCTGGGCAGTCCTGCTTTAGCAGGGGAGTGGGACTGGGTGAGCTCTAGAGGTCCCTTCCAACTCTGAACATTCTGTGATTCTGTGATATAAATAAGAACGTGAAACTGGTCAGTTGTACAAAAATATAACTGCCTGATTTCAGCATTTACTCTTGCAGTGTTAATGTGCCTCCATGCATGCAAGGCAGTGTTCCTGTACCAGCTGCTGCACTGCTCCCAGCTGTGCTGCACACTCCACTGCTCCTCCATTGGCTCGTCCTGACATTGGGAGAATATGCCAATTTGAGCTTCCTGCAGTGAAGAAATTAATCCCTCTATGCTGCTCTCAGGTTTGTCACAACAGGATTATTTTGCTGATGAGATGTATGTTTAATACAATTACATATCCCATAACAGGATTAATAAAAAATAATCTAACAGTACCTACTGCATCTCTTTTACATCCATATTTCTCAATACGCTTATAAACCGTTTCTGAAAATATCACTATGTGAGTAAGAACATGCATCTACCCCCCAAAAATTCTCAAAGCTACACAGTTATATATGCATGTACACACACGTAGCTTTTTTTAGATTTTATATATATAGGTATAAATCCAAAAGACTAAGGGCCAGTTAAACCTCTAGTCAAATAATCAGGCATCTTGGGTTTTATGCTTGATTGCCATGAGGGTCTGTGTATTTTCAGCTTTCTTGGAAGAGAGTTCCTTCCTCAAAGTTTAGTAACTTCCTTGGTACTTACATTAAACACACACATTACATTATTTAGCATAGAGTGAGGAGATGTACATGTAAGCGCTTAGGTACTAGTACTGTCATGTAATAGTTGAGAGGATACCTGTGACAACACAGACCAAAACATTTCCAGTTAATCATAAGCAGAGCACGGAAAAATACAATGCAAAAAATCCTGAAATCTTTAGGCTGATCCAAACCAGCTCAATCTGCAAAGGAAATCAGCAATCCTGATAACTGACCAGGGATTTGCCTAACAATATTTCCCTCCCTCCCTACATACTCTGACCATGAATAAAGAGCCATTATGATTTATCATTTTAGCAGGAGCTATGTTGATATAAGGGACCTGACTAAATCATAAGAGCCCTTTCTCAGTCTAGGAGAGCTCCTACAGTATGCAACATGTCAGGAACTCAATCTATTTGGGTAGTAATTGATTACAGTATATAAGATTATATGCTTAACACTAAAGCCGTGTGCATTGAAACTGATTGACTGGGGCTATTACGCAGTTTATGAGTGGGGCTCAGCATTACAAACCAAGATGGATTATGTTAAATCTAGAAACCCAAAACTGTTTTCTGTGCTTTTAGTTCGGCTACAAAGCCTCACACGAAACTAAAAGTTAGAGAAAGCATCAGGAGAAAAATCTTGTACTGAGTAGAGGTCAAACACTGCCAACTGCCTTTTGAAATGGAAAAACTCTTAGAAAAAAAGCTTTTTCTGGGTCTGAACAGGTGCTTGGTAAGCAAGCAACAGGGCCAGACAAGGAGGTGTCACAGAGGTGACTGTGCAGTCTACATGCATTAGTCCAGAACTCACTCTTTCAATGCAAGTCTTGTACAAAGGAAGGAGCAGAATCTCAGGCAAAGCCACGCAGAAGGAGAAGCAGAAGGGGAAAGAACTTCCACAGGATTTTTCAGCCCAACTCATGCATACCGTACCTCCGTGGACAACACAACTATTCATTCCACTAACTAAACCAAACTGGGAAACCTGCTCTACTCCAAAAGACTACTTACTGCACCTAAGTGACCGCACGTGACCTACCTCCCAAGTTATACGGTGTGCTCCAGTCACTCCAGAACCCTGGACCATGGCGATTCCTGCACCGTACTTGAACTAAGTATGAAGAATCAAGTAGTGTATTGTCTATGGCCAGTGAGGTTTCTAGAGCAACTTGAACCACCTGTTGGATTATTAGAAGCGGTTATTGTTGTATAATGGAACAGGAAAAAGAAAGAGACAGAGGGAACCAAAACAAATAGTCTACAGTGTACTTTTTAGGCAGCAAGTTGGGTAAAAAAAGCTTTCTTCTTTAAATTTACTGTAAATTTGAATATGGTAGAGGTTGCATACCTCTGTGGAAAATATGTTATTTTATTATGGACTGCTAATTAACAGCTGCTTTTTATTCCACAGCCAGTTGTGTGGTAGCAACAGAAAAAGCAATTCACCAATAAAAGCTATACATATTAAAAATATACACATATATCATGAAATTTGGGGTTTGCTGAAAGGAGAGAGCTTTGCCTTTAGACTTCACAGAACCTAGCATTTCATCCAAAAAGAAAGATGGGAGTTTGTTTGTATCACCCAACAGGAGATGGGTCTTTCAACATTGTTTAGTGGCTCTCCTAGCATAACAGATGTAAAGTCCAGCTTGCCAGCTTAACCACATCCTGTTGATGTTTACCAGGGTCTACTGGACACACCAGCTCAGGAGAAACCAGTGTGCCATGCACAGCTCCATCAGACCAGCCATGTTGCTCAGCCCACCAGAGCCACTGCCCAAGAAGGAGGAGGGTGGTAAGAAATCCTGAGCTCTGGAAGAGACCCACTGACCTGTACTGCTCCATCATAAAACAAAGCAAGCAGAGCTGACTCACCTGCCAACCATTTTGACCTGAATTTGCCGAGATCTTCACTTCATACTGAAGCGGGTATGGCATCAGCGCAGGGTCAGACCAGCAGATCTTCAATTGACCTTCCTCTGTCATTTCTAGGCGCAGGTTCAAAGGAGGCTCAGGCTTTACTGCACACAAATTAATTAACAAGTTTACCACTAACCTTACTGCCTGTGACTGCTGGCGGTAATGGGTTTTTACTGATTCAGAAGTCTCTTTCAACACCTTTCTTTTAAACTCCGTTTTCAAGAGCTGCTCTGTAGCTAGTGTACGACAGACTGATGTTGTGTAACACCACTGGAAAAGTACACCCTGGTGCTGTTATATAGTTAGTTACCAGGACGTGTTGTTTGACCTAACATTTGCCTTAAGACTACATGAATTTCTTGCCTTGGTTCATGATTCTCCCCAGTAACCAAGCACTAACTTATCTGTTTTGCTGAAAAGAGGACAGAAGGATGGGAGTGCTGAGCAAAGGACTTAGCTCAGCTCCTTAAGGGTCAGGAGATAATGTCCTCGTATGGTACGCAAAAAATTTCTAAGTATTCCCATCCCTTCCACAGTGATTATGGCTATGAAAGAGGGTCTCCAGGAGAGCTACATTAGGGCAAAGTAAAAATGGAGAGTTTCAGAAATTTCCTACAAGGCTGAAGAGAACTCTCCGGAGAGGAAAATGGATGGGCAATTTAGAATGATGGTTAGGATTACACTCACTCTTCCTTGCGAAAAGGCATAGCTTTTAAAACAGAAGTCAGTAACTTCTACATCACACTTTCATCACTCTTACGATACAAATTACGTCTGTTCTACTGATGCCACCTGCTCTACTGATATCATCTATAAGCAAGTACAACTGTACACTACACAAGTATTCACAGCTTCACTTTCAAAATAATTTTTAATTGAGCTAAATCTTGGCAGAACATATACCAATATTATGCATTTTTAAAATATACTTCACTAAGCAGAAAAAACTAATTATGTCATTTTTAAATACTGGCAGCAACTCTGAATTTCTAAGTTTTTCCTGTAGCATAACTTAAAAGCAGCATGATGAAAAATGCAACCTCTTATCTTCAAAACTAGCCCACCCAGAGACTTTTAACTTACTTAGCTTGCAAAGGACATCAGTTAAGAAGAGGTTTATAAAACTTCTATTTTTTTTTTCCCCACAGCTGACAGAGCCTCCGCCTTTTTAAAATTTGCCAAGATCTGCAATAACTGTGCACACTGGATAGCAACACACATCAAATTCATAACGTCAGTATAGTTTTAACTTGATTAAATACAGAGGAATGTTTCCCAACGTGGAAAAAGCTGGTATTGTATGGGTAAGGAAGCAGGCATCAGGACAACAGAGCTGCCTGAGAAAAGAGGTGGTTTTATTTGATAAGTAAGTTTAGGAACAGCTTTTTTTCCCCCCTCACTTTTTAATTTAAATCCTCAGCAACACAGACAGATACGCTCCACCACTGTTCCAGACTCAGGCACAGAGAGGTACTGATTAGAAATGGAAGCTCAAGTACGTTGACAGCCTGGCCTTTGCTCAGTACGGTTTTGTACTAGAGCCCAGACAGGCATTAGGCAGCTAAGAAACGCATACGGCACCACCCTGCACAAGTGAGACAGCACCAGGAAGCCTTTTCCTCTTCTGTCTGTGCTCTCCTTCTCCAGAAGAGACATCCTGCTGCTGTTCTCCACTTAAAAAGGTTTAAAATATAGGTCATGCTTACCTATGTCTATGGGCTTGACTGACATCAAAGGTGACCACAGGGGCGTTACACCAATCATCACCTTCAGCCACATGATGTAAGTGTAGTTGAGTCTCGGAGAAGGCACACAGCACTCACACTCGTCATACACGCTACAGTCACACTGAGCAACCAGGACAGTCCCCTTTAGAGAGCTTGTAGATACGTCTCCCAGTGACAGCTCTGATCTACAAGGAAAAAAAAAAAACAACCATAAAACAAACCAACAAACAAACCAACCTAGTATTTCTTTCTATACTCTATCTCAATAGAGAAGGTTTATCCATCTGGATAAGGTTTATTTACCAAAAAAAAACAATTAATGAAAAAAATACAAAACTCAGTAATTGTAACCAATTGCTTTTACTTTGCTGCTTCTCCCTTTTTAAATGCTTTCCAAGTAGTTAAGATGGTTTCATGAAAAGTGTATCATGAAAAGGTTTGACTTTAAAACAAATGTGTTACAATACCAGTTGACAGCCGTAGTTTAGTCAGACTAGTTTCTGATCCCTGATGGTAATTATCACTACATACTTCTTAGACATATAAAGTTCGTTTATCTTACAGTGGACTAGTGGGCAGCTCTCTGCCACCCCCCCAGAGGTTATGTTCTCATTCCTATTCACGAGGCACTGAAATAAAATCTAAACAGTTTAACATTCCTTCCAGCTTCTGCTAAACTAAGCATTACAAGTAATATAATAACCAAAACAATTATGCAAGTGAAGAACAAGTTTTGGAATAACAAAAGGCTAAAGAACTCCACCATTCAGAACACATTTTAGTAGTCAACAACAAAGTATTTGAAAAAATAAAAGACACCTGTGCACTCCAAAAGTCTTAACATTGTGCAGTTAATTCCAAGACAAGGCTTTAAGTATTTTTATGCACAGCAGGTTTGTCTATTAGATAGTCTGATGTTTCCTAGGAAAGCAAATTATTTACTCACATACATTACTACTATTGTCTTGGACAGGCTCACGGAAAGTAGTAACTTACTGCATTTTGCTTTTATTTCTTCTTAGAGTAAAGCTCATGGGACTATATTTGACTGAACATTCAGATTTAATTTCAAGGGGGGGTTGCCTTTTTTTTTCTCTTTCTATTACTCTTTCCTTGAGAGTTTCCACTGCAAAAATTGTATGGTCTAAGATAAAGTTTTGAATTTTTAAACAACTAATAGCTGCATGGGCATAATATATGTTTCACAAAAAGTTTAATCAGATTTTCTAATAATATGATTTCAATACATTTTAAATTAAATAAATGACAAATCAGCATACACTGATACAAGCAGTCATGCATTATGTCTTTCAAACAGATATAGGTTTACGGTGTACTGCAGGTATTCAGTGACACAGGCCTCCTTAAGGTGGTGAATTTAATAGTGTGAATCCTTCGTGGCCAAACCTCTCACAGCAGCAAAGCCAAGACAAATCCTGACAGTTAAACCATCCTGGACTCTTTCCTGCTTTTGACATTTTATCCTTGCCAAAAAAAAAAAAAAGCTTACGTTTTGAATTGTTCTGAAGTAATTTTGGAATTATTTCTGTATAGTAAGGGGTTTGTTTTACTAATTCAGAGAATGAAATTGAAGTTAATAGAACAAGAACCTTTCTGTAAAGGTTTTAAATAGTGTTACAGTTGGTATGATTCATTGTAATGCTTGAATTCAGGAAGGGCAGAGAACGCTACAGTGGAAGAGGAGAAAGGACAAGATTTTCTTCCCTTTTTTTAGTCAATTTGGTATCTAGTACATTTAATCAACTGTAGAGCACAGGGGAAACGGGCATGATTCACCAATCCCGGTACTATAATCTGCCCTACTTAAAAAAGAAAAGGTCAAAAACTGAGGAGTGGTTGGAAGGG
>NW_009648149.1:2470771-2472836 GCF_000708025.1 Charadrius vociferus
CAAGGGAACCCACAATGTACACACGTGGATCTCCCCTCATCGTTCACTCATCAACACGCACACATTATGCATCCACCTTGTTTTTAGGATACTCTTCGAAGCTGGTAACACAAGGATTATCAATAATACTATGCCCTCATAGCACCTGTACTCTGCAGTAATGACCCTATAAGCTATGCAGGTTCATATGAATACGTAGTTTATATTTATTAGTACTACAATCAGTCAATAGTGACATTCCTAAAATAATTTTTACCAGGACTCAGACTTTAGGACATGAGAATTGTGGAACCTTATGCTGATGGTATCTGGCATCAGCACACAGGATACAGCTTTTAAATTGCTTGGAATATTTTTGTTTTTATAGTCGTGGCTTCATTTCTTTCTCCTGAATTTCCTTTCAAAGACTTCACAGAATTTTCCTTTAAGTCTTCCTGCCTTCTATTGTTGCTCACAGATTTTTATTGGTCTCAAAAAACCCACAATCAATCCATAAGAATGCCGTCTTTTCATCAAACTGTGTCTTTAATCTGATCTCTCTGGAAAGCAGTTACCACCACACCATCCCCCCATCTTTCTCCTAATCATTCCTAATAATTATTCCAATTTTTAACCATCAAACTGAGCTTATGTGCACCCAAAAGACCACCCGCATACAGGGCAAAAAAATGCTAGAGAGGTTCTCCCCATGTTGTGTTGTGCCAGTATTGTGTTTCAAAGGCCACTTATTTGGGAGTAAATGGGCAGGGGTTGTTATTTCCCCCTGCTCCCACCACACAAACCTTTTCATTTGTTTATTGTGTCCAGTTTTGGGCACCTCAATACAAGAGAGAGATCGAGGTGCTGGAGCGAGTGCAGAGGAGGGCAACGAAGCTGGTGAAGGGCCTAGTAAACAAATCATATAAAGAGCGGTTGAAGGAGCTGGGACTGTTTGAGGAGGAGGAGGCTGAGGGGAGACCTCATCACTCTCTACAACTATTTGAAAGGACACTGTAGAGAGGTTGGTGCTGGTCTCTCCTCACAGGTAATTAATGACAGAACAAGAGGGAATGGCTTCAAGCTCCAACAGAGTAGATTTAGACTGAACATTAGGGAACAATTTTTCACAGAAAGAGTGGTCGGGCACTGGAACAGGCTGCCCAGGGAGGTGGTTGAGTCACCATCCCTGGATGTGTTTAAGAGCTGTTTAGATGTGGTGTTGGGGGATACGGTGTAGGGGAGAACTTTGTAGGGTAGGGTAGATGGTTGGACTCGATGATCCCGAGGGTCTCTTCCAACCTAGACAATTCTATGATTGTATAAAATGCTGTGTGTAGGAATGCAAGTGTAACTGGAGGAAAACCCTGTGGCTCCATGCCAGGCAGGTCTTCCACCCCTTGTGACAGAGAACTACCAGTATCTCACTTCTATGCTGTAGACTTCTCTCACAGCTCACTCTCTCTGCAGGCAACCAGGGCAAAGCAAGGGGAAAGACAAAGCTATGTTGTCAGATGCCAGGTCGGCTCCTGGAGGAAGATATCCAGATACTAAGAAACAGGGTAATGAGCTTCGCATTTCCATGAACTGGGAAGACACAGGGACTATCTCACAAAACTGAGTTTGGGATAAGAGAATAGATCGATGGAGGACATGATCATGAGGGGCCCCCACATCAAGTTATTCCAAACTGCGAAGCCTGGGCTAAATGTATGAGACCCGATTACAAGCAAAACAATAGAAAGCCAAAGTATTTTGGAGAACTGCAGCAGCCTGAGATTGTACAAGCAGCTTGTCATCTTCAGTTTGGCTGCACATGGATCTAGTCACAGAATAACTACTGTTCCTGAAGTGTAGATACTGACTTTAGAGGAGCTCATGCTTATAAAGCCCTCACAAGTTCAGGAGAGGTCAGTGCCTTCATTCAGTAGAATGAGAGAAGAAATTTTGGGTAAACTTAAGACAAAGCAAGGGGCTATTAAAAACTGGAGTTTTCCATCAGGATTGCAGCACGCTGAGAGAAGCTATAAATCCTGGTTCACTTTACATCACGCAACAGAGATCAGATCTAAGCCAGATCCAAACTGGG
>NW_009648149.1:2472894-2486648 GCF_000708025.1 Charadrius vociferus
CTGGCTGCTGAAATTGGAGAGATTTATCTTGGCACAGAGAGGTAAGCAAAAACCAGATAGGTACTAAGCATATGAACTTCTGTGAAAGGATTACTGGATTACCCACCTCTGAGATTCAACAGAAAACTAGTGAACTGGACTTAAGTTTTAATGGCTGGCACAGAAGGGAGGGACAATGCGCAACTGCAATGTGACTTTAAGCTGGAAGCATGGGACTAAGGCACACTGCAGAAGAGGAAAAAAAAAATAATAATAAATGCTGCATGTCCTGAACCACAGAAGTAATTAACATTGCAACAAGGGCATCTGTGGCCCCGTGGTGAACATTTAGACTTTAAATTAGACATTGCAGAATGTCTTTACTGAATTTCAATCACTTTCTTGCAATTGGAACACCTAGCCGAAAACAAAATGTCAAAATTGGTTTAGGAAGAAATACATGAACTTCTACAATTCATCTAATTTCAGGAAAGGTACAACATGACACTTAGGTAGCTATGTTGAGGCGTATCAGAAATAAGGTCACCATTGTAACTCTGCTGTCAGTATTTACTGTGTTTGGGCAAACACTACCTTTATTAGGAATTGATGGAGCAAAGCTGCCTGGGGTTCTAAGGATTTTCAGTAACTGTATCTCAATGTATTTCATATATAGTAGCTCTAAGACAATGCTTATTTGAACAAGCTGCCCTGTTAAACTGAAGAACATCTGATGGCTGCTTAGCCCATGACAGGGTAAGTCTCTAATATTCTCCAGCTAAAGAAGGCTCATCGTGTAACTGATGCACCCAACTAAGCCACCAGTATTAAGGCAAACTGCATGATTTATCCCTAAAAACATGGGAGCCTAGGCCCAGAACTAAAGGAGAGCCTCACAGGTACTTCAAATAGGTCAGAAATATGAGTACACCCTATACATCACCATCTGCTGAAAGGGCAAATTATAATCAGTGCTCAAAATTAAACTGGAAGCATTCATCTGTGTCACTACGAAAGGATCCCTAAGGCTAAGTGATTTCAGTTAATGTAATTAATCATCAGGGTATACAGCATTCCTAGAATACATACAACTGGAAAGATCATTCACTTTTGGTGGACAATTAACCTAATTTGTCTAATTAAGTTTCAAAATAATGTTTCTCCTCCCAAAGACATGCTGCTAGGGAAGGTAAAGGCCCTATCATTACCCCTTCTTGAGCCTCTTAGAGAATACTGTCATAGCACTGCTGTGGACAGAACACAACGTTTTCTATTCAAAATAACCTGATATCATTTACAAGCATGCAAACTGTGGATGTGTAAAATAAGAGAATATTTCTTTAACGCTGAAAAATTTAAAAGCTGTTGAGGACCCAGGCTTTTTTGTTGCAGGTTCTTCTAGGTCATTATTTTTGTACACTGCCTGTCCTGTATGTGAGAATTCTGGCTTGATCTCCAGACTCCCTCAGAGTACCACATGCCAGGAATGCATATTTTTAAAACTGGGAATGTTTTCAAGGTATTTTGGCTCATGTGAATAAAATGTTAAGGTATCAGCAAGCCAGCAGGGAAAGCTGTCACCTTACCAAAATGTGAAATGCTTTGCTAGCTGTTCCCCCAGAACACAGGGACACTAAATGAGAAATATTAATATGAAATCTGAGGAGTGAAACAAATTCTGCAATGTCAGGGACTGCACTGCATCTCGCCTTTGCAACAAAAAGTAATCAAATACAGAAATGCCACAAGGACTCTACTGAGTCTATAGGGCCGGCTCTTATAAACTGCATGACACTTACTGAATTCCCTTCATAATACAAAGAACCTCTTCATCCCAGCTGGGACTCAAATCTATTGTTCTACAGATGTTAGGCATACCAAAAATACTCAATATAGAGATTACTACACTAGGATTACTGGTAAAGATTCTTCTATTGCAGTTGAGACTGGATGGAACCAAGGCAAATTCAGATTTACATCCCCCACAAACACACATATAACGCTATTTCAGAAATCAAAGTAATAAGGAACACTGGAAATGGGAACCCACTCAAAATCTGATTTCAGCTTTAATCATAGAATGGTTAGACTTACACGGGACTTTAAAGATCATCAAGTTTCAACCCCCCTGCCACGGGCAGGGACACCTCCCCCCAGCCCAGGTTGCTCCAAGCCCCGTCCAACCTGGCCTTGAACACCTCCAGGGATGGGGCAGCCACAGCTTCTCGGGGCAACCTGCGCCAGTGCCTCACCACCCTCACAGGCAACAATTTCTTCCCCATATTCAATCTAAATCTCCCCTCTTTCAGTTTAAAACCGTTCCCCCTCATCCTATGGTTCCCCTCCCTGATCCAGAGTCCCTCCCCAGCTCTGCTGGAGCCCCTTTCAGGACTGGAAGGGGCTCTGAGGTCTCCCCAGAGCCTTCTCTTCTCCAGGCTGAACCCCCCCAACTCTCCCAACCTGTCCTCCCAGCAGAGGGGCTTCAGCCCTCCCAGCATCTTGGTGGCCCTTGTCTGGACTCACTTCAACAGGTCCGTGTCCTTCTGCTGTTGGGACCCCCCGAGCTGGAGGCAGCACTGCAGGGGGGTCTCCCCAGAGCAGAGCGCCAGAATTCCCCCCCTCGCCCTGCTGGCCATGCTGCTGGGGATGCAGCTCAGGTGCGGGTGGCGTTCTGGGCTGACAGCACACATTGCCGGCCCATGTTGGCCTTCTCCTCCACCAGCCCCCCCAAATCCTTCTCCCAGGGCTGCTCTCAAGCCATTCTCTGCCCAGTCTGGATTTGTACTTGGGATTGCCCTGACCCCAGTGTAGGACCTTGCACTTTGCCTTGTTGAACTTCATGAGGTTCGCACAGCCCCACGTCTCAAGCCTGTCAAGGTCCCTCTGGGATGACACTCCTTCCCTCCAGCGCATCTACTGCTCCACACAGCTTGGTGTTGTTGGCAAACTTGCTGAGGGTGGACTCAATCCCACCATCCATGTTGCCAACAAAGATATTAAACAGCACCAGTCCCAATGCCAAGCCCTGAGGAATGTCACTCATCACTGGTCTCCACTTGGACATCAAGCCATTGACCACAATTCTTTCAGTGTGACCATCTAGTCAATTCCTTATCCACCAAGTGGTCCATCCATCAAATCCACCTCTCTCCAATTTAGAGACAAGGATGTTGTGCGTGACAGTATCAAATCCAAGTCGATGATGTCAGTTGCTCTTCCCTTAACCACCAGCACTGTAACCCCACTGTAGAAGGGCACTAAATTTGTCAGACATGATTTGCCCTTAGTGAAGCCATATTGGCTGTCACCAATTACCTCCTTATTTTCCATGTGCCTTAGTATCTTTTCCAGGAGTATCTGCTCCATGATCTTGCCATGCACAGAGGTGAGACTGACCAGCCTGTAGCTCCCCGGGTCTTCTTTCCCTTTTTAAAAATAGGCGTTATGTTTCCCCTTTTCCAGTCAGTGGGAAGTTCACTAGACTGTCACAACTTCTCAAATGTAATGGACAGTGGCTTAGCAACTTCATCCACCAGTTCCCTCAGGACTCACAGAGGTATCTCATCAGGTCCCATGGATTTGTGCACCTTCAGGTTCCTCAGATACTCTTGAACCTGATCTTCTTGTACAGCAGGAGGTACCTCATTCTCGCAATCCCTGCCTTTGCCTTCTGTGACTTGGGTGGTGTGGCTAGAGCACTTGCCAGTGAAGACTGAGGCAAAAATGTTGTTGAGTACTTCAGCCTTCTCCATAACCTGGGTAACCAGGTCTCCCGTTTCCTTCTGGAAAGGGCCCACATTTTCCCTAGTCTTCCTTTTATCACTGACGTTTAAAGTATTATGTCAACTAAACAGCCATATTAATTACTAGTTAATACACTTGCTTTCTACCCTGACTACAGGGATAATTTGTGGCAAGTGATATCTGGCTTTTTAAGTAGAAGTCATCACCTGTAAATTCAGCTCATTCAACTATTTATGTTTAGCACGTTTCCTACGGAATTTAAGTTTATGTGTTCATGCCATTCCTTCCAACCTATCAGTAATCCAGTGCATTTTTTAAAGTGGAATCAAATAATCTCTTAATGATCAGATCAGGCAGGGCATGTATACAAGATCTGCCTACCCCACGGTCAGGACGATTACCATCTATTACCATTCCAGAGAAATTTTACCACAGTGACAACTGCACAGGTGGGTGTCTCTCAGAGGCGATGAGAGTAACATTTGGCATTGTATTAAATCTTAAGTAAGACAATTACTTCAAGAGAGAACATTATGGTCAAAAGCATAAAGGCAGAACCAAGATCACAGCTTTAAAATTAAGCAATTGTAACAGCAAAGATGTTTCAGTAAGTCAACACTGATTTCATGAAAGCATTTTAAGAAACACGGAAAGGATGGAGGAAGGGGACTCCATTCCAACCATTCCTCATTCAAAGACAGAAACAAACTTTCCATATAGTCCAAGATTACTTTTAGGTAAGACAAAGGTACATAACATATCATCTGCTGGCAAAGCTAATGCTACCACTGTGCTGCAAGCTTGAGAGGCTAATGTTGATATTTTAAAAAATGCTTTCAGATTTCTGAAGCTAATAGTGACAAATTCAACAGAGTCTGTACTTACACAGCATATAAAAGATTAACCTTCAAGTTGGCTCTCAAGTACAAGTTCAAAAACCGCAGGCTACAAACTAACACATCCAGCTTGCCTTTAATCCAACATTCAATGTTCCAATTTGAATCTGAACAAAAGAAAGGGATTAAACACTTTCAAACTTTATCAAAACAAAGCAAAAAACCAACAAACAACTGAAGAGCCAGGATAAAATTCACTCACAAAGAGAGGACAAGTAACAGAAATTCATGAAGGTGAGGCTGGACCACAAGTGTGCGAATGTTTATGAATAATTCTTGCTGAATAGGGCACCAGTATATGCTCTTTAACACGAAAAAAGCTAACAACTTATGTGATACTGCTGCATTCTAATTATTGGAGAAGGAATATATTTTAGCTGGCTTTATGGACAAAGCCACAAGGGGAAGAAAGAAATTAAGTCGCTGCTCCTGGCTGAAGGTTTTGCTGCTGTTAACTGGTACAACCTCTATGTGGCTGTACTGCGTACACTTTGTACACAGATATGCAGCTGTACTGCATACATAACAGCAACAAATTTAGTGTGGCAGGCTTTAACAGAGATTTATTTGTTCCATTGCGAGAGTTCTTGTAAAATGAAATTCTACTCTACTGAGGTCAAGGAGATTCCTGCCACTGATAGCAACATGCCAACAGACCAGCATGCTGCTCAGAGACTAGTTTAAAGGAAGAGAAAAACAGCCTAGGAAAAAATAATTCAATCTAATCCATGTACAGATATTTACTAAGGCATCACAATCCAGGCAGAAAAGATGGCACTTGCTCTCCATCTCCCCCGCCCCCTGAAGGAGTTTAAAGCCCATATACACAAAAATATTTAAAATATTTCTCATAGCATCTAAACACCTTTGAAGATCTGGGCTTACATCCTCATATGCAGTGCTACATATTTTATTCAGAATTCCCCTAGAAAGACAGTCAACTTTTTTTTCCCCTTTGAAATTCTGCTATACAATTTCCTTCAGCTTCTTCCTTCAGGAAGGATCTTACCATGCTACATTGTCTGCTCTGGATAAAAATGAATATCCATTAATACAACCCACCCACCCCCCTCCCAAACAACAGAAAATCCCAACAATTTTTTGAAGAAGTAACTTCTTATGGCCTTGAATGGAAAACCTACCTATTTCCTGAGAAGCAGAGATACTTATTTCTGAAGGAATAAACTTCCTTGCTTGCATGCTTGCTCTGTACAAAGAACAATCAATGTTGTTATCACTCCAAAGGCAACACAGAAAACTTTCTTCATTCACTAGCAGGGGAGGCTTGGTTTCAGATGCTCCATGCTCTCTCCTCAAACCGGACCAGCTCTCTACAACTTCAGCAGAGAAAGGACTCGAGAATGTCTCATTTAGCAGCGTACAGTGTAATGTAAAGTTCCTAGCAGGAATTTGATGGACCATACAATGGGCAACTGCCATCTGAAGAAAGTCTGCAAATATAAAGGCAAAGATAACAGAAATAAAAGAAAAAGTTCATTTTACTTGACAATGAAAAGGGAGCGGCTGATGTTATACAGAAACACATCCATTACTTAAAAATCCGATTATTTCCAGGAGCTATTCTCCTCTGAGTTGCAGACAAAATTGCTAACAATGTCCCCTCTGAACTGGTGTCACAACTGACAGGTGCCAACTTTCTCCCCCAAAGCCACTACACCTAACTCTTTGTTTTCTCAATCTCTTGAAACAAGTCAAGTCCAAGGCTGCAGGGGAAGCATCTCTTTGGGGTAAATTGGCTTATAGTAATACAAAATCTAGTGAAGCCTAAATCTAAGTCCATACATTATACAGGTATGAGTCTCATCTCCTCCTGCAGTGCTGGGACACTTGCAATCCAGGTCTTATAACATGGCTCCATTACTGTATAAAAAATCATCCCATTGTAAATGTAACATGTAGTCCCACTGTAACTGTTAAATACCAAAGAATAGTAATTACAAGAATACATGACTGGATGCAACTATGCAACCCTAGGGCATTATCTGGGAAATGAGATGTAGGAAAAGAATCATCTTTTCCATCAGACTTAGATTCTTCAAAATAAAGTCGCTCTGACCACATTTGTAGCTCTTGTTGGTAAGTCATAGCTTGAATTACGCTAACAATGATTTTGAGAATGATGAACATGTCGGTTTTGGAAATAGCTTACTGTAAAACACTGCATGAATTTCAAAGATTAGAGCTCTAGTTACAGAAAGGCATGTGGGTCATTTGTGCACTTTGCATTTAGCTTTTTGCTCAGTAAGGGCATAAATATTTTAAGCAGTTCATTAGATAGAAATTAATTCAGCCTCTATGCCTTGCAATAGCCAAAATAAGAAAAACAGAATTTCTCTAACACTGTTTCATTAATAGCAAGTAAGCATAAGCATCAACTAAATAATAAAAAACACAAAATGAAAGCTTTCAAGAAAAGAAGATGCATGCTACCTTAAAAGCAGGCACTGTGTTACTATGCAGTGTGTTGAAGTGTTTCATTTTCTCTTTACACACATTTTGTATTGCCAGACTCCTGAAGGGTTCTGCTCTTTCCTCCTCTCTCATTTAACAGAGTTTGTGCCTCTGTAAATATCAGCTTCATTAGGCCTCCTGGCTGCACACGGAGGATTCAGTTGACCGAACAGACTATTAGTCCATAATACATGATTAAAAAAGGACAAATAAGTGACATAACTGCCTATGAAGCAGAACAGATAACTAGCACGCTACTCAATTCACAGAGGCAACTGCAGGGTGGGAAGAGATTCCTGCCAGTCATCTATTTTTCTAAAAAACAGACTCCCCCCTTGCATATCACATTGGGCAATCTCAGAGGATTAATTAAATCTTGCAAAGTCAAAATATGTGCAGCTACTTCCCACTTCTGCAGAAGTGTTAAAAAAATGATAATGCATTACAATACAGAACGTTTAGTAGAGGATTGCTATAGCTCTTAAATGCCTGTTAATGAAGTGCAGCATGCATTAAGAATGTTTTCCTGCTACAGGTGTACCAGTAGGTCCATGACACAGACACGCACGAGGCCATCACTTACAGTTCTGTCCCTCAAATAGCAGTCTGAGTTAACAGGGCTACAAAGATGCCAGCCACAGCTATTTTCTTATTCAGAATCAGAGTGAGATGGCCACTCAATAGATACGCTGATTTTCAGGCATTACAGACCACCAAATAGTGACCAACTGCTCTGAAGCCTCATGAAAACTCCCTGAGGCATCCAGGTTTCCTAATTAAAAGGGACACAATATGTTTAGATTATGAAAGGTATTTAAAAGAAGAATGTCAACAACACAATATTTGATACAGAGTGGATAATGGTACGTAGATAGAAAGATAAAGATCCATATATATAAAAGATGTATGTAAAAAGATATATACGTACATAGAAAATATATAGAAATCTAATGATTTATTTATTCATCTTTTGTGAAGATACAAGATGACATAAATTTTGAAATTGGGTTACAGCATCTGATTTCTCCTTAAGCGTCATCACCAAAAGCCTTAATCAAGTTCTTAATAAAAAAAAAAAAAAAAGGCAAATACCAGCTGTCCCTGAACAGCATACACCAATATTGGAATGTCAGCTACCATGAAAAGCAGAGCTCAAACTCAAAGTGACACCCTGGCTGTGCTGAACTAAACAGAAACTTCGCAGTTCTGATGGAACTGGGATATTCCTTTCTGTTTTTGGACCTATTAGGGTAACAAAACAAATTGCCCATGAAATTCTATCTTATCAAATTTTGACTGGGGAATTTATTTGAACGCATCTTGACTCACCACATACTTTCTACCAATATTTCCTGATCTTAAAAGTCAGTTGCACTGCTTTTTGGGATAAAACACATTAGCAGAACCCTGACAGTGTCAGCATTTCAATTCCGCACAATAACATCAGGTTCTTTGCATATTCTAGTTGCATGTCGTGATAAGATACTAATCCAGTAGCGTGACTTGAAACACCACTGTAAAACAGACATGGTGATTACTTTTCATTCTACATGATTTCCAACCGATTTATTTTTTTAGTGACTTACCCAATAGCACAAACATGGTCAGAATGATTTGCCAATACATCTTGCTTTGTAGAGCTGATCTGAAAAACATATAGAAAATTAAGTAAGAGCCGATAATTATCAGTCTATTATTTCATTAGGGCTTTGTTTTGGTGCACTTAGGTTAAACTGATATTCATACCTTTGTAAGCAGAAACGAAGAAGAAAATCAGAATGCCATTTGAGGAAAAAAACATTGCTTAGAATATCAATTAAATATCAATACAGCTCTTTTTTCATCATTAGAGCTATATAATACCTCATTTCTCCGGGCTTTTGCTGATCATTGTTCAACTTCTGGGTTTGGTCATCTGAAAGGCACTAGAAATCCAAACAATGAAAATGCCCAAGAGATACTCAATTTTCAAAGTGTAGCACACACAAAAGCACTCGGGCACCCATTCCAATGGTGAAGACTTCACCAAACTTTACAGGAATACTTCAGTGCTATTCTTTCATTTCAGGTAACTCTGTTCTTTTTTATTTTCATCCCATAGTTGCATGAATTCTGTTAAAACCCAAATATAAGCATTTTTATACTTTAAAAAAAGCTCAGTAGAGGATATAGGAATAAAACATACAGAGTTTGGTTGCTGTTGTAGTAAACCAGAACTGAATGATTAGTAAAATTTACAGCTTAAGTCAGACAGAGAATGCTGGCACAAGAAATAAGATTTTAGGGAGTCCCTCCAAAGTATTCTCATTCCTTCAATATTTCTGAAAAGAATTTCCTTGAGAACATCTATGTTGCCAAAAGAACTGGTGCTGACCCTATGTAATCCACCAAACTTTCGGTTTGGGGGTGCACATACTGTACTGTGCATACATACGCACTATATGATACATACAGACTACTGCGGTGGGAGTCTCCGTACTTGCTAGGCAACAGCTGGCTCTGCAGCCTGGAAGGAACGTGTATGTGGACACAGAAGACCAGAAGGAGAGAAAAATTGTGATTCCTTCCTGGTTTTTACCACTCCCCAGTGCGCAGTCTGAGAACATCCCTGTTGTCTCACCCAGGGCAGCGCGGGGTGGAGGGTCAGCCCCACAGAGGAAGCAGTAGCTCATAAAAACCCCAAAGAACTTGATAACAATAAGGAAAGTCACCCTCTGCTCAGAGCTGCTCCTACTCTCCCTTTTGCCCTCACCAGAGACTTTGACATGAACATCCAGTGACCCCGATGCTGCTTTAAGCCTTGACCACGGTGAGAGGTGATTCAATAGGCATAGCTGCCTACCTGAAGCAGCAGACAACTGACCAGCAAAGTTACAGTATTTCAGTATTCTTGTCTCCCTGCAAGCTCACCCACAAGGAAGGCCCTTGCAAATCTAGCTGGGGCTGGAGCCAAGCCATTTCTTCAGCACAGACCATCTTCATTTTGGTCTGCAAGATGACTCAGTCCCATCCACTCTTCTCCCCATTCAGCCAGGTTATAATCAGGAGTACATTTTAAGCTACATTTTGAGCAATTAAAGAGGAAAGCTCGAGATTTCAAAGGCGGTGCTTCACAACCCCTACTTCAGAGGAAAATCTGCCTCTCAGCACAGCTGTTAGGAGGCCAACCTTACCTGTACCTCTTCCATTAGTCTATTTCCTAATAGGTGAGCCATGAAGGCCAGAGAAATTATCTAGCTACAACCTTCTATTTAGTCTGTCATTTCACAAAGATGCAGGCCAGGACTCTTTCCAAAAGCCTATGATCAAAGTTATCTTTTTTTTTTTTCCCAAGCTTCTGACTGAAGGAAAAAAACCCAACCACTTTTAAAATAAGATACTTGACATAAGTGCACACTTTTCATACTATTAAATATATGGTTTAATGGAAAACAGTCCATGGTCCTCTTTTACAGGCGCAACAAAAATTTGCTGTTCCTAGCTCAACCACTTCTCAGCAAGAAACTGGCAGAGATCACCTCCATACTTTGTACAAGAAAATCAGACATATATTTCAAAGGCTTATAAAGTCACCAATATGTCACGGATGTTACTGCAAACGCTTTAAAGCTCCCCCTTTCAAAACAAGGAAAAAATGCCCACCATCAAGAGCTCTAAATAAGCCATAAAGTCCATCACTTGCTCTCCCATCACAGGCACTGCAGAAAGCAAAAGCTGCCACCCAGATATCTTAGCCCTATTGCTCCTATATGCCTGAAGGAAAGAACCACTATTTCGGTAACTAGACATATTTCACTGTACTATTTCAAAGCAGAATGTGAAACACCAATGAAACACCATGTCTCGTTTATCCCTGGAAGTAAGGTGGAGGTTAACTGCGTTAACAGCAGCTGCTGTGTTAGTTTCACCCATGCAATACTTACCATAGACTGAAAAGAAAGCAACCGCAGACCCCCAGAACCACACACACCTCAAAGAAGGAAAGTTATAATTATGTAGTCTACTGAACATAAAGGCATTTTCACTTCCTGCTGCCATAAAAATGACCAGATAGAGCAATCAAAGAAATTCTGGTATCAGCACTAATTTAACCATAATGAACACTATTTGGACCAGAATGCAACAATACAGTTCAGGCCAGCTCGAGATATCTTCTCTTCCTATTTCTGCATCCATCTAGGCTGATTTTTACAAAGGTGCTATTTTTCAATCCTGGTTCCAACAACATTTCTGAACAAAAAATAGGGCTGTACATGATGAAAAAGCAATGTAAGCTGCACGTCACCAGCATTAGCGCCTCTTCTGTCCAAAGTTCAGTGCCGCTTGTGTAAACTTTACACAGGAATTGGGTAAAAAGAGATATCTACAGATTACTCCCAGGACAAGATGAATGTAATACTACTGGACCCGACAAGACTAACCAACGTCTCTTCTAGTGAGACCATTGAACTTACCAGAATTCCTACCTTCATTGTAAAAAAGAATACAAGTTTTACAAGAACAGTTACAGGGAACAGGAAGTTAAATAAAGGAGAATTACTGAAACTTGTAATTCTATCTCTATCCCAGAGAGCAGGTTAACACAGCAAGGACAAATGATTTTATGCGTGGCTGGGGAAGTATCTATACAAATGGAGGGAATCAAGGCCCATTTTAACACATCTACCTTAAGATACTCCATTCTGAAACCACCAACTTTGCTGCTGCTGCATACAATACATTTTCTAATTCTGTATGTAAATAACATGTTCCTCTTCATGCTAACCACCGTACAAAAAACTTCAGCGAGTCGCTGTCTTGACAAAAACATCTGATTAAAAACAAAAGACAGCAGATACAACAAGCAAGGAGGACAACAATGAAAGGAAGATCATTTTTCTTTACAGGCCAGCTGAGAAGTCATACAATCCATTGGCATATCAGCAAGGGAAACATTTTCAGCACAGCCTGAAACAAGCATGGCTGGTGATCCACAAACACCTGCTCACTGGGCATGGAAAACATACTGAAAGTTCTCCTTTTCCTTCTGGAGCTGCCTTCTTTTTTTTGTGGTTTTTTTTCCAGTTTCTTACCTTGACAACTTACATTTCTGCATGTCTCCTTTCTGAACTACAAAAAAAAAAGGGTTGAAAAGAGCACTGCAGTATGAGTACCTGTCCAGTTTGAACAACAGCGAACAGAGGGTGGCACTGGTGACCAAAAGTGCCAAGTCTCCACGACTTGTCCTGCACACAGGGGAGCAGCACAACCCTGACACCACCAAACTCATCTGCAAAATTCTCACCAACTTTTACAGGGACAAAGAGACTAGATGAGCAAATGCTGCAAGATCAGAAACTTACATATTAGTGGTTCCCAATGAGCAACTTCAAAGCCTGCAGAAATGTATAGGAACTCAGTTGCCAGGATCTCCGATTTTTCCTCAAGTAAAGTACACACATATAGAGGGTCTGGAGTTCTTTTTTTATCTTTTTCCTCCCCCAAAAACAACAACAGCTGCTAGTTAATGGGAAGCAGGAACATAATACTGCAAGCATACAAACTGTCCCTGACTTTTGCAAGCACTCCGCTACAGCTGTTTTTAAATATTTAAAAGATCTCTATAAAGCATACAAATATTTTAGTAATAATGCCTACGCACAGTGCCTTCTGGCCTGCTCTTTAAGGGTCCTGAGAGCTTTCCAGTCCTGCTGGTTTTGGCAAGACCAGTGGTTCCCGGTCAGCCCTCCTGGGCATGAATTTCATTGCATTTGTTTGTCATTTAGTGTACTAGTAAACATTATTAATAGAGTTCAGAGTGAATGGAACATACAACATAGCAATGAATATGACTTGCATTGAATAATTTTGTTTTCTAACACTAAAGCTTTAAGCACGGCAACCCAAGTTGTGTGTCTCCCCACACAACAAGCGCAGTAAAACCAGTGGCAGAGCTGCCCTTGTCCCACTCGTGCGCGCCACCATGGCTACACAACCAGGCTCCCAGTCCGCTGAGGGCGCCCGGCTTCTGAAACTCGACAGCGAAACGGCTCAGCGTTTCCACAGACTGTACAATTCTCCTCGACTGGACTGAAAACACCCCTCACTTCACCGACACCGCTGCCCTTCCCCGGCGAGGGGACCCCGCACACCCACCCGCACCGCACCTCCACTCGCTCCCGCGCACTACGGAACTTTGCGCCCGCTCACGACCCACAGTTTGAGACTAATGCAGAGTGGGAAGATTACTGATTTTAAGCCAGCAAGAGAGAAGAGCGTTTTTAATAAACACTTTCTCTCAGTGTTTCTCACCGATGAACACGTATGTTGGTTTTTTCCTTACGAGCAGCTGTAAGCAGAGCTCCGGCAGTCGCCTGGCACTAAAAGCTCCTTCGTATTATAGCCACGCTTGATAGTTAAGGGCTCTTAGCGTTTTCATTAAAAACTCTATTTATAAATAATGCTATGTCAATAATTAACATTAAATTTCCAAAGTGCTCTTCAACCAGAACGGACTATAATGGCTTCTGCAGCATCAGTGACTCACAACCCACATTCGTGGAGATTTCTTGTTTCTTTTGCTTCAGACGCTAAGCCTCAGGAGAGGAAAAAGAAAAAAAAAATAAATAAAGGGGAAAAAAAAAAAAAAAAAAAGGTCTGACTGGGGAACACTATGCCAGCCCC
>NW_009648149.1:2487108-2489062 GCF_000708025.1 Charadrius vociferus
TCAATTTGACAGACAGTGGGATCGAGTGCGTGTGGTCTTCAGAGGGGGTGATCCTCCACAGAGCGCGGCTCGAGCCCCCTCACAGCGCAGGGAGAGGGTGGTGTTTGCCCCGGTGTATTTTAATTTAATTTCTTACAGATAAGCACATCACTGAAGGAAATAAAGTTGAGGTGGGACGGGTGTTGAGCTCCTCGCTGCCCGCCAGCACGGCTGCGGGGGGGTTTCGCTGTGGTGCTTCGCTCTGAGAAGTGAAGCCACGCGACGTCACTTCTCTCTTCTGTAAAGTGTACAAATAAAAGTGTTTTCACAGAAAATTGTCCCTGCACATTAAACCTTGTGCTGCTTCCCCTCCTGGCTGTCCTGACACCGGGGCCTGGCACGGGTGGCCTTGTGGGGGTCTGTCCAGGGTAAGTTCAGGCAGAACGGAGAGAGAATATTCAAAGTTTTCCTCTTCAAATAGCCTAACACATTATGGTTATTATAGAAGGAAATTTAATGACAGTTCTTATCTTTTTTTTTTTTTTTAATGCAGAGTGGGACTGTTCTACCTAAATAGAGAACCTTCAGGGAACAATCAGTGCTGTCTGGATCCACACAAACCTTTGTTAAGAATTTAATTAACGTTCAGTTTAAATATTCCAGTTAGTGGTTTTAGCAGTGGGGGCTGTACAAAACAACCAATTGTTAATGTAAAAGGTGACATAAACCAGAAATACAGGGAATGCTTCCTGGCTATTAAGCCTATTCGTTGTATTTCCCAAGGATCTCTGAATTTTCAGAAAACCATAAACATAAACATTGTGAATTACTATTCAGAATACAAACGTGCCTACTTGTCAGTGAAAGGACAAAGATTGGTGTTTAAAAAAATACCCTGATTCAGATATACTTCTTTTAAATGGCACATTAAGCAGCACTATGCAATTAGGTTGTGATGATTTGTTGAATTACGTATTAGAAAATGAGTACCAAGAGTTTGGTTCTGAAAATCTCATTCTTTAAAGTTGTAAAAATGTTAATATTAGTTGCTTGCCAGGGACATCCAAGGTGTATTAAGCATGTGAACATACAGCATAAAAAATTTGTTATCCATAATTATTTTAATCCACAAGCGTGAACAACAGCTTAGTGTTCACCAGTAATGTAAGGATACAATTTTGATCAAGAAAATCAGTTTCACAATCTCAAACAACACAGATACAGGAAATTTACAGAACAACCCAAGGGCAGATGATTGTTGTAAAAGATCAGTTATTTATAAACTCTCTTATTTAGAAAACCTTGTTTATACAAGACAGAATAATATTGGGCAAAATACTGAAAGTTTTGCCATCATCTTCACTGCAGTGATGATTTCACCTGCAGTATTAGGTATGATTTGAATTTGTATTTTGATTTATTTTTAAATGGCAATTTGTCCTCAGATTAAGGACAAAAACCAGAGCTTTATTTTGAAAGTGCCTCATTATCCAGCATCTTCTGATTTTTCTAAAGATACTGAAAAGCAAGATAGTGTACTCTATCATCTTCATTTAAGCGGTGTTGGTTATATATACACAGAGTTCTAAGTAAAGGATACATGCATAGTTCTAAAGTAATGTCTGGTACATATAGATCCTTATTAGAAGGCTACCTTGTTTTCATTATTTATTTATTTTTTTAAACAAAGGCAATCCGTATGGAAAGTCGTGGTGTTTTTACATACAGGATGATTCATAGAGAAGTCTGCACTTCTTTTCATGTCACAAGTAAGAGTTTGTCACCAATTTACCAATCCAATCACTCATGTGCATTTGCAAAATACAAAACTTGGATCCTTGCTTTTGCATGGGCTGGGATGAAACCTTCATACATAAGGCGAAGATCCTCCGGTGTCTTTATCCTTCCAGGTTCCTTCTTGCCCCATATGCAGCCCTGCTCACTGAAACTCCTCGTGGGTTTACACCGCAGTTCA
>NW_009648149.1:2489097-2518157 GCF_000708025.1 Charadrius vociferus
CAGGACTGCCGTTCACTGTCCACAGAGGGCTCGCTAGTCTGAAGAAATTTGTTCTGAAATGTAATCTGAATTGACTCTCCAGAAAAATAATCTAAAAAATTTATTTTCTTTTTAGAATTATGATATTTAACAGTGGAGCTATTTCCTCAAAACACCTAGATTTCAAGCCAGAACTCATTTCCTCATCATAAAACTGTCAAAGATGTGTTTGTAACTCAGTTATAAACTATTCAATTGAAAGACACAGATGATTATTTCCCATTATTTTAAGAATTATGTATTTTTATGCACAATCTGGATGCAGGGAGACTATTTTCATCTCTTCTGTACTATAGCTAATGATGTTTTAATACTGTATATGGATTGTTATCACAAAAATCCTGAGCCATATCAAAGAAATTGACAGTGAAAATTAATAACTAGAACTAAGCTTAAATCCTGACCTTGAATTGTTAAAATGAGTTTTTCGAGTATTAAATTTGTGAAGACCAGGTCAACAACAAAAGCACTGAACCAATCTGTACTCCTCCAAAAAGCTGCACCATATATAGCTGAGAAGCTACCTTCACGTGGAAGTTGGTGGTTCAGTCACTAAGTGAACATAAAAGATGCCACTTTTTTTTGTAGGTTTGTTCTTTCTTGTAACACATAGCTATGGGCCCGGTTATGCACATGGATTTCCAGTGTGGATCAGGCCCACAGTAGAATATGCACCAAGAGGATCTTGTCTGTAACAGTAGTCCACATCAAGTGTCATTAAAGATATGGCATGAAACCCAACCAAAGGAATCTTGGAAAAAATACTAAAACAAACGGCAAAGCTGAGACTAAATTACAGATTAGAGATAACCCCCTTAAAACAAACAGCAAAAGCAGAGATTATATTTGTTCTTACCCCACATTAGATGCAGAATCTCCTCAGTCTGCCGTAAAGATAACAATGTTGACCATAGCATTAGGAGCAGGAGGGATAACAAAGGGGCAAGGAAACTAAAATTACTAGAGCCACAGTACAGAGAACACTGAAAGAGTTTACTACATGAAAACAGTTATGAAAAATTAGCACATGAAATGGCAAGACCCAGGCACTGGTTTTGTAACCAAATGTGTTAAGCAGTGGTACAATAAGAGTTCAAAAAAATTTATAAGGTGTGATAATATCTGATTTCTAAAACATAGAAGTCTTTAGAACAAATTGGGTGTGGGGAGGTTGAACAGTTGAGGAGTAAACCCCAAGGAGAAGGAATTATGAACTATTTAAAGCAAAGGAGAATACTGGCATTAAGTCAGATGGTTATAAACCTGCCACAGAAACATTTAGGCCTGTTACTAAAATCTGAGTCTTGGCCAATGTAAGACTCATTTCTGGAACAACCTTCTAATAGGAATAACAGGACAAAAAAGAAACCGTTTAAGTGAGGGTTTCATAAGGTTTTGAAAAGAATGATTATACAGGTTTGCACCTCTAATAAAAAGAAAACTCAATAAAATAACCTAGACAGACTTTTCGAGCCTCATGTTTCTTTGCTACCGAGTTCCTTGAGTTATGACAAATTTCACCCACGCTTCAGACCGCTCAGCACCACTCCCCTTTCCACACACGCAGATTTAAATTCTTATACTACCTGACAGTCAATTATCCCTCCCTCTCTCCGTTTGAATATACCTTTCGTCACACTGCTGCTTGAAGTGAAGCTACGCTTTATCTACCACTTCCTCACTTCCACAGTTCAAGGTTTGCACGGTATCCCTTTGTATGGGTTATTTCTCTTAATGAGATCCATTCATTCAAATCTCTCTTAAAGACCTGCTTCTGCTATAATTTATGTACCCTTTACCTGCTGGCTCTTTTTTAATTTAAGACTAGTGGATAAAACCCACATTTTACTCCAGAAGTAGTGTCGTAAATCACATTTTGACCCTCTTGCACTTCAATGTTTGTCTTGGTGAATGAAGAGCTCTTTGAGAAAAAAGCTGGTGCATATGTAAAGCAATACCACATATTTAACAGGAACTTCCAATTAAAAAAACAAAACCCAGAAATTATGTCAAGGAACTTAAAGTGAGGACTGAGCCCTGCTAGAAAAGATGCACCTTTAATCTTGCTTGTGCTCACCCTTTTTCTTGGAAAAGGCAGCAAGAGACTGATAAGTCCCAGATATGTGCAACTGAGGGGTCTGGGTTGGTTTATTTGTTTGGGGTTTTTTTACAATATTTTTTCTTTTCAGCAATATTATTTTAAGACAAATGCAAAAACCAGTATCTCTGCTTTGTAAGTATGAAGAAAAATATTTTTATTTACCTACTGCAAGCTCTTGTCAGTAGAGACTTGAAGGTGATATCATATCAGGGTTTGTATTGTGTAAATAGTTCTACCGTGGCTGTATAAACAAACCTACTGATTGGCTTTTATTTATTTATAGACTTTCCGTAATGATCCATTTCCTCAAAGCAGCATCAGCCAATTTTGCTCCTTATCAAAATAACCACGACCTCTAACTGATAAATTATATATTTAATGTATTTCTGTATTCTAATATGACAGTTTGGGAAATCTGACTACATACAGTTTGCGTCTGAGGTTAGGAAGCCGTTGAAGTTTTTGTATCCCTGACTTTTGTTGCATAAGCGAAAGCTATCACGAGCTGTCCGGTCTGCCATGTCTCTGCTAGGTGAGATCCAAAGAGGGACCACTAGAAAATAATTTTCTATTTAGGTTAGAACGTCTTGAGACAAACATTTGACAGAACAAGTTTTCTTTCACTTCCCCATGTAGCGCTGGTGTTCAGTGAACCAGAAAAAAAATCCCCTATGTAACCTAAACTACTGCATATTTATTTATTTGGTTTTGAAGGGTTTTTTTTCCCTCCCTTAATAGCTGAACGAAATCTTCCTGAATTTTAATCCTCTTACTTTTTCACATACTTAAGAAAGACGGAAGACAGGTAACTCCTCCTTTCAGGAGTCCTTTGATGTGTGTGATGTTGTCGTCTTATACTGATCATCCTTTGTGTAAACTAATGTTCCAGTTCTTTCAGTCTTTCTTCATACATCATCTTTTCTGGAGTCCTGCTAAGGCTAACAGATCTCCTTTGGACTTATTCCTGTTGCTGTCTCTCTTTTCTGAATAGCAGTGCCCAAAGCACTCCAACCCAAGTCTTGGTAGTGCTATTTAGGGGGAAGAAATATCTCACTTTTCACATGAGACAACCCTGTTGACACATCCCATAAGGATGTTTGCTTTTTTTCCTCCCAACAGCGCGCCTGTGTTGACTCAGGCTCACTTTGCACATCTCCCTAACCCTCAGATCCTTCCTGCAGAACGTTTGTCCGCTTAATTATTTCTCAGTTAAGGGCCTTGCACTTGTCTTTATTGAATTACAGCCTATTTATTTCAGACCACTTCAGCAGTTTGTCAAGATCACTTTGAATTCTAATCTTGCTCTCTAAAGTGTTTGCAACTGTTGCTAGCATTTTGTTATTGAAAGATTTAATATAACACGCACTTTTCAACTATTTGAGGAGTTACTGAAAACATCAAATAGTTCTAGACTTCAGGTGTACCCCTGAACAACCATCCCACAGACGTTATTCCAATCTGTGACTTGCTGACTGCTCTTTTTTGTTGATTTTTGGAAAGTTCCTTTCCATCCAACAGAACACTTTACAGTCATTTAATGTAGGCTAGACTTCCCTAGGTTGCTTAGGAGAATGTCACATGGGACGTTTTCTCGGTCACCCCAAGGGACCCTTTTGGTTCCATCTGTTCTGTCCTTTGCCTTTCGGATTTACCCCTACATGCTTGTGTTGTTCTTTTACAAGTCCCCTTCAATAACTTGAACAAAATTTCAATTCCAACTAAAGGTTCACACATTACGGAGAAAAATGTTATTTGCTCCTCTACTAACTTTCCTACCTTTAATCCACATTGGAGCAGGTGCTTTCCTGCCTTTCACGTATGTTTTTTCCAAAAAAATGCCAACTCTTCTGGACAACTCTTCTCTTTAGACTTACTTTTCATTTGTTATTCACCTTAAGTCTTCTTTCTCAAATACGTTTGACTCTGTTCCACATTTCACCTCAGACTTTCTCCCTTGTAGTATTATAAAAATAGCAAAGGTCCAGGAGACTTTCAAAGAGTTACACATTGAAGAACAACAAAATACCATAAAATACCAAGTCCCGAGTGTTTTTCCAAAGCACGTGAGAAGATTTCAGTGATCTACACGCATGCTTTGCAATTGACTAAGAGCAAGAAATGTGTAACTGTAGATGAAGTTTCACTGACAGAAGTGCTTAATGTTATTTAGCTTTGAAGGTTTATTTATGTATTTATTTTAAAAATGCAACATTAAAGCAATTCCCTCCCTTCCACCAACAATGCTGGGTACAGTCATATAGCCACTGTGTCAGCAGATAACAATAGTACCCTGACCTCTAACAAATAAAAACATCTATAATCTCCTGAACGGCTTTACATCCTGAGAGATATCTATTGAGATGCTAATCTTGCTGCCAGGCAGTACTGCAACCAAGTCTCTTCTAGGCTTCTAGAAAGACCTGCAAACTTCCCACTCAAGAGCAAAAAAAAAACCCAAACCCAAGTTATTTTCCTCCTGTAGTGAGGAAAAACACTTGAGCCATCTGCCCCAACAGTGATGGGTTAGTGACAACATAACAAGTCTAAACAGAAGTACTTTTCTGAGGTTTCCAGTTCAGAATAAAGATGCAGAAATCAGAAGCATACTAACCTTAGCTACTTGGGGCAATTGAGCGATTACGCATCTGAAAGAGCTAGAAAAAGCGTTAGAAATTCAGCTTCAGTTCTACCAGGTTAAATTTGTCATTTCTGAGCACAACTGAGCTCCTTCTGGGTTTTTAGCATGGGTTTCAACATTTTTCTTGGGGTCTTTTTCCCTTCTAATCCATCCAATTTGATTCATGCCAAGTTAACCAGTTTGTATTTACACAGGTGAAAGAAACTAACTACGGAACTGCTACAGAAAAATCAAATACTGTTATTCTATATAAAAACTAATCACATGTATGTATCTATCAGAAATTTTTCTAAATAATTTAATCACCACCAGAAGTGAAAAGTCTATCTTCATTATGAAGTTAATGCAAAGATGGGCTCTGCCTCCACAAGGCGAAGTTTTCGGTAATCCATTTTTGCTCCTGCAAGAATGCTTTGCACTTAATCTCTCTGCACCTCTTTACCAGCATCCACGCTTAATCAGCCAGCCAAAAGCTTGCTACTGTATTAACACCAACAACAAAATTGAACTTTGCTTTTTGTGCGCCCACAGAAATGCTCTCTGCAATCCGCTTTGCAAATTAAAAATAGCAAAGGAGGTGATTAAACACGTTCTGTGCAAAAAATATGTTCTTTCCCCTGAAAGATTCATGTTTCTCACAGCTGTACACATATTACAGTCTTGTAGTTTTACGGATACAATAAATTGCCATCGAATACACTAACGAACTAAGCTTTTAGTTGCAGAATCAAAAAAAATAGTCATCTTATAATGAGGAGAAAGGACAATTGAATAGACATTAAAACTTTTGGACATACCATTATCAAATACAGCTAGGTAATTATATGTATGTTCCTCCTTTGCTGGAAACCCCAAGCAGCTGCATGCTCAGATTTCCTTTCCAGACTGATGCAAGTGTAACTATATTAATTTAATAAAGATAATCCAAGAGACACACCTTTCTAATTTAAAGCAGGATAATTCCTCCCTATCATTCAGAAGTTCCCTGTTGATTCACTTTGTTATAGGACAAAAAAAAAATATGTTTTTTGGGACTGGAGAAACAACTGCAGCTCTGGGAGCGCACATTTACCTTCCAGGACAGAATCATTCATCGTTAGCTGTCTAAACCTCATTGACAGTGATTCACCTTGGAGGCATCCAGGAATGAATCACATCTGTTAACAGCAGAGATGCTAGCAGCAAAATAGGGATCTTAAAACATTGACTCACTCACAGACATTTTATGCCGTCATCAAGAGAAACTTTTGAACAAGGTGTATTATGAACAGACCTTCTCTTTTTCAAAGATCCGTAAAACTCATCTCTTTGTCTCACATGATGGCAGGATAAGACCAGTTTGTGAACAGTGGAACAGCTGAACCATCCTGTCTGCAAAGCAGTTATCACAGAGTGCCCTGGTAACAGGACATTAAGATGTCCACTGGGGAAAAAGAGAAGTGGGATTCCAAATCCATGTATTTGTATGAAAGAATAAAATTCATGTCTCTCTTTCTGACACACTGGACAAGCACCTAAAAGGGAGTAGATCCTTCTCCTGTGAGAAACAAATCCAGGCAAAATTGTTGACAAATAGTTAACAAGTCCTGTCTTTGGGGTTAAATTGAATATTAATGAAAAACCTGCCTCACTGCAGTATTGTATTAACCTTGAACCTTTTCTCCAAAGAACTTCATGCTTTAGATATTCTACCAATATGAGAGGATACTCCCTGTCCCAAAAAGCATGCAGGAAACAACTGAAGGATACCAAGAGACAGATGAAAACCTTAAGAAATCATAGGCTAATATCCAACAAAGCTTTGATTTTGAACAGTTTGGCTTTTAACTATAGTTCCCCTAGCACGAGTATTGCCACCCTGGCTGAAGGAGGTCAGTGTCCCAAGAGGGATGTGACAGTCCACATCGAATTTAGCGGCACGTTGCTAAACACCTGATGGAAACACACAGAAGCGAAGGGAAGAAATCACTTCCAGGCTAAGGTAAGAAGTGCTGTCCTCAGGATATTTATGCTCAGCTGCATATTCTAAATGGTCAGAAATGTGTACATGCAAATATTCCATTCCTAATATATAGAGAAAAAACTGGAGAGAGACCTAAGTATATGTAGATTGTGATATAAAGTACTATTGCCATCTTAAATGGGATTCTTTTGAGGCAAGAAAATAGTTGCAGAGGATGAAGTAATTCAGTGAGTCAGATAGACAGAAATTATACAAAGCTGATAAGCCTCTGAGGATAATAGGGACTTTGAAAATTATTCATGAGAGAAGTGTAAAAAGTTTGATTCATATGCAACAAATTGCCCACTTTTGCATCATTCTTTTTTTCCATGCATTAATAATTCAAGTCAATAGACAGATCAGGGTTCTAGATTTTTGTGTTTCCATGTGCTTTTAAGCTTCTTTGTTACTTCTGTTAACCATCTCCGAGTTTACCAAATAAGTGTCTGAAGCATCTATACAAACAAGACTAAAATACTAAAAATACTTATGAACTGCAGGCATTTTCGCGGGAAAAACATGTCATCTTCTGGATACATCAGTGCCAAACTTGTTCACAAATTGGCAAGTAGTGCACAAATTCCCATGGGGAGGTTATCAAGAAGACAGAATCGGGCTCTTCAGTGGGGTGCATGGACAGAAGACAAGAGACAAGAGGCATAAATTGAAATGAGAGGGTTCAGAAATTATAGAAATAAAAACTTTTTCCCCATGAGGACAGGCAAGCAGTGAAACAGGAAGAGCAGCCTCCATCCTTGGAGGTTTTCAAGACCAGATAGATCACACAGAATGATAGGGGTGGGAAGGGCCCTCTGGAGCTCCCCCAGTGCCACCCCCTGCCAGAGCAGGGGCACCTCCAGCAGTGGCACAGGACGGCGTCCAGGCGGGTTTGGAATGGCTCCAGAGGGGGAGACTCCCCCACCTCTCTGGGCAGCCTGTGCCACTGCTCTGCCGCCCTCACCGCAGAGAAGGCTCTCCTCAGGTGGAGATGGAACTGCCTATGGTCACCTTTGTGCCCGTTCCCTCTTGTCCTGTCACTGGGCACCACTGGAAACAGACTGTTCCCATCCCCCTGGCACCCTCCCTTGAAGGATTGATCAGCATTGATAAGATCCCCCTCAGTCTTCTCTTCTCCAGACTAAAAAGCCCCACGTCCCTCAGCCTTTCCTCATCAGAAAGATGTTCCAGTCCCCTAATCAATCAGGATAAAGATGTGAGCCACCTGGACTCATCTCACAGATGGCTCTCCTTGAGCAGAAGGTTGTTTTAGAGAGTTCCTCGGGTCCCTTCTAACCTCAACTACCCAGTGATCCCGTCAGCCTGTGGCAGTTGTATCTCATCATCAAGAGAAATTAATGACACCTTAGTCAATATGTGCTTTTAAAAAAATAACTGGGGAAGCAATTAAAAACAAAACACTAAATATTCTTATGAATGCATTTCTCTATCTGTACAGATGCATTTGATGTTATACATTACCCCGAAGAAAGGTCTCTCCTAAGGCAGCCAAGCTGACAAGGTTTAAGTTGAGTTTGTAACTATGACTGCTCATGGGCAGGACAGCCTGAGCATAGCCCGAAAGGCCATCTCTGACCATGCTAACTGGTCTTGTACGTGTCGGAGAGCACCCGAGGCTCTGCAAGCTGAGCCTGCTGCCTCGAGTGCAGCCCCAGGAGAACAGGTCTGTGGTGGTCCTGGACCTATGCTGTAAATTTGCATAGCGTCCTGCTGGCCATACGGACTTGTCAGCCAGCGCCACCACTACTTGCACCATGTTTGTGTGGATTTGATTAGTTTGATCATAAGTGAGTCACGGGAAGTGGTCTCAGCCCATGGGGTATTCATTGGTAATACTGGCGATTCTTCTCATCTTGTCTGATAAAGTGTAATCTCCTCGGGGCAAGTGATTTCCCTTGGAAACACTCGTTCATTACTCATCACAGTGAGTCCTGATCTCAGCTTATCAGCAATATCAAGACAGTTTTAACTCACAGCATGAGAAAGATGACCACGGACAGCAAGCGAGCCTTAAGCTGCATCTACATCATAACCCGATGCACGGTTGCACAGTAACACTGATTTTTCTCTGGGCTAGGGCCTACTACAGATACTATGCATACAATTTTTCTCCTTGTCACAGCCAGGAATCTAACCAGACGGCACAGTGCACTGTACCTTGCTCTGTTTCTATGTAGAGAAGCATCTCTGTCTCCCTCCATCCCATCACAAGCTGCGTAAGAGCCTTTCCCTCTCTATCCTGGCCAGGTAAGCTGCATCCAAATTCTCCAGTTTTGTTTGCTACTGCCCTCTCTCCCTGGGTGACAGTCTTACAACATATTTGAGCCCCCTTCCCCAGCTTCAGGGTAGTTCTTTCCATTTATAACCAGGCTTCACACCCACTTGTTCCTCCCCTCTTGGCTCTCAACCTTTCCAGTCCTTTGTTTGGACTTTTCCTTCAGCCTCCCTGTTGGCAACCATTCTAAAAGCTTATCTAGGAGGCTTGTTCCCTTCACATCTCCTTCCCCAAACCCCATCCTTTCCAGAAGACAAGAACCCAGCAGGACATACCCCACATGTTTAAAGCCTGAAGGGTGTCAAAACCCCTCTGAGAACTTAGAGCTGGCAGATGCAAAGGTTGTATCCTAACCTCTTTGCAAGAACCTGTTAAGCTTGTGACGTTCCCAAGTGCTTCTGAGCATGATCTTTTAGGAAACAAACTGTGTCAAATACAGCACAACATGGGTTTCCTCCTAGCAATCAAACTTAAAACCATCAATGGTCTTGTCACAAAAGCCTCAGTGTCCAACACAAAGTACGTAATACCAACAGGTTAAACAGCAAGGACCCAACTCTTATTCATCTTTCAGGCAAACAACTAACATGAGCTTATGCTAGCAAGCACAGGGAAGTTTTCAAAATGGAAAAGATGAGCACAAAAAGCACATCTCCTTGATATTCATAAGATATGACTCTTCATTCATGCAAATCTGTAATTACTTTATAATCAAAGCATACAATGCAAATTTGAGAGAGCGGAGCTGACAGTCCGCTCTGATGGCAGCACCGGCTGCGGCCAGCGCAGGGTCAGGAGAGGCACAGAGTTGCACCGGCTGCTCAGATGGAGCTGGAGGAAGGAAAAGAGGAAAACAGAGCAGCACTAAACACACTTGGGTCCTCAAGGGACCCCTCTCTCCTGTTCAGCTGAATCAGTGGAACAGGAGGGAGGAACATACGATATGTCATAACATATTCTTAATTCTTTTTATAGTTAGGTAGCTTTAGCTGTTAGGAATAAGCTTTGAAGAAAGGCAGAAGGCAATGGTCTAGAGAAAATTCACTAGAAGGAATTTTCATCCTTTTTTAAGCCTTCATGTGGCTGCGTGAGAGGTCCCAGATAATTAGTGCTGTCACCATTGGTGAAGCCTATTTCCTGAGTGCCAAAATGCCATTTGGCAAGAAGAAAATACTGAGTGCATCTGGGGGGAAAATTGCAGCAAAAATGTAAGTTTGGCAAAAAAAGCGTTCCTTCAACTAGCAGGCCTTGCAGTTTAACTTACATTTTGACAATTTATATGGGTTTGATACGTCTATTTACTGGGCTTTTAAATAAAAACACTAGTTACTATAGTAACATTTACATCATAGGTTGTACTTATGCTGCCTCTGAGATACAGAAAACCAATCTGCTGTGTTAACCTTTGTACTTCACTTCTGCAATATTTTAAACGACAAACCTGTTTTCTAATAAATTGGCTTTTTCTCTAATTATTTTACTTCTCAGATTATAAATTAAAGTACATTTGATCTAATTTTCTTTTAAATGACTAAGGCCTGTGTGTGGGAATATGAAACCCGGTTCCAGGGAGAACAAGGGAGAATGTAGAAAGAAAACTGCAGTATGGGGAAATGAGACAAATCTTGCTTTTCTAGGCCTTCTGTAATTTAGTTTCCTCTTCTAGGAATCATGGTAAAATGACAGATTATTATTTCTTTGGACAAATAGTCGTCTCCTCTGTAGTTTTTATTTTAGCCTGTTAGAATAGCAAAGCAACATGGCCCATCCTGAGCTCTGCCTCTGCTGTCCTTTCCGCTATTTTTCCAGCCTCTTATCAGTTGATTTGTTATCATTTTCAAGTCCTTCTGTACATCTGCTATATTTGCACCCCTGCATACCTATCAGTTTACTTTATGAAAGTTACAGTGCATAATCACAAGACACAGAAGACAGACAACCTTGCTCAGCCAGCTTTGTTCTTGGGGATCCCGTTCACTGGCAGAACGCTCCCAAGCTTGCAGTGTCCTGATTTAGTGCTGGGAGACCTCTTTGGCTCTCCATTGCTGCAAGCTGGCATGGCTGAACTCTGTTCTAACTGTACAGAAGCAAGATATTTAGATAGACAAATGTGACACACACACCCCCTTTGGCAGATGAGGAAATGAAACAAGAACATACAATACTAGAGAAGAGGTGCCTATAGCTGCACCTTTCCGTAGCACGTATCATTATGGGCAGGAATCAAAACTAAGAGTACAAAGGAACAATCAAGTTACAATAAAAGCAACTATTGAAGGCTTCCTCACACGTGTCCCTATAGTGGGGAAAACAGAAACAAGTCTTCCACATGTTCTTATGTGTTGATTTCCCTCCCTGGACTCTTCATCTTACAGCATTTAATACGTTTCCAACTTACAGTAGCAGGATGAGATTGTCCATGATTTCTCCCCTCTGCAAAGATGTGCTGAAACACTTACTAGGGAAGTGTGTTTGGGGGGAAGGGAGTGGATCAAATAAAAGAAATTTAAAAAAAAGCGGCTTGACAGAGTAAGAGATCATTCGTGCTTTAGCCAGGGTTCTTGATTCCAGTAAAAACACTTCGTGATCATACCTAAGAGAAATTAGCAGCTAGACAATATAGAGCGCAGAGGATAATGAAAAGAGTGAAGGTAACTTACGCAGAGCTATCAGACACCTCTGCGATGGGTTGACTTGCTTTTCCCTTCTATTTTTCTTCCTGATGTATATACACTCAATTCAGACTGTAGTGAAAATGTGCATGAATGGGACTGTAGCACAGCCAAAACACTGCTGGTCACCTAAAGTTACTCTTTGCTGATGTCATAACCATGGAAAAAAAAAAACATGATTTGCTTTTGGTTGAGAAGAGAAGCATTGTTTAGTCTATTATCCCCATAATCCCTGCCAGGATGAGAGCACTACTCAACTACATTTCAGCGAAAAGAAAGCGAACGCCACTACTTTTTCCCTAAGGGGGTGGTGGTGGAAATCTATCTCCAGAAGCTCTTTATAAAACCTAGCAATAATCTGAGTTTCTCAAGCATGTCATCTAGCAGGGAGGATAAGAATTCACAGAATATAACTGGCAAGAGAGATAAATGGGGGAGAAAATGAGAAGGTATTTTGAAAAACTTAAAAGAAAAAAAATATCTAGGCCTTTTAGCAACTTAAACATTTCTAAACCTGGCAGAAGTATAGCACGTTGTCCAGTGTGACATTCATGCACTCTACACTGCAGAGAAGACATACAGAACGAAACAGTGGTCTAATCCGAACGGAGGCCACTTTTGTGGGTTTGGCTAGAGAAACAGCATTTTACTTCAAATATCTATGTATCAGTGATGAGTTTCATCCAACACAAAATAGAAGTCCCATCTACTTCATGCCCACAATAAATGAAAATGCCGCCTTTTTTTTTTTCATGAAAGTAGGGGAAGTTACAGAATGGGTACAAGGACCCTCACTCACCTTGTCCCACCATCCCAAAAGGGAAAAAAAAATTCCTAAATAGGAGAGAATGTCACACATGTCTTTCATAGCTCTTTTCAGATGCATTATTCATCTCTAAAAAGGGAAAGGATCATATGTCCATCTGCTATAGCTTAAGAGGCCTTTCTACAGGAGGAAAAAAAGGCAGTCCAGAAAAGAAGCAAATCCAACAATGTTCTTTGACAAATGTAACTGGAGCAGAGATTCTGGACATGCCACTATCTAAGTGTACCAGACCTTCAGAGTCTGAAACCACCTTTGCATCAATACATGTGAAGACAGAAAAGATCTGACCATCATTTCATTTTTATATTCTATTTGTAGTTAGAATCCCTTTGTTTGTATTTCCTGTAGTTTAAGAGTAGCCAGTGCTTTCATAAACCGCGTATCAGACTTTATCCTGCAAAACAGAAGCTACACACCTACACTGGCAATTCCTAAACAGAACCATTCCTAACCCATCAAGACATATTTCATGTCATTGGTCTCATATGACTCCAGCCAGTCCCATCACTCATTTCCTATCTTTAAATGCCCGCAAGGCCACAGTGCTTCTGCCCACGAGGTCAGCCTTAATTCTGCCTCTTCTCCCACTCTCTAAATGACACCTCCTCCCAAGCCGCACTACGCAGAGATCTTCTCCAGCCCGCTAGCTGCGACTCCCAACTGCTTAGTCAAAGACTGCCTCAGCATCTGTGTTCTCCAAAATCAATTGTACCTCTCATGTAGCACTAGAGTATGAAGGAAGAACACCTCTGCCTAAACTGATATTTAGACAGAAGTATTTTAATTCAAAGAAGGAGGAAGCGATTAACTAGAATTTTGAGCGTTCAGATGGACTGTTGTAGTGTGGAGACTTTGAAAGTGTAAATTCCTCCAGGTGGAATCCATCCAGTTTATGTGACTTGTGTAATATTGAGTCAATAACATGTAAATGGAGTGACTAAACTGTAAGCTGCCTGAGGGCTCTCTGAATATACCTACATGAGTAGAATACACTATACATGGAAAGGATTTCATTGCTATGCATTTGGAATGGATGCATTGCTTCCGAGTGTCAGGGTCAAAAGTAAACGGAGATCATTGCTACATAGGAACCGCTGGCACAAACACTGCATGCGTTCACGACTTATCAGTAATACCTACTTCTGATCGTAATTGCTTCTAAAATACGGTTAAAATCCTAGGAATAGCCGCAGAGCATTTTATGATGCCAAGATGAATACACTGCATTTTGAGGGGAGGCAGAGCTCACCTTCAACGCAGCAGCCAGCACGACGTGCTGTGCAGCCCGACGCACCATGTTCCCGTTATTACATACCACTCAGTTTACACAGAAATTCAACTCGCTGAAGACACCAGGTGTTTTAAAAGCACCATCCCATGTTTGCCACTCCAGTTTAGCAACAACTGCTATTTGGAGTGGTTTGTCAAGCAACTATTAATTAATTTCTTCAGTGTATCGTGTTTGGATCTGTTTCATAATTGAGTGTCTACTGAGAGCATGCATTTTTTGCCCCAAAATAGCTGCAACAAGTAAAAATCTAAAAATCAGGTTATTTTACCTAAATATCAAGTGAAGCCCTAGCATACTGTGTTCAGTTTTCAGCTACTAGGTTTTCAGTGTTGCTCCAAACCACATCTTTAGGCACTAATTTTAGGGGGAATTTGGCATCTACCCTTGAGGATCTGGGTCTCAGTCTCCAAAATCTGGCAGTACTTCATCCATATTAAGATGCACTGTGATCGAGACCTATTAGAAAGCACATCTTACATGCATCTCAAAAAACAGATGTACTGGGTTGCTGAGACATTACGTGCAGCGGTTGAAGACATTTCTGTCTCAGTAACTTTTCAGAGCCAGATCTGACAACTTCAAAACATCAGGGAGTATTCCAACATAAGTGGCCAATAGTTTTGGAAGGAAATCAGAAAAAATGGAGTGGAAAAAAAAAGTAGGAACTGGATGGACTCCTTTCTACGCTGAGATGTTGATATTCTCCATGACTTGTTTTCTAGACAAATAATGGGTGAGAAGGAACGCACAGCATGGGAAAACAGCATGAGACAAAAAATACAAGGGTATGGAGTGTGTGGTGGGAAGATGGGGAAAAATGGGCTAGGAAGGGCCAGATATGGGAAGAAGCAAGAAAAACAAGCAGATGGACCCCGACGGGGCGGAAATGATGTGTACAGATAGCTCTGGCACAGAGGAGGTGTGACTGAAGGGAAGACCATGGGATCCTGATATGAGGGAAAGGGTCAAGAGGGAGACAGAGCCCCAACAAAAGCAGGGCATGAAGTCCTTGCGAAGGGGCTCATGCTACAGCAGGAACCATCTACCCACCGCCAGCAGGCCGGGTGCTATACCCTCGTACTTAGGGGCTGGGGAGAGCACTTCTGGCTGCGACACGGGATTTTGACAATTTTGCCCTCTATACTTGGCAGCAGAAACTGGAGCAGTAAGGCACGGGCAGCGAGCCCACAAGCACCGACTTGGACAGCTGTTTCCTATTGTAGCAACCCCAGGTTTCAGTGCCATGTGGACCAGGCTGAGAGGACGCTGACGCAGGGAGGGAGGCTTGTGGGGAGAGAGGTGATCCGTATGGCATGTTTCATTCCCACATGAACTCCGCACAGGAAATGTTCCCTCAGACAGTACTACCTCCCTTTGCCAAGTGCTCTTGCTTCTGCACGCGGAGGTAAAGGCTAAGCCACTGCTGATGCTGGAGAAGACAAGAAGAATGGGCAGGGAAGGAGTCAGCCCTCTCACACCGGTTTCTGTTGGCAAAGACCCACGCAAACAGCAGTGAACCTTGAAATCTGCATCAGAAGGAGAGCAGACATGAATTTCAGTCCTTCTGCACACAGAGGAAAATGCTGTGCTGTACACAGACCAGAGCTGTTCATGCAAGACTAGATAAGAGCAGAAGAGCAGATCCATGTACAGAACATAGTCCAGTCTTTCACTTGTATCCCATGCATTGCATCCTGTTTAAAATGTCACAGTCCTTCGTTTTTCACATTTAGGGGTACTCCGCATCTCCATACATCAAGATTCTCCCTTATTGATTAGGTATTTTAGCCAAAAGGTCTCCACTTGAAGTGTGTCAAACACAAATCTAATTTGATTATTCAGTTCAGACAGGTTTTCCCTTCAGAAAGGTCATATTTAATGCAGCATTATTCCATCACACGACTGACTGCAGGACATCTGAACGGCTGCTAATACTGTGGCACCCATGGATAACCCCAGCTAAGCATCAGTTGCCTTTCCCTCCACCTCGCCACTTCTCATTTCCACCACTTCGGTTTCTTTGTTATGTAGGTTAGAGGGAGATAAAATTGACTATTGAACACGATTTAAAAATCTAACTTCAAAAGGTTTCATTCTGGGTAGGAAGTTTTGACGTTTAAATGGGAACAAAATAGCCTAAATCCTGTTCCCACACTCAGTCTCCAAATAAAACTACAGTAATAATGAATGGCCTATTACTGCAATTTAAAAGTTTTCAGAAGGCCAAGGAAATGCTATCAAGTTAACGTGATTACTAAAAGCGCTACAGGAAAACACGAATCGACTGACCCTCATAATGAGTTTACCCACAGACTTCCTCATTGCCTGCACATTACAGACGAGATTTAGTGAAGAGAATACAATTAGCTTCAGTAACTTATAATACCTTACACCATAACTGAGAAGAGTTGTGTACAATAAAAATGGGGCACTTAAATGTCAGACAAACAGATGGAAAAATGATGGTTTTACCCTTTGATTTACTTATACAGCGCCTTTTACCAAGAAACCGAAAATTCAGGATCTATTTGTAAATCATCCACCAAAATTGACTTTATGTTTATTTCTGTCTATCAGTGTAATTATTCTTGTCACTAAAGAAAAAGGAGTACGTACCGGTATCAGTGCTGTCACTAACTATGACTTCCATCACTTGTCAGAAGCACTCACTGTATAAACAGAAAATGAAAATGAAACTAAAATTAAGTTAATCGGGCCATTTTCCATACCAAATCAGAGGTATACATTTTAAAAATACCTTGCAGCCCACAAAGTTTGAGAAACCACTTTTGAAAAAACTTTACACAGTGAAACACAGTAAATCATAACCACTGCCACAGCATATACTTTCAAGAATTATAAAGCAGACTTTAGGATTTTATATTTAATAAAAATTCTTCCGTTCTGTACAGAGCTGTGGACGTGAGTTTATATTTAAAACAGAACAGTAAAAAACATTCAAATGTGCCAAATCAGAGCTAGTGAAAAAGTTTATCTTTTAAAATGCTTTTTTTAAATTATTAACAAAGGCTTTAAGATTTAGCACAAGGAATTTACTGTATATCTCACCACTAAAAAGACGGGTAATAAATTACAGCCCAATTACAATCATCTGACTTTTTTTTTTGTGGGTTTTCTTTTATGTTTTTTTGTTTGTTTGGGTGGTTTTTTTGTTTGGTTTTTTTTTTTTTTTAACCAGAAATATCACCACTGCATCTTAAGAAAAACCCTCGACGTTAACCTGCCTGTAGATGGCATGTAGATGTAGATGCTTGTAGCATCACGGCTCCTGATGGTCTCACCTGGAGCTGCCCCTTTTCATTTGTACTGCACTCCATCACATTTTGCCTTCTCAAAAGCCACCACACCTGACATTCATCTACTTCAGCTGCAGTCTTTAGGTTTAATGGACAGATTTCCACTGAAATTACATTGGACTATGGAGGTACCAAACTATATACTGCTCACCTAACCCCAAACCCAGTGATTTCAACAGGAGCTGAATCAAGCTCTGAGAAGAGCAGGATTGACTTATTTATTCATGCTGGAATCCTCTCACTAGTTAATGATCAATCTACCACCATCCTTTAGTCCAATTCAATCCCCAGAAAACCCTCTGACTCGCAAGAGAAAAGTTCTTCCATAAGATTATTTTTTTTTGCCCTTCAGGTGACTTGCTGCAGGAAAGCAGATTTTTCTTTTTAATGTACACACTGTGATTTTATTTTCAGTCAGATAATTTGCAAATCTGATTTCTGTCGTAGTGAAAGAGTGGACTCTCTCCTCATCCTGGAGTCATTATGCGTAATATTCTATGTTTTAGAAAGAAATCATACCTACAAAAGTCTGTATGGGAGTATATGTGTCTATATATATGAATATGTATGTACTTACACATTTAACAGGAGTTGTCCCAGAGAGCTACCGTTTTTCCCCATTACCATGATAATTCCCAGCTGTGTCTGTACAACTATACCTTTACATGCTGCTAGAAAAGCCCAAGTCTGGACAATGGTTATCAGATATTCTGTGGCAAACTCAGTACTTGAATCCCAGAGGTGGAAGTGGTGTTGGAAATCAATATGTAAAACCGTTCCTGCCAGGATCTCATACACCGAAACCACCAGGAGGCTTTCCACTGATTTTTCGGGGATTTTCAGTTAAGCTTTTAAGTGAAGCTAAATGGTGAACTTCTAACAAATAAAATTTTTCGCTACACAGGGGCAGTTTAGGGATATAATCTAGATACTTCTGCTGTGCCAGTTGTACTGCAGTAAGGTTAATGAAATGCATCCTGGTATAGTGCTTAGCGGCCTTATCTAGTAATGCTGAATTTATACTATGTATCAACACATCATGCTCAAACCCCCACATTCTTTAAGAGCTTGGGCTAATTTCTCTGAAAATAAGGACTCGATCTCAAGGCTACCCATACATCTGTTCTGCTTAGTTCTACCACATCTCAAAAGAGGCTCTCGACAATCCTCATTACATCCCAAGGAACATTCTGGAGAATGAACGTTGTCCTTCTAAGCCCTTTGTCCTTCCCAAGCCCTCTGGTTCACTAATGCGTTTCACAGAAAAGTGACTACAACAACAGGAGTTCGCATTCAGCACCTCAACACAAACTGCTGTGCAGCTCTCAAATTCAAGGCCAAGTATCCACCTTGGATAGACAAGACATTTTAAAAGTTAGCCAGTGGTGTGGTTACAAAATACAAACTCATTTTTTTTCCTTAAACAAGGTTGCGCTAAAAGAAAACCATAATATTGCCTTTTTTTATATGCATGTTGCTGTTAGCAAGTTATACAACAAATCCTGGCTTTAGTAGCAAAGACACCAAAAGGCAAGTGAGGGAAAAATGGGGCAATCAAGACAATAGCAGTCAAAAGGAGGAACTATAATTGCCCGAGCTGTTTCTCTCTGGTCAAAGAAAGTGTCATCTCAGAATGGTTTCTTGGTGTATCTGAGAAAGTCAGTCCTTACAGAAGAGCACTGAGTATTTTTAGGCTGTTTCTGTTAAACACAAGTTTTAAGTAATTAGAAATGGGAAGTCAGAGCCATCAATTCACATCCAGAACCAATTAGAATTTTATGACACAGTTCCTTCTAAATTGCCACTCGCTTGCCCCTCTTTCCATCGTGTTAATACTATCCATAAATCAGTGTTTGTTGTTTTGAATGTGTGACTTGCTTTTGGCTCAGCTCCTTGTGACGCCCGGAGTTGACAATAAGCGAGTCCCATCAGGGCAGGGAAGCAAGGACTGGTTGCAATTACTGACTGTGGGAGTTTAAAATTCACTCTCTTGTTCCAGAGAACCAGGAGCTGCCAGCAGTTGGGGGAGGGTTGCTTTGGGTTGGTTTTGTTTGGTTGGTTTTTAACAGAAATGTAGCTAAACACACGTGTGGAGCAGGGAGGGGATGTCCTAGGTGGTAGGGTTAGGTAGGGGACCCGAGGGCCTTCTGAGCAACCCCAAGAGTTCAGATGAAGGCTGGAGCCAGGATAGGGCTGCAGGTCAACACCTACTTGGAGCTGGGACGTTCTCTGCTTTCCTTGCAGGGCTGGGCACTGGGGCAAAAGGAGCAAAGAAATCTAAAAATCCAGACAAATGATGGGGTACAACCACTGCAAAAAAGGAGAAGGACAAAGAGACAACTGCATCGACCTTTAGGTGTCTAAACAGGTTTGCATAATCTGAACCCTAACTGAGGATATTTGCTGAATCCTAATTAACTTTACACATTGCTCATTTAGGATACTACCAGAAAGACACTGCATTTTGAAATTGCTTCTAATGAGGATCTGACTAGCTATTAAAAGATCCTTGGAAACTAATATATTTTCTGCTGTAGATTTTAATTAAACAGCAAAATATTTGTTAAGAACGCAATCTTCTTTGAGGGAATGAATAGAAGAGAGCGCATGCTCTGGACTGCCTAAGGTACATTATTTTGTATTATCTGATTCAAAGGGTAAAACTTACTTTATGCATGCATATGAGAAATATTTTGCATTTCTTAATATTTTAAAATTAAACTAAGTTTAACTGAGTTCTCTTTCAAGACTCATTATACGGGAAATTCTTTAATCATCACACAATTGTTTAAAACATCCTAACATTTCATTGCAATCATTAGCATTCACTTAGTCTGAAAAAACCCAGAATACCAAAGAAAGATTGGCCACGCAGGGTGACACTGAGCCATGCTACCAGAAACAAGGACAAGCTGTTAAATCCTCTCCCGGAGTAAAGTGCCCTCTGTTGAAATACAGGCATATGGATTTTTTGCAGCCAACATCACCCCCATATCCTGTGTAGCACAGCCAGAAGAAACAGACACTCAGAGAAGATGGACAGTCTGTTCCATAAAGTGACTCATAAGCACGCTCACAGATTGCCCTCAGACACGGATGGTTTCACCATCGAACGGGATTAGGCCTCTTTCGTCCCTCCTTCCCTCCCCACTGACCCCAACAGCAAAGTCCCACCAACTTCAAAAGGGGAGAACTTGATCAGTAGCCAGTAAGTTACAACTATTGCAGCTTTTGTTTCTATGCTGTGTAAAGGCTTTTTTTTAGGCTTTTTTTTTTTTTTTTAAGATGGAAGACTGGTAACAAAGACTCCCATTATATTGTGAAATACCAGTCTTATGCAGGAATTAAAAGAATAACAAAATCACAAGCCGAGATCAAACAGTCACAACAAAGGGTAAGCAAAACATGTAAATGTCATGATCAATCCTCTTATTCCAAGCATGTGCTTTGGAAAGTGCGATAAATACTGTTTAACTTCTCCCCAAATCCTCAAGCAAACAAAAACATCCAAGCAGCATCTGTCATTTATTCATATTGACCAAGAAAATGAAAGCAACTTAGCCAGTATACTGGAAAATGAAACTCAAAGCAGGTGATAAAACCAAAATTCATAGACATTGATAGACCCACCTGATCTCCTGGACCTACGAGGAGACAATCAACATCCCTATTTACCTCGAGCTCTATTTGAGCCTCAGCACTATATTCTCCACTTAAGAGTTTCCAATGAACTATATACAACTTGAACTTGAATATGATTTTGGTCTTTTTTTTGTGTGTGTTGGCAGGTTGTTTTTTTTTTTAAACTCCACAAAAGTGAGCAGTTAATTTTTCAAGCATTCACCAGGAAATCATGCAATTAAAAATACACTATAACACAGGCAACTTCCACCACTGAATGCCAGTTCAGCTGTTAGCAAGCAAACAGCTAACAAAGAAAATATCAGGGTTTTAGTTCACACTACCTGGGAGGACTGCTGTAACTACATACTTGAAATTCTTCATTTTAATAGGCAGCAATGGTATAAACATAAGAGGAAGAAGTCAACCCTATATACAAAGGCTCCAAAGCAAGACTATATTACATGCAATTTTGTACAATTATGTTCACTATACGTAAATTACTTTATCGAACAAAGCCATAGGTTTAGTCTCACTTGAAAACAGCCTTCCTCCTATCATCTAAGGATTTTCTGAGGGTAAATAGTATGTTTTTGTAATCTCTGGGTTCTGCCCAGCAGTATCTGCCTCATAGATAGCCATAAGCTTCGAGGGCCAGCAGGAAGCAAACCATCTGTACAGGCAGACATAGGAATGATCACCCTCACAGGAGAGGAAGCAGGGAACAATCAACCAGACCATCTGAAATCAGCCGCTAGAAAGAAGCATCCAGAATATTTGTTAAAATCTAGAACCAATTTATGGGAAGTAATAATTCCAAAACAATAAGTGAAGTACCTCCAGCTGAGGTGCTAGTCATGGGGCATAAACAACTGTAACCAGTTTTTGAAAATAACCCAGAGACACAGCTGAAATAAACCTCAACATAAAGAACAAAAGCAAAACAATTAAACAAGAGATAAACACAGGAACAGGCCATTGGAGAAAATGTTTCTCTAAGTGTCCAGCTGATCTTTAAAATTTAATCACAATTCACCAGGCAATGCTTCTTTATATCTTTTATCAAGAGACACTTCCCTGTAAAGCCCTCTAGTACATACTGATCATGTATTTGCAGGGGCCACTTAAACAAATCAATTAGTCATTAGTACCTGGTGAGCATCCAGCTTAATGAAATAGTCTTTTCATCCATTATCATAGATCTGAAACAATCCCTGCAGAGTAAATGATACAGTATCTTAAAAGTCCTGCTGTGTTAACAATTGAGATCAGGGTTAGAGATATCATTTTAGAGCTTTACATAATTTTCAGTTTAACAATAAAAATCTACATGTAGCTTACTAGGACAACTTTGTTTGGTTATCTCCCAGGTATTAATAAGCTTACATTCATTTTATGGAATTAAAGTCTGGTTTAAGTTTTTTAAAAAGTTACCCAAGGTCTTAACTAGTTAGGAAAGTTACCAGCTTTCTTAAAGGACTGAACAGATTTCAAAACCAGTACCAGACGCTTATTTAATTTTTTCCTTCCAGCTAAGTATGAGTTGACAGGGAACAGCTCACTTTATAAATAACAGTTATGGTATAACAGATTAACCTGGTTCTGGATTCACTCGTTTCAATAAGAGAGCTCAGGAGCCAAGCCTAGAGCCTGTAGTTACTCTATTCGCAAAGCATGCGCTGGGCTACGCAGCGCAGAACAGCAATCCCAAACACTGCTTTTGCAAAACAGGGCAAAGCCAGCAGCCACTAATTCAAAGCATGAGTATACTCACCTTCTCCAAAGCTCAGATGCTCCTATCATTGCTGTAAACAGAAAGCATCAGCTATTCAGAACACAGACGCTACAGCCGCCTTCTCCTGATGGTGGGTGCTTTCACAAATTGATTAAAACAACTGAGCAGGCTTTGTTTTCACAAACACTGGTGGGATCAAAATCATCCACTTAATATATTGAGCAACTTAACTACGGGAGTACTGACCTAGAAAAGAAAGAGCGCTTTGATGCCCTCTGCACCCCTGCTCATCAGGGCCGACAGAGCCAATGTCTCTTACTCTAGACTCTTCTAAAGCGAGGGAAGTGGAAGAGATCGAGTACTACCTCACAAACCATCTTTTTTTCTTTCTTTTAACACCTTTAAAAAGCTCACAGATTTACCGTGTACATAAGAGATACGTAATGATAATTTACCTGCATATTTGAATACAGCTTTTACAATACATTCTAATGCATGCTACAACGGTAATCCCACTTATTGCGATTAGATCATGGCTTCTGAAATTTATGCATTATATCATTTATACCATTATGAAAGCACCACTGGATATGTTTTATCTTTCCTCACACAAGAGTCTGTTGTCACCTCTTGAAATTTAAGACAGACAAATACTTAAGCATCAGATACGTTTATTAGACAATTCAAAAAGTCAGTTTTATTAGACAATTCAAAAAAGAAAAGTAGAATATGTTTTAATTTCCATGTTTTAATACTTCATCACCTCAAGAACCTGGCAATCACAGAAAATAAAAATAGTGTTTACAAAAGTTACAAAAGCTGCACTGCATTCTGAATTACACAAAACATGATTAGTTGACAAGGAAGCTTTATAAAATGCAGTAACAGATTTTCACCTGATGATGAAACATAGTGATATTGCCATGTATATGCATTCACAAAATCAGCATAGTATCGAAACTAAGGCACTTTGGATACATAGTATTCACTTCCATATAGGAAAACAATTTCAGAGAAACCACAGTAAATTGCTACTGGTAGATAGTGACAGTATGCCCAGTACTGGCCATCAAAGCACCAGGTTTGTGTGAATGAGTGAAACTCTTGATAAAAAAAAAAAGCACTGACACTTTTTTTTTTACCCTGACTATTTGATATCAAAGACTCATTCAAGCAAATTTAGTTTTAAGGAGGTCAAGGAAGATTTCCATGATTTAAATGCTGTTAAACACAATTTTTCAAAGGTAAACATTTTAAATAAAAGTCCACGGTGAAAACTGCATGAAGTTCACATTAAGGATTAGTGCATGTAGCCGCTTCAAAAGAAGAAAAAAAAAAAAGGCACTGACTTTCTCCATTTAATGTTTACCTGCCATCTCATGAGGTACCCACCAACCACAGTAGTATCAAAGGAAATAGAGCACAACAGAATAATTTGTCAGAGAAGCAACCTCTCTTCAAGACTGTACTCTCTAGTCCTCCTTTTCATTTTAGATTGTCATATGTTTACTGCCTGTATCCCAATCTGCCACAAGCACATTATTTACCAATAGATCTAGAACAGATTCTACAAATAATGATTCTCTAATTTAAAGAAAAATTGATCTCAGCCATTTTTCACACGCCACTGTCTTGAAAGCAAAATTACATCAGTAATTGAGTAGTTTTGTAGCCTTCTATTGCAACCTTCAGTACATAAATTCTAAGGAGTAAACACTCAGGAACCCAACCCTGCAAGCTCACGAGTACTTTAACAGGAGCTAAATAGAATTTTTAGCAATGACTTCAGGCATTTACAGGATCAGGCACTTAAATTGTGTATTATTGTTGCTGTTTTACTTCACCTACTTGAATGAAAAATGCCATGGTACAGGAAAAGAAGGAACTTCTTCAAAAATCAAAGTAGGATTGATACATGAAAACTATGATTACTTTAAACAACCTGGCTCATAATTAGAACAAATAATTTCCACAGTGGTCCTTTACAAATCAGTAGGGTCCAACAGATTTCACCTAAAGTCAGGAAGGAGACACCATAAGAGAACTTGTTTATCCACAGCATCTTTACAAGTCTATTCCTGCTACGTCTTTGAGGAAGCATTAACACCCAGAAAAAGCTGTCATTTAATGTTAATTCTTCTTTTATAAGAATGACAGCCTAGACACTCCAGTATAAAATACAGCTACTCAGCATTCCTCAGCACTGAACCGTTCACCTTACACACATCTGAAGTTTAAATTTAAAACATGTAATTAACCTTTCTGAAACATGATATTCTATTCCTAGTTAAGTGATATTATGTTACTTGGACCACAGAATGATTTCTGTACCCTTCTTCTAGGGCACTGAGCGTGAACAAAAGACTCAGTATCAGAGCGCTCATGTAACATTCATTAATTTGTGAACCTTTGCTCTGCACAGCAATCCACAGGACACCATTTTGCAGTACATGAATTGGGAGAGAGTTTGGAGAGCAGCAGAAGTAGTTCCATACAACTAAGGGGGCAAAAAGCACTGCACTGGTGAAGATGCCACATCTTGTGGGGTGGATTCCATTACCTCCTTATACAGTGTCCCTCATAGCTATACAGGGTGATCACGGTCAGCTGTGACCTAACTCACAAAGGGGGGTTGGGACTAGAAGATCTTTAAGGTGCCTTCCAACCTAAACCATTCTATGAACTATAAAATACTCATTTGCAATCTGCTCGTCTAAAGAACTTGCAATAGTAAAACACACCCTATGCAGGAATTCAGCTTCTTACTCCACAGAGCAGAAACCTCTTTTATGTCCATTTTTCTATGAAAGAATAAACTAAGGTGTCTCCTCCTTAGTCCCTTTGCAGATTACTTTAATGTCTTCTAAGTTAGGTTTGTTTACAAAACTAGATGCCGCCACAATTTGCGGGATTCCGCAAGTCAAAACAGTGATAAAGTTTACTTTTACAATTGTGATTATGTGAATGTTTACTAGGATAATGCCATTTAAAAATATAGTGTTGTAATATAGCAATCTCTTCTTACAGATAAAAAAATAGTAATTGAATAAGTATGTTTTAAAAGCAATGAGGACTGAGGAGATATGAAGTCCTACCCAGCAGAACACTCACTTCTTTGCAATTCAGGCATTTCACGCGTAAGAGTAGAGTCATTACATCGTGATTGTAAGTGTCCTGAGCATAGTTTCTTCTTTTGTTTCTTCATAAGAGAAGTAATGTCAGCTCTAAGCATTAAAGAAGCATTAAAGTATATTATTCCCAAAATACATCCACAGTTGTTAAGTTGAATAGGGACAAAGCCTGAGTATCTCGGGGGGGGGAAATTATTTTTTTTAAATGAACACCATAAGTGGAAGGAAGAATGGATTTTTAACCAGGGTTATTTTCTTTTTCTTTCATTAGGTAGTAAAAGAGTTGGCATAACCTATGTTTGGTTTTGCGTTCTCAAGAAAAAACACTAAAATTACAATTACCCAGATGAAAAGCAACTAGTCATTCATTCCTAATCAAAGCAGAAAGATCAGTTAAGTTGAACAATATCAAGCAGGATAACCTTTATATTGGCCTATTTTGATTACATGGTTAAAAAACCCAACAGGCATGACGACCAGTATCACATGTATCAATGATACCACTGCAATTAAAACAAAAGTTAATGCATATATAGTGAAAAAGTGAGTAAAACAGCTTATGTTTTGTAAACTTATTTGGGGACAAATTTGCAACGGTGATTCCAGCTTTTACTGAACACATTAAGACAGCTGTCACAAGGGCCTTTTCCCTTTGGCTGAAATGCATTTTAAAAAAGCATGTTATGATCTGATCATGTAAAACTACATGCATATGCACATACATACATCTCAGCGTGCACACACACACGTGTTATAATATATACACATATACACACACAGAGTATACATATGGTGATACATGCTGTAAAACATTACCAGCTTCAGAGCGATGTCCTACCACTGTTCCCAGCTAAAGTCATCTCCTCTACCAAACACAAGAAAAAAGCCTAAAATAGTAAGGAAAATGACTGCATTGCCAGCCAGCACCAGACCACAGGCTCCCCATTTGATCTGAAATGCAAGGAAATGAAACAATCAAAGTAGTTCTTATAAAACAGCTTCAGGCCAGTTATTTATATGCATTAGATAAACTAAACGAAATACTACAGAAAGGTGCTAAAAGCATAAAGAAAAAAGACAAACAATAAATAATTCTATTTATGTGACTAGTTATTCAATTAGCAACCACTCATATTACTAACACAACACTTCAACAGACAGGCTAATAATGCTATGTTTTAGAACAAAATAATTACCTCGCTATACAAATCACTAAAACATACCCAAGTCACAGAAAAAATCCGGTGAAACTAGTGCTCTCCTTTAATTGCTATGCAACAAAATAAAAGGTCGCCTTTCAAATAAATGCAAATATCAAGCATGGAAAACAGTACGTGGTCTTAAAGGTAAATAGTTTTCTTTAACGATCTGCCCGATTTTATTGAAATAAGCGATAAGACTTAGCAACGAATTAGAGTTCCCCCTCGCGGTCACTTCTGGTTCTGCCTACTGTCAGATCCACAACTTAAAAACAAAACCGCAGCATCAGGGAAACTGTGCATTACAAATAAATCAAAACTAAGCACACAAGTTTTAAGCAAAAGTGGAAGACTGAAGGGGAAAAACAACGCAACATACAAAAACGTTATTGGGTAGTTCGGGAGACAGGACGAAAGAATTCTTTCGTCCTTGCAAACAAATGTGACAAAATCTCACCACTGAAGAGCAGTTCAGAAAGCAAAGAGAAAAGAAGCTAGCAGAATTTCCTCAGACTTTGAGGGGACAAAGCATGAGCTTGGGAAATGCTTTGAAAACCAGAAGGACAGCTCTGGAACTTTGGCCTTTTATCTTTTAACTGATAATGCATTCCAGTCACCAAGTTTTCAGCATCCTAAATGGAGAAAGCAGACATTCTCAGATAAAAAAATAAGGAAGGTGGCGCAAGAAGCGGTGCAAAAAGGTGATGAGACAGAGAGGCATGAGATGTAGGAGGAAATAATATCTTGTATTGGACCAAAACAAAGCTAGAAAAAACCCAACTAAAAACTTTTCAGTCATGCAAGTCCTTTGCTCAGGTCAAAAAGCAGCATAGACAGACAAAATTTCAACAGAGTGATTATTTTCATCAGAATCTAGAAATATCACAATAATGAAATTAAAGACATGATTTACAAACAGCAACAGTGCACTTAAAGATTATACTCAGTAACTGGTGTCTTACAATAAAAATTAGGAAGCAGAACTTACCGCTTCAACACGTGCAAGGATTATAGGAAATCCAAAAGCAGAAACAACAATTCCAGTTGTGAAGAAATATGCCAATTCCCTGCAGGCACTGCTGGCTGCATCACTGTCATCACTTACTCTTTTTGCAATGAAGTGGGGAATGGGGCAGATGAAGTAGAATATTAAGACAAACAGAGGCCAGTACACACTGGGGAGGGGGGAAAAAAGGAAATACATAATCAGTTTCAGTGGATGCTGTAATAAAAAGTAACATCTGTTCAGAAAAAGTAATTGCAGTAGCTGTGATATTACTTTATGGTTTGAAAAGTGGATTACGTGATTTAACCACAAGCTTTCACCCAAAGGGGCAATCCTACCTCATTTTCCCTGCGCACCAGCACAAGCACCCATATAGCCTCGTGTAGCACAGGATCCACTCTCACACCACCAACATTAATTTCACATTTGCATCACCTCGCTGATTCAACTCACACCACCACCCACTTTACGGCAGTCACCACACAGGGAACAGGAAAAGGACGCGAGTGGGACAGGAACCGAGAGCTTTCCCAAATTAGAGGGATCCTGGAGCACGAACAAGCTGACCGCGAAGGCACACCCTTGCACACTCATCCCTCTGCAAGAGCTCTCATTAGCTTCACCCGGGGTTTTAAGTGTAATAGACACCCCAGTTGGAGTCTTGTGGTAGGAGGGCTGTTTAAAGAAACAGGGAAGTAAGGGAAATAATTGTGCGAGGTTAAAAGTGACTGTTTAGCAAGATGGCACCCCTTTTCCTGAGAAAGGATACAGCTGTTTTCAGTCATTTTTTTACTGGAAATGCAAGTACTGGCTAAGGAGGAGGTATTTAATCACAACAAGCTGCCGTGCGTCAAGAGTCAGAAAGCGGGAAACTGCTGGAAGGTAACTAGAGCCAAGCAGCTCACTTAAATGAGATTAACACCTCAATGAACACATATAAAGAAGGGGAAGTTTTGGAAACAAAGCCGGCCCGCTCACCCGTAGTACTCCAGGGCGCAGCCCAGCATGAGGAACGTCAGCCCGATGGCTCCGCTGAAGGAGAGCGCCACGAGAGCTGCAACGGCACAAGGCAAGGCGGTGAGGCGGGAGCCGCCTCACCGGTTACCGGTCACCCCTCCCCGCTCCCCCGCTGAGGCGATGCCTGGGGAAGTGGAAGCGCAACCCGGCCGCTCTGCTGCCTCAGAGGGCC
>NW_009648149.1:2518232-2554987 GCF_000708025.1 Charadrius vociferus
AGCACACGTGAGCCACCGCCTATGAGGAGGCGAGGCCCGGGCGGCCCCGCCCACGCTGGGTCGCCATGGTTACGGGGCGGGGCTGAGCTGCTTCCAGTCAGGCCTCGGGGCGGGTGTTTAATATGTACGCATACACAAACATACCTATATATCTTTATATGTGGGCTATACCTGTGTAAATACACGTATATACGTGGGCATAGGCACGATTTAAATACATAAATACAGCTTTAAAGAGCCCCCACCTATCAGTCGCTGCCAGTTTGCAGGCAACTCTTGAAAACCTCCATTTCCACCCCCAAAAATGGGTGCAGGTGCCTGCTTGTCTCATACAGTTCCTCCTCAGGATCTGTGTCATCCACTGTCCTGCTAATCCACACCAACAAGGGCGTATTTTATTAGAGCAGTATTTTTCATCCCTTATATTTTTTGTGGGAGCCCATTTTTGACCGAAGAGGCCAGCCTTTTGAGGGGAGATTTTGCACAGCCCTCAGGTACACCTTCCCCAAGGAGATTTTCTTTACCACTCTCCCATCTCAGCCTATCAGCCCTTCTTCGCATTTCATACCTTACCTAATACAGATTATTTTTTCCAATTTCATGGTGAATTTTAATTACTTTAGAGCTGACAGATTACGGGCCAAGACAGCCTCCTAATTAAAACAGGAGGCGTAAGTAACTAAATGCTCCATGCAAAAATCTTGTCAGGTGCTATGTTTGTCATCTTGCTCCACTCTGGGTCTCTGAAGCACAATAGCGTGAGAATAGCAAGAGACAAATTCTTTCCAAAATGTCTTAATTTGCGAAAACCACCTGGAATGCCAACCTGTGAATTACCACACAGCATTAGTGACCACTTTAAAGAGCACTATTGGTACTGGCCGAGTATTGTGCGAGCTGGTGTATGATGTTAACCTTGTGGTCTGGTCACAAGTTGTGAGCAGCAGTCAAACTCAGCATTTCTGGGCTTATTTTGAGGCACACAAACAGAAAATGATAGAGAGACCCTTTCACTGTACCCTCCCACACCACAAACCCTTTAGCTGACATCAACAAGCAAAAAAACCCTAAGAGTTTTAATACAAGCTTACATCTTGGACAGTGGGATTGAGTGCACTCTCCACAAGTTTGACGATGACACCAAACTGTGTGGAGTGGCCAACATGCTGGAGGGACAGGATGCCATCCAGATGCACCTGGACAGGCTTCAGAGGTGGGCTCATGCAAATCTCATGAAGTTCCACAAGGCCAAGTGCAAGGTCCCGCACGTGCACCAGGGCAATCCCAAGCACAAATCCAGGCTGGGCAGAGAACAGATTGAGAGCAGCCCTGAGGAGAAGGGCTTGGGGGTGTTAATGGATGAGAAGCTCAGCGTGAGCTGGCACCCTGGGCTGCATGGCCAGCAGGGTGAGGGAGGGGATTCTGCCCCTCTGCTCTGGGGACACCCCACCTGGAGTACTGCATCCAGTTCTAGAATGCCAAAATAACATCATAGACCTGTTGGAGCAAATCCAGAGGAGGACACAAAAACGACCGGAGGGCTGGAGCCCCTCTGCTGGGATGACAGGCTGAGAGAGTTGGGGGTGTTCAGCCTGGAGAAGAGAAGGCTCTGGGGAGACCTTATGGCGGCCTTCGGGTCCCTAAAGGGGCTACAGGAGAGCTGGGGAGGGACTCTGGATCAGGAAGGGGAGCCATAGGATGAGGGGGAATGTTTTTCCCCTGAAAGAGGGTAGATTTCAATTAGATATCTGGAAGAAATTCTTGCCTGTGAGGGTGGTGAGGCCCTGGCACAGGTTGCCCCGAGAAGCTGTGGCTGCCCCATCCCTGGAGGTGTTCAAGGCCAGGTTGGACGGGGCTTGGAGCAACCTGGGCTGGGGGGAGGTGTCCCTGCCCAGGGCAGGGGGCTGGAACTGGATGATCTTCAAGGTCCCTTCCAACCCAAACCATTCTATGATCTTGGTACATCTGCTGCTAATGTAAACAGTTTTATACCTACAATAAATATGCATACACACACCTGACTTGTCTAAACAATCCAAAGGTATAGCAAGTTAAGTTACCATCTTCTGTTTCAACTGAAGGGTTTTTCTCTTGAGCATGAAAGGCTGCATCTTTTCCCATTGTAAGTGTTGTCTAAATTAAGCCCTTACTGTTCTTATAATTTGCTTGCAGCAATGGGAACTGGCTTCTTCATGTAGCTTGTGTACTCTTGAGAAAATAAAAGCTCTAGAAAAAAAAAAAAGCTTTTTTTTTTTCTATTTATCTCTAGAGCAAGTAATTTATTGTTACCTTTATGTGTACCACACAGGTCCCACCCAACCCTACACTAGAGCAGCAGAGGTGTTAGTCATTTATGTAAGACAGTGTAGACAAAAGAAGTTTCGATTTGAGATACATGGATTCATTGTTCTTTATCCAGCATTTGCAAAGAAATTACTCTGAACTGTGTTTAAAGCAAGAAGGTAGAGTTCCCCCCCCCAGCACAAAAGATACCTGAATATGTTAATTTGAGCTTTTTTAATGTATATACAAATGTTTCAGACCAGTCACAATTTCATTGAGTATATACTGTATTTACAAAAATTACAGTAATTTAGTCAAACAGTAAACCTGAACATTGATAACCTCTGTCACTACCAGATATGACAAGAAAATTTTTTTTTAGTTAACTATTTTGATATACATATGTCCTAATACTTTCATGCATCCATAAAAACTTTAGGGATGGAAGTAATCAAAGCTTAAGTGGGGTAGGGTTTCTTTTGGTAGATAAAGTTTAATGATGGATTTGTATTTTGTGAACGTATGAGTATCCAGAGTTATGTGCCGTGACAAACTCGATACAAAGCTAATGTAGTTTTCATTATTAAAAAAGTACATTATAGTAATGAGATCCTTTTTATTATATAGGCGTAGGTCACAATATCTACAAATGTGAATGATTAAACAATAAACCAACAAATCACAGGAACATGATTCACATTCCAGTTATCTCTTTAAATAAGACAAGCACATACTGGATCAAAACATTAATAAATAACATCCAGTTTGTTACTATTATCTTAAGGTCTTTTATATAAAAGGAGACCTATGTGTTGGTTTCACATTTTCAATTAATGGTAGTAAGTAATGGACCAATACAACAAAAGGATGACTTTTATACAGAAAGCAATGTACTTTGACACACTGTCTTTGCAGTAAAGGTTTTGCCACTTGAAAACATAAGTGCAACAACAAGTGGATTGTCTTTAAAAACCACCAGCTTTAAAGACTCACATCAGATAGCAACCTGTTCCTTAAGCAGTAAATACAAATTATTTTCTGCCCATCTTCTGATTATACCTGCCCTTTCAAAGCTCAAATACAGATACGTGTTGGTAAATAAACGGCTAGCTTAGTTATTCTACAAAAGGAGAATGCCAGAATTTGGGGTGAAGAGCATAACTTGATTTTTTAACTAGGAAAGATGCTTCAGCTTTAGCATCAGATATACTTCCTCGTGATATTATTGCTTTGGTCCAATATAAGCTTTCAAGGTAAATCAATTTGCACTGTGTTTACCTCAAAAATCAGACCTGGTCCACAGATGTCTACATGACAGCTTGTACACCGCAGTCTGAAAAGTGAAGTTGCAACAGGTTGCATTCTGCCAAGAGCCTTTGCCAAGTGCTCTGGAGCTGATAAAGGCATAGAGGTGATACAAGTGGGCTGGAAAAAGTCTTCAGAATCCTCAGGATGGGAAGTGTTACCTACAGCTGGAAAGTTTCTGAAATTTTGCAGCAGAGTTTTAGTTTGTTGATATTTCTTTTGTTTGATGGTTTCAAGCTATTGATGAGAACTTCACGGGAAAGGAAACACGTGCTCATTCTCCACTTTTACAAATGTGGATTCACCCTTCCCCCCAGTTCCCTGTTCTCCCAGAACTGCTGTTTAACAAACCAACAAGGTGCTGTTTAACATCAATTACTTGTTGTTTGCTTTGAAAGACACTTGCTCCGTAACACAGAGGAATTTTTTCTGCACATTTCACTGCTGGACTGTGAGGTGAAATACAGTATTAATGCGTAAAGCAGCAGTCAGCTGCTGCACTGATCTAACCCAGGATTCAGCTTTGTATCTGTTCAGGCATACTATACTACATGAGCAATTAAGCAGCAAATGGTGACTGTTAGAAATGTGCCTAAATCACATCTGAGCACTTAAATTTGATACAGTTTGATCCAAACCTAGGAAGAAAGTACATCAAAGTTTGGGCTTCACCACCAGTTATTGAACTCAACTGAAGTGTTGCCATATCACATATCACAAAAAAGTAGGAAATTCACCGGCTACACTGTGTCGGAGACAGAACAATTCCACCTTTTACCCAGAATGTGTTCTCTCTCACCCCACTTGAATCCAAAGAAAAATATAAAAGTTACAAGAAACTGTAACCCCATGGCTCTCACATGGTGAGCCAGGTGGCTAGAGTTCCTCTGAGCTCAGGATTCTTGGTACAAGTATAAGGAGACCTTCCTCTTGTTCTTCATGATAAGTATTAGGCTCTTAGTTTTCTGAGACTTCTGAATTTCCAGACAGAGTTTAGTTGATCTGTGACATTTGTGACAAGAGACTATTTAAGCACTAGCACAGGTCTGTAGTGGAGACTGAGAAAGTACCTAATACAAGGGTTTTTGTCCTTGGTTTTCAAATTCTGACCAGGCATCGTTTAGCTCCATAAATATCATCTTTGCATATTGTTCATACGGCTGCCCAGTAGCCTGGAATAAAAACAGAAAGAGGGATATCACATCTACCGAGTCATACTATAAAAGTTGACATTTGAGCAGCTAGATTCTCAAGCAGTTATCGTTCTCTTTCCACAAATGGTTTTCCCTTATTCTTTGACAAGAATAAGCTACTGTTGAGGGCTGTTTACCTTGTTTACAGCTTAAAAATTTCTTGGCTCTTCAGCTCTCCTGCTCCTCAGAGCTGATAACCCCTCAAATGTGATAAAGCACCACAGTCACGAGGGAAAAAAAAAATTAACCTTTAGGCTTTGCAACAGGCATTTTACCTGCACCAAAGGGAGAGACCTGCCACCTGACACAGTTCCTTGATAAAAGCAATATTCCTGCAAGCCTCTGGGCAGCCCACATCTTCAAGCCTTGCCCACTGCCCCAAAACTCTCAGGGCCTCCATGTCCTTAAAAGTGGAAGCCTCACTGCCATAGGGTTTCCCAGATAGCGTCGTTGCACTCTGGTTGGCCACTGCAAGCAGCAAGATCACAATCCAGAGGTTGGATAATCAGATAACCTGATTCTTCCATTTTAGATGCTTGATTTTAAGACCCTTCTCCTTCCATATGCCTTTATCACACCCTCATCTCCTTTAGCAGCCACAGTATTCTGGGCTGTTGTTCGCCACCAGTATGGTTTAGAGTCACAGTGAGGGTGCAAAAGCCAAACATCTGAATCTCTGTTGCTCCAAACAGCGGGTGCCAAGCACAGTCCTGCAGCAGGGAATGGTTAGAGTTCTCACCTTTCAAAAACTGGCAAAAATCTTGAACTACTGCTTCCTACAAAGCTGTTTATAAATTAAGCAATTACATGTAATGCTTTATAATTAAGAGAACCGTTACAGTTTCTGAACAATGTGAAACTAGGAAAACCTTACCTTGTCAGGATGAACGACAAGCACTGCCCGCCGGTAGACCTTCTTCACCTGCTCTGGCGTGACAAGATCTGCCATACTAACAGGTTTCCACTTGGTCTCCCCTGCCCATAAGACTGTATGCATTGTGGACAGCAAGGCTCTTATATTTCTCTCCTTCCCTTCAATCCATTCCAGCACCTGGAGAGGATAATGAGAGTCTCAATTTATGACTTACATTAGTTATTCCAGTAGGAAAAAGTTTCTTCATTTGAATAGCAGTTACTCCAAGGAGCATCTCACATTTCTTTCCAAGCTTTAGAAAACCTTTGGAAGGTATTTCCCAGTCTCTACTTTGTCTTTAATTTTTATATTACTGCTTGAAAATTAAGCTTGAGCAACATCCCTGCTAAAAATACTGCTTATGAACAGTCATTAGATGGAATAGTCAAAATATAAATTAAATGTTTAACTGCGTGGCTCTTTAGCAAGCTTAATGTCACACCTAAAATAAGCTCAACTAGAACGTTGCTGTTGATGCCTATCTTTTGTGCATGTCTAGAGTTAAGTCTTCTAAAAACTCATGTTGAAGGTTGGCTTCAATACAAATCCTTTTAAGCTCTGAAGTCAGAAGCCTCAATTCTCTCCACATGCCTATTTTGCTACCTGCAATCCAGCAGTCAAAGCAAGCAATAGGCAGGCCACTTTCCTAAATGTTGTAGTCCCCTTTAGTGCTTGCCATCTTAGTCTACAGCTGGGGAAGCTGCCCAGAGAGGCTGTGGAATCTCCTTCTCTGGAGATATTCAAAACCCGCCTGGATGTGTTCCTGTCCAACCTGCTCTGGGTGACCCTGCTTTGGCAGGGGTTGGACTAGATCTTTGAAGGTCCCTTCCAACCCCTGCCATTCTGTGATATTTAACAGTTCTAGGCTGAAGAAGTGATTCAATGACATTAAATGCATCAGAGCGAAGGGAATTGTGTTGGGAAGGGAGAATCAGCTGGGTGCTTCAGTTTGCTGGGGGAGGAGGGGCGAAAATGTTGCCCACATTAAGTAGTATCACATGAATCACTGAAGTACTATAAATTATGAATTGGGAAAAGTATTGCCCACTTGATGGCCTGACAGCTATCCAGCTTGGTTATGAGTGGCTGACGTCCATGTCCAGCATGGTTGCTGGCACGCACTTTCCAAAGGTTAAAACCTTTCCACAAGATTGAAGTTAAAAAAAAAAATAATCACTTATTCTGTTTTCTAGAAGTTTGCTTGGCTTTTGCTCAGCTTTCCCTCTCAGCTGTATCCTTCTGTAATTATAATTCGTGGCTTCATATTTCAAATGTAGAGTCGGACACACTGAATTTCCTTCCCTTCAAGTAGATTTGTAGTTTGGCAATTTATTGATGAGAGAGGAGAGAATTCCAAAACATGCAAGATTAATAAGACAGAGGATTAGTTCAATTAGCTGTGCCTGCTAATCAGGGCTGGAGTGATGTGGAAGACCAGTAGCCCTGACAGTAACACTGAGCAAGCAACTGCTTGCCACAGTCTAGTTTAGGACGGAAATGTAACCTTGGAGTTTTAAATCTATTCCAATGGATGTTCACATCTTCAGGGAAAGCATGAGAATTTATTATATGAACAAACAGCAGGAAGTTCTCGCTTTCTGCCCCAAGGCAATCTCATCATGGGGAGAACCTGCCTCATTTCCTCAAAACCTGGGTTTGGCAGAAGGACTGGCAGAGATGGTCACTGCTCTTACCTGATTTAATTGTAAGAAGCTAATTTGGAGCAGAGATTTTACAAACTTACCGCTTTTTCTAAGTAGTGTCTCTTATTCTGAGATTCTTCCAGATATTCCCCAACACCTGCAGTTTATGACTTTGTCTTTCTGCTTACACTATCTCTCTGCTGTCTGGGATGCAAATGGGGAGCACAGCACTTTATGACGCTATCAAGTTTGGACACCTACTTTATGGAAACCAAGCATGAGAGACAGCACATGGTCCTTGGGATCCAGTGATGCTGTGGAGAATGCGCACTGGAGTAAGTGCCAAAACAGGACAGCTTCTGGTACTAAGTGATCTGAAAGATGTGCTCAGCTGCCTCTCACATGCAGGACGGCCGGTGGCTTTCAGGGGCAGCATTTCAAGCAGCCTCCAGCATGATGAGAACAAAAGATACATTGAATGATTGTAAGAGCATAAACAAGAGCATTGCTTACTTTTAGTTTTTCAGGGTCCATCTCCTTAGCCATTTCTTCTTTTCTCATCTCAGCTATTGTTTTGGGGCCCTTCTTGTCTTTGTGAGCATTAAAGCCTTGACCAGATAATAGGTCTTCGAAATCTGCAGACACTTTTGGTTTTGAATCTTAAAAAACAAGAAGATTTGAAGTTGTTGTCACAATACAGGTTTAACAAAGCTTTTCTACCCAAGCCACCCCCCAACACTTATCACTATCACAATTTCCCAGTGCTAATGAGGGCGTAGATTCTCACAGAAGAGGTGCAGGCTAATGCTGCCTTTGAATTATTATTGAAGCCCATTTGTAACTCAGGATTTCCTAAATACTAGCATGTTTTAGAGTCTAGGACAGGACAACTAGTGTTGAACTTTATACATCCCCAAATGATCATCATGACTTACTTGCTCAGACCCCAACCTGTTGTGTCTGAGCATTAAAGCAATATTAGAAGGAGGCGACCTTTTGGATGCTGAACTTTGAAAAGCTTACCAACATTAGCTGGTCCTTTTCCACGTTCGTTTTGTGCTCCGGGCATTGCTGAGAAGCTCACATTGTAATTGGGCTTGTTCTGGGGAGAGGCGTGAGGGATGCTCGGCTGGGCTTTGGGTTGTGCCTGCTGCCAGCCATAGCCAGCTCCTTGCTGCCAACCGCTGCCACCCATGGGCTGGGGAGAGGGTTTCTGTGGCGAGGGGGGGAATCCTCCACCCATGCCTGTCGGCGTGGTCGGTTTGCTGGCAAACGAAGGGCCACCTGCAGAGTACGGGGAAAGGAGTGACAGTGGGCATTAGCAAACAGGATACCAACTTACCTTCCAAAAAGGGAACCTAAACAAAATCCCTGGGCAGCTTGCTTCTATTTTCAGCTCTGCCACAAACTTATTTTTGCAAAATCAAGCAAAGCCCTTCAACTTCCCTGTCACTGCTCTGTAAGCTGCTTAAGAAACAGCATCTGCCTTTGAAGATTGCACAGGAATTGGAGTAGCAGCTCCTCGGGGAAAGGCAGGGAACACTGCCTGCAGGTAACTGGGATCCACAGCTGCTGTGTGCTATGGTGGCAACATCAGGTTAACATGTGTTGAAATAGTATCTCTTTATGCTGTGCTGATGTAATACTATCCCACAGAGTTGTGTCTCAGCACCTTATTAAGCATCCCCTAGAGTAATTTGTGGTGGGAGGTATGCAGTGTTAATGTTTTATTATTTGAGACTAACATCCACGCTCAACTTTGAGCTCAGAAACATGTCATGGAAACTGGATCAAGTGCTTTTGACTTAGTGATGAACAACAAAAGTGTGGTTGAATATCCTGTGGATGCCAATTAATTTGTTTTTAAACTCCATAACTTTGCTACAGAATACATGTTTTAACAGCACCTCGATGGCTCTGTCATGAGTCTTGGCATACTTTTTATTTTGCTCCTGCAGAGCAGCTAGTGATCCAGCAGAGGGAACTGGGAAACCTAATTCCAGAACCATGCTGGTACTGACGCAAAGGAGAAAACAAACATCACATCAAACCACAATGGCTTGCAAAGAGCTGAGGGCAGTGACAAAGGGAAGAAAAATCTATTTACCAGAGTCAGAGAAGCCGTCATGCTAGGCTTAAAGGAAAACTTAGATGATTTGTCTGATCTGCCTTTTTAACACTGGGGTCAAGGGTTTGCTGAGATAAATAAAAAGGAGAAAATGCTTGTCTAAGCAGTCAAGCAAACAGTCCTTTGCAGCCAGGTGCAAGTGAAAACAGGTTCAGGCTCCACCTTTAGATAGTACTGTGAATTAGGGGCAGATAAGTGAGGTTCCACAGGTTTCCTCACAAAGGACAAAAATGAGTCAAGTCTAGAAGGAAACAATTCCTCAGGGACCCCAGTAGCTTTGAAGAGCCAAAGGCTGCTCCCAGGCACTGCTCCAAGGGCTGTAGCAACAGTTCTGTAGTCGGAGTGAAACAGAGCATCCTTAGACAGAGACTGTTTAGACTTTCGAGATAAAGGTTACACTTTGCAATCCATATAGCCTACAAGGTCCTAACAAGTTTTTAACAGGTTTTTTGATAGAGGATCAGTAAAAGCGCAGATTTATGAGAGCTTACAGAAGATCAGGCAGAAGGGAAAGCTTGAAAGCAGCACTGGCAAGCATGTAGGCTGAGAGGACCCATGGAGCTCTTTGTCACATACTGGGCTGTTCATCCTGTATCTCTAAAATAGAGCTTTTTTTAAGAAAAAAAAATACATGCAAACCTGCTAAACTTGCTCCGAGCGTCCCCAGATCAGCAAATGGATCCAGTGTTTGGGGTTTAGCTTGATGAGTGGGAGTGCTATGGAGGGATCCTGTAGGACTGGTGGCAGCTGACTTACTTCCCACACCTAGGCCACCTTAAAGGGAGAAAAAGAAAAGGGAAAAAAAGAAAACATCAGTCTTTAATCACCATTTTACATGAGTGCAGCTCTTACCCAGTGCTCAGTCACATGATGTTAGAAGACTGTTAAAATTAAAGCGTACTATTGTCAGATTCCTAAGCAGTCTCAACTCAGTGTTGGCCCAGACTAGTTACACACCCACTCACAATTAGGCTCAGCAACAAGAACGTTCCCTTGACTGTCTGCAGTGGCAGAGTAATTATGAAAAATATATCTATTTTAAGAACTAGAAGCCTTCAGGAAGCAACTTTTGGTAGGACATGTATACTCTCCCATGATGGGAACAAATCATGCTATTATTTAGTGGCATCCCAGGAACACATAGTGCTTCCCAAGTCCTTCTCATGGCTCTACACTGGAATGAAATGCAATTATGTCCACCAAGCACCTGTCCTGCTTTAAGCCCTGGTTTCTCACAGAAAGAAACTCAGATATTTCCCCCCCGCCCCAACAGAAAGCATTTGGTAGTCTTTAGCGAGATCCTCAGCTGGATGTCTGGGAGACCAGGACAACAGGTACAGATGAGACTAACTAAAATCCTGATAGAAGTTTTGTTGTATTAATCAAAGTGCTAAGCAGCAGAAAGAGGGAACATGTTCTCTGTAGTCACTGGTAGCATTTCCCCTCCGCTTCTCCTCTCTCAGGGCTCCTTAAGGGTTTTTTGTTAAATGTCTTGAATTTTTATGATACATACCTGGTTTGTTGGGCCAGTCCCAACCACCGGAAACATCTGGTTGTATGGAAACTGTTGGTGTGCTAGAAGCTAAACAGAACGATTGCATATAAATATCTCAAAGTAGTAGAGCAAAACCAACACAATCCAGCATCTAGGAAAAGCAGGGGACAAGGAGCAGGAGAGACAGTACTGTGTCCACCTACCATTTGCCCATTAGAAGTGAACTTCTCCCCCACAATGGGCATTACAAGTTTAACTTTTGTTTCTGCTCTCATACCACACACAGGTAAGTGGGAAGGACACAGGTTTACAGTGTTCATTTTATGGTAGTTTTGGTCAGACCCTTCATACACTTATTTATAAAAGAAACTTCACCACCAGAATAACACAAGGTTTTGTGTTTCTGAATACATCTCAACCCAAGGAAATATTCTACATGCAGGGGTCAAGGATAGAGAAAACAAATACAGCAAAGAAGCGCACACACGTAAACCAGAAAGAATACACACGGTCCTACACACAGATGTAAACCAGAAAGAATACACACGGTCCTTCCTTTAATCCTATATCAAATAAAGTCTCCACATCTATGCAATTCACCCTGCCAGCATTTCATTATCTGTAGGCACTAGCACTGTAATTTAATACCTCATCATGCTGGGATACCATTTAAATCCCTTTCATTAGTGCAGCCAGCTCCAAGTGTGACCCAACCGTCTTATTCACGGAGTTAATATCCAATACCCGAGCTTGGCAAGGCAAGGATGCAAGTAGTGCCAGCAGCACACTAGTTCCCTCCTTTGACATTTTGGCTCTCCAGCGAGCCTGTTGCACCCAAGGGACGTGTTAAATGATCAGACACAAATTCATATCTGAATATGTTTCAGAGAAGGTTACAATATTAAGTTAATGGGACAACTAAAGAACATTTCAAACAAAGAAAAGAAAAAAGTCCAATAACAAAAATAAATCCTACTCTTCAAATAAGAGTCAAATTCAACTGTGAATTTGGCTGGGGTTGTCATCAGATCTAAAGAAAGCAGATGCCTGTAACTAAAATCACCAAAGGACATGTGTTTTCTCTAGCAGGCTTAATATGCCATGCTCTATTTAGCTCAATTAATAGTAGTTTGGTTTAAATGAGACCTCATAACCACAGGAATAGGCAGGCAGACATTCTTCATGGTCTCTTTTTTCATGTATACAAATAGCTTATTAATTAAGTATAAGACTTGAGCAAAACTAGTCTCATCCTACCACATTTCAAATTAGAATATGCTTTAAGTCTAGAGATAAAAAGCTCTTTCCTGTTTAGTGGAGTTTCTGTGGTTTAGAGTCTTTTCATGGTGAGCATCAGTTTGTACTTAATGGCTCCATCACTATTTAAAAGCAGCATTTCATGTTTGCTTAAATACAGTAGAAGGGCCTCACTTTCTTACCCATGTGAAAGGGATCACTATGCAGAGTTGGTGAAGGACTTCTTGTTGCTTGAAGGAAAGGATCACCAGGGACAGCTGATGAACCAAGAAAGGAACCCAGGAGGTCTGGACCAGTTTGCTTAGGGCTACTTCCAAATGGATCAAAGGCAGTGGCTGTAAAAACATATTTGAGAAAACTAAATCATTAACTTGTACAATGAATGTGCTTCAGGGAGACACTGGTGCGCAGAGACGAAAGCCTCATACTTGCAGCTACCAAATAGGAGGCAGCACGTGACTATGGGAGAGCAACTGGAAAGTATCAGCACTCTAGCCAAATTCTAGGGGACCTAGAGATCCGTGTGCCTTGGTCATGGCAATACATTTGTTGATCCCATCTGTCTTTTCCAAAGAGAGGAGCTGAATTTAGGAGCCGTCAAAGTGAGTACTTAGACACTTTGGATGAAGTTTCAGCTTGCAAATACTGCCAATGCATAAGTGGGTGGTGGGGGACATCCTGGAGCTTGGAGTTAGTGCCCTGGTACAATTCCTGCCTCCTCAAGAGCTGAACGTAGTCCAAGATTACTTTAGGCTGTCAAAGCTTATACATACTGAGGGTAAAAGGACCATCTTTTAGAAATAGCTTTAGAAAATAACTGGTATCCTTCCTGCTTAGCATCACTTGTTCCAAAAATCCAGTTCATTCTCAAACACCATTTTTGATCAATTTGTTTAGCCTACTGTCTTTCATGTAAACAACAAGGCCAACCAACAAAAGAAACCCCTGAAGTCACTCAAATTCCTACTTGCCAACAAGTTTAAGGTAAAGACCATCCTGAACAGAGATGCAGATATACTACTGTAAGAAAGATACAGTCCTGAGAAGCTATGCAGTGCTAATGATGCTACTCATTACTTATATTACTCATTATTTAGGATACTTAATAAATTACTACTCTTCAGTTATCTCACAAGCTCTTATTCTTGCTTTCCTGGTTTGGGACAATTTAGCTGTGTGATACTTTTCCTTTCTCTTTTAAGCATCAGTCTGGCTCTGCAAAGTTCAACAACAGTATCCAGAGATCTTTTCCTGATGCTGTTGCTGCACCTCTGCCTTGTGAGTTGAGTGTCTGCCCAGAGTGGGAAAGTTGTGCAAAAGCTCTCAGACCAAGCATACAACAGCCACAGCAAGATGAACCTTCTCCATAGACAAGTGGCCCCATTTCTTCTGCTGAAACTTGTATTCTTCTCCCCTCTCCTGCCTCCAGTCCTCAATCTTCCCCTCTTCCCTCCTTTCACAAGTTTTGGTACAAGGAGATTATAACTGTTCCTGTCCCTTTTGCTTCAAAACACACCGTCGGCAAATCTGGTGTTTGAGTGTACTAGCAGACAAACCTCCCCAAGCCTGGGGGGTGTGTGTGTGTGTGTTGTGTTTAGTTTTGGTTTTTTTTTTTATTCTAGCTGAGAAAGAAAAGTCCGACTCAGTCTGACTTGAGCTGACTCAAGAAAAGTCTTCAGAAATTGGCTGAATGGCCATCCCATGGTAGGTGCTACCATTGCCAACCCCAGCATTGCCCAAGCCTGCACCTCCTTAACAAAATGAGAAAATACCATTTCTATACAAGAAAGTTGGCAGGTGTTGCAAATGCTTCGAGTTATCAGTTGCTGAGAAAAAGTTAAGTAAGCATATCGTGCTCTTTGAACCTGGTACATGTTGACAACATCAGCTCCTAAACCGTGACATAAAGGATGAGGCCAAACCAAACACAGGGCAGCTGTGCAACCCAGTGCAGTGCAGGGACCTGCTGTCAGATCCGGCTGCTTGTTCTCATCCTGCCTTTGGCAAAACTGAGCATCCCTCAGCGAATCTCAGCAACTTGGATTGGGCTCTTCACCTGTTGACTTACAACTGATTTTCACTTTGTCCTCCATTCACTTAACCCTCCTGAAGGTTACCCTCTTTCTAAGATCTACTCAACCATTCCTTCCACCAGCCTGATCTCAGTCTGGCTTTGAAGAAAAAGATCTCATCTGTGGAAAAGCCAGAAACAGAACTGTGTAACCACATTTCGTAGTCCAGGACCAGCATCATAGCTCCCAACTCCCTAAAGTTAAAAAAAGTTCAATTCAAACTGCTATGGTTCCACCCAAAAACCTAAAGAGGCTTTTTTTAAAAAAAAAAAAATACTTATTCTCCTCATATGCATTACTGAACACAGAGTAAGAGCAAAACTGATGATCTCCAGTGGCTGTCAGTGTAAGGAGTCAGCCAGACACTTGAATGAGCTCCAGTAAGGACTTTAGGGAACAAACTAGGTAACTTGATTTGTGTTTTTGACTGTGAAGATGCACCAGCTCCTGCCTCAAAGCAGAGGAGCTGGCTGGCCTCTTGGGATCACTCACAGCTCTTAATTTTCATGAAATGAGTGTACCCAAGAGGAATCCAGCAGCCCAGAGCAGATCACCCAGGTGGGATTCTCAAAGCATGTGCCCCACCAAGTCACACACTAGGCATAGCCACTATTACCTTCTCCTACCCTTGGGGACGGGGATGGGGATGCTGAAGCTGCGGAACGGCGAGGAGTTGACTGCACAGATCCAGGTCCCCCAACATGGAAGACCTCCTCAGCAGCAGGCTGTCCACTTTGACTCTGGGAGCTTGGCCCGCCAACCCCAAACAAATCATTCAGCAAGTCTGAGTTGGAGGGGGCAGCAGTGGGCTGCGAGGGAAAACTCTTGCTCATAGGGCTACCATCCAGGCCCAGCAGGTCCACGTCTTCAGGTGGAGGTGGTGCTGGAGGCTCTTGCTGCTTTTTACTGTGTTTTGGTGTCCCGTGAGGCTTGTCACCACTGGCATTACTGTGCTGACTGGAAAGGGACAAGAGTTCGTCATCTGACTGTTCGCTTTCCTCATGCACCAACGCTGCTCGATCCTCTGAGGTGGGGTGAGAGCTACTTTTGTCAGATTTCTGATCTAAATGATGATTAAAAATAAAATTAGGTAGCTGTTAGTTTTGTCATCACAGAAGTCCCATAAAAGTCAGCTTACATGCAGAACAAAAGGCTACTGAGAAAACCACAGCAGCATTTTGCTGGATTTAAAAAAAAAAAAAAAGTCCTTTGCAAAGCATAACTTAAAGTCTCTCCTGGTCTGCATTTTAAGAAGGCAGCTTTATTGATCGGGAAACACAGACAGAAGGTAATTGACTCTCCTCAAGCCTGAAGAGCCAGCAAGTGTCAGGCCTACAGACGCAAACCAAACGAGTTTTGGGTCAGGACCAAGGATCCAGGGTCATCTCCAGCCATGCCTTAAAATCCAGGCAAAACGAGGCTCACTGGAAAGGACAAGGGACATAAGCCGCCCTCCTAGCTGTGCCCCGAAGGATCGCTTACGCTGGGCTCCTACCCAGCATGGTGCTGATGCCAGAGGAGGAACGCTGCATTCAGCAGCGCTGTGAGATTTTTGAGGCGTTCAGCCCTATTAAATGGCCTCTCAGACAAACACTCTCAGTGCCACAGCCTCATAGCACTATATATAGTGCACCATTAGAGAAAAAACAGCTTAAATTTGGTGTTAGAATTGAGGCGGCCTCAGGCAAAGCTTTACACTAGAACAACGTCAAAATTTGTCACAGATAGCACAAGCAGGCAACGTTTGAAGAGGACATTGTAGGAAGTTTATTCCCACTCCATTGCAACATAAGGGTGTGACCAGCAATACGCTGTGATCTAATGGGAAAGACGTGTTACAATCGGATCCTTCAGCCCGACTCTCTGCTCCAGGGAGGGGGAAGTTGTTTATCTTGTTTGAAGCCGATTTTACTTTGAAGACCAAGCCTGCATACCTTGCCAGCTGAGAGATGAGAAGAATGCACTCTGTCCGACATTTCTTATGTTATCCTGGGGTGAATCAGTGGGACCTCTACCTGCAGCACAGAGCAGCAAATAAATAAATTTAAGAAAAACAAAGTTCAGCATGCAGTTAAGCATGTAAATTGAATAAATCTGCGCGGCTCTACCTGCCAAAGCAAGAGTGTCCTGATGCTCCTGATGAGAAGAGAAGAGAATGGTTGGATTGATGTCTTTTGTCGTGAAGTTCTCCCACGGGGGAGTTAATTCGGTTTGTCTGTCGGTAGACTGTATTTCTATCTCCAGTATAACATGAAAGAGCTGAGGATATTTGTCTGGAGAATCACAGGCATCCAGTTCAGGCCTAAATGGGGACAAGAGCTGCACAGTTAAAAAGGGAAAGGATATTTCTGCAAAGCTATATAAAGTCTTTCAATATATGCCTGCACACAGACTTTTTCATCTGTGAACATTCTCCTTCAGCCTTCATAAGGCTTTTATGCTTCAGATTTGATTAATGTTCAGCTTAAAATACTCACTTGGTGAATTTTAGTGTGGTTGTTCCCAGGGCTATGAATCCAGTATGAAATTGAATTTGGAATATTTGTGTGTTGGTCATCTGAAAAAAAAAAACGCAGAGGATCAGACTAAACAAGTGCTTAAATTCATTAAATTAAAATATTTCTTTATAGCACATGCAGACAGTTAGTTAAGTCTACTTTACTACCAGTTACTATATAGACTAATTATAGCTGCTATAAGCTAATTCATTCTGCTTATTCTACAGAAAGCAGAGCTTTTCCTTCTCAAACCCAAATATTTCCATCTGCCTTAAATTCTGCTGCTGCTGCCTCCACACAGCAAAGTGCCTTCAGAGCATTCAGGAATGTGTCTTCATGCCCTGCTTCCCTTTGTTTCTGGTATCTACTTGACATTTTAGCTCTTAAATGAAACAGATATCCGTTTCCACTGATTATACTGGAGCACCAGGTTTGTACCCCAGGAAAATGTAAGACCATTTCACTTGCAGTAGATGTTTTAGTAAAGCATCATCTGTACAGGAAAAACCACCAATCACAAATTAGGAAGAGAAAAAACACTCATTGGTCACTCTGCAACTTGAACACTAAGGTTTTGAACATACAATTAGGAAAATTATCAAGATCTCAAATTAAAATATCAGAGGAAAATGTGACCATCAGAATGTAGCCACCACACCCAGCTAGTTTTGGGAGTCCGGGGGCTGTTCTGCCTGACCAGCCATGCAGCACCCTTCTGCAGGGAGCACGTGAACCACCTCAAAGCAGGTGGGACAAAACTTGGTTCTTCCCTTGCTCTTTGTGCTTTAAGTCACTACGATTGAGACAGGTTATTTCATTAAGTGAGCCGATCAACCCACATCACTACAAAGGTTAATTGAGCAACTTAGTGTATGACAACTACCAATTTGGTTTTCACAGATCCAAGTTTTCCAGGCTTAATAGAATACATTTCCAAATGACCAGCCTGCAGGTCAAATGCTCTTTCCTATCTCCATGTCTGACCAATCCACCTAAATTGCCTTTTTTGCCCCAATGACCAAAAAAGGTGAAGGCTGCTCTAGAGGAAGCAAAACAGACACCATGCAGGAATAATGGCTCAGTAAGTCATTCTAATTTGAGCAGAAGAAAATCTTCTTTCATCTTCTTAGAGTGCGTAGGTAGAGGCTTTGGTGGTGGTTTGCCCTGAGCTGGTTACTGATGTATCAGCCGGAAGGATCCTATGCACCGTCAGTAGACACCATCTCCAGATACACTGGAGGCATCATGGACTTCTCCAAATGCAACTTTTTTTTTTTCACTTGGCACTGCTCAAATTTGTGTTATATCTATTGTCAAATAAGGAAGCTTTCTACATCACAAGGTGCCATGTGCATTCTTAGACCCCATATTTAGTCATCTCAGTTAGCTACATCGCCTCTACCATGCAAGAGAAGTTAAACGAACTCCTACTTTTGCTTGAAGGCGTCCCCCAATGGTTGATCTCATATGGTAGACAGAAACAACAACATCTCCATGGACAGTGGCTCCCAGTGGAATTAGGACTTTCCCTTCTTGCACACGGTATTCTCTTTGAGGGGAGGAGAAGGAAATCCACAGTTAAGCTCCCTTCCACAATGCCATTACCACCCATCAACAACGTCAACATAACAGCTATCACCTCATTCAGGCGAAGCACACAGAAGGTGCATTCTGTGCTGTGCTTAGTGGCTTAGTTGAAATACAAACATTTCACAGGGAAAACCAACACAGCACTGAACTCTCTTCTGTGGAGGTATCCCACCACATGACGGCCTTCAACACTAGGCACTAACTTTCAATTAGTAAACATCCTCCATCATTTATCAGGCAGTCTGGCAATGACTGCAGCCCAGCTATTAGCCACATTACCCAAAACGAAAGCCTCCTAAGGATGGGAGGAGACCACAGCAACTCACTTCATTCTTTCATACTCCTGGGAAGTGGTAAGGATTCTGGTTTCTCCGCTGAGAATGTCACAGAAGGGCCGGCACCCATTCCGTTGCTTGTTGAAACAGGGGACTGGACTGAGGGTGACTGACTTGATAGTAAGTGGTTTGCAGTGAGGAATGATGGGCTTGTCTGCTATTAGATCACAAATGTATCCTATATACCTGCAGACAGAGAAAGACACTACTGAAATCTCCATGCCAGGTGACTAATTTTCATTGTGAACTTTAAGGCTACCTTGAAAGCCAATGTAAGTGCGATTCTTCCACAGTTCCAGGACTGGAGTTTCCATGTACTCCAGCATCCTTGCAGCTGGCCCAAAAATCTATGCTTCTATTTCTGTTTAATTACAAGAACAAGAGCTCAAGAGGACTGAAGTTGTCCTTTAACTCTGAGCTGATGATCGTTCCTCCTCACCTTTTAGGAGAGAAGGTGCTGGGCAATGGTTTTTCTGGTTTACCAGTAGAAGTTTGCCTTCTATTTTATGTGCACATAGCAGATGAATTATTTTGTATGTAACAGCAATCCTTTAGTACATGACTAACATAACACTAGATCTTTGGTTTGCTCTGAGTGCCAGCTTTTCCTCTGCTTAATGGAAATTGTGAAAGACATTTTTACAGTGTAAACCCCTGTAAGGATGAAGCTGACATAGGGAGAGGGATTCACCCAGGCCCTGTTCACTACAGGTTTGTCAGCTTTCCTGAACTACTGAGCAAAGCTCTCATAATATTTGGTTTGTTCCTCCGTTACTGTTGTATCAGTGTGGGTAAGATGGAAGTGACCAGAAACATCAGTTACAACCTGTCAACACTAAGTGTTGTGGTTAGTACGCGAGTACTGCTTGGGCAGTTTTTAGTGTAAGGAATAACGCACCCTCACATAGCATTTAGCTCTACCTTCTGTGAGATGGCCACAGTACAATTCCAGGTCTCTTTGTGTTCAGCAACTGCATTGCAGGGCCTGGATTAGAGAAGAGGTGACAGAAACAGAACATCGCGCTGACCAGAACGGCTGAGGCTGCACGGCCATCCTGTTAAGGAAAGAGACAGGGCGAGAACAATGTATAAGTATCAGAGACATCCTTTAAATTTCAGCAGAACACTCCCTGCTCTTCCTTAAATCACATAAAATAATATCTCCAGAAAGACTAGGTATGAGACCGCTTGAGAATGAGGTATTTTCTAGTGCTGTCATTTGCTTAATACCGGGGACTTCAATGAGCAGCACTGGCCTGGATCAAAGCTAAGATAATATCCAGTAAGCAGCCAGAGCTGAAGATGGTTTAGACTTACTTTGAAAGCCCAGAAGTACATTTTGTCTACAAACATTGGTGTTTCATGGCTGCTCCCAAGCTGTAATATTATAATTATTTCAAACATAGGTCTGGAACTGACCACAGGGGTCAGAGGACACCCATCCCACTGCTGCAGGCAGTCAACTCATAGAACTTTAACCTAGAAGAGTTCACAAATAAGAAATCCAGCCCAAGGTTCCCTCAGCCAAACAGCTCCACAGCCCTCAACCTATAGATTGATCCTGAACAGGTCTACCTTTTATTTAGTCTGATGAAGGGAAGTGTGTTTGCTGAGTCAGACTGATACAAAGAGATGAAAAATACAGAAAGAACAGGAGAGAATCAAATTATCCCCAGTGCCCCAGGTCCCTGCTATACCCAGGAACATATGAGGTGATGACCCGTATGAGCAATACCCCCAACTCTGGTTAGAAAAAGCATTTCTACCAGCTTTCACCAAAATCCAGGTCTTAGGCCTACTTGGTTTTGGATGCACGTTTGCAGTGCACCGATGGGTACAAGATCCTGCTCAGTGCTGCCAGAGTGCCGTGCCACCCAGCTCATCTCCCACTTGTCAGAGGGAGGCAGAAGAGCCCAGAAGTCAAGGCTCATTTACAAGGAGTGGGATACCTACTGCCCCATCAGACAGGCAGTCACCCTCAAAGTCTGAAACACAAGTCAAAAGTCACACACGCTCCTTGCAATTCCTTATTTCAGGCACCTTTTCGGCACTCCAGCCATACTGTAGCATTTGCCATACCAGAGCTAACCCCAGACCCCAATAACCTGCTGGGCCTGAGCACATGCTCAAGGTTAACTGGCTATTTGCTTTTTTAAGGTTTCAGAGCAACTAGCAGGGGCTAAAAGATCTCTCAAGTTCATGTAAGCTTAGCGGGCTCCTGTAGACTCCTTGGAAAGTGTTAAAAATGACTCCCTGTCCTTTACAGGATTACTCTGATATTCATTGCTCAAAGGACAGTAAAGGAATTTGATTCTTGAGCTAGATTTCCAGGACTGGAGGCATCAAGTACATCTTCATCTCCGTTTGAGTGGAATTTATATCCCATAGCCCCCGGCTGTGCTACACAAGGCAGAAATGCCAGACTAACATGTAAGGTCTATGCATTTTGGGGTCAGTCATTTCCCCCGTTCCTTCTGGTTTATGCTGATCAGGGCTGACAGCCGCCTGGATTTAATTTAGGCTCCAGGAGCTAACCAGAAGTCTCCTTTTGGGCATTACTGTCAATATTAAAGGTGATACGAGGTAAATTATGAGTTAGTCATACAGACTCACACCCCTCTCGTGCATCCTATCTACACATTGCCCAGTACTGAGTAACCCTTATGGAGGACATAACACCACATCAGCTGTCGTGCACAAAGAGGAGCAGAAGGCAACTGGACTTTTTCATGCAGGCCTGACAAGTAGCGACCACAAGAGACTTCGCCAATCCCAGTTTCACAGTTTGACAGCATTCCCAGCTATGTTTTTTCTCCCCAGCGTCCATCAGTAACCTTCAGTCTAGAGGCTGCGTTTTGTCCTCTGATTACTTTACAATAAAATGCAAATCCATAGCAGGCCAACAACCTTTACGGTCAGTTCTTAGGTGAAGTTCAAACCTTTTTGCTACTCATGTCCTCTAGTAGTTCACCGCTAGAAGGATTGGGACCTCTTTTGCTTTGCATCCCTGCTTCTTGTTCAGTGTTAGGTCTTCCAGCTTAGCTATGTAACTGCCCATGGAAGATGAAGCCACCTTCTATGGGGGTCCATTTTATTAGACTTCTTTTTCTTTTAGAAATTGTCACTATCCTTGTACACAGAGTCCAGACATGCAATGTGACTTGACTCACAGGTCTAAAACCATGGTCACTTTCTGGTGTACTTACCATGCAGTGGATGACACACACATTTTTGGGGTTCTGCTGCAGCCAGTTGTGCATGTTCTTACAGACGGCATAGAGGTTGTGCAGACTGGGCGCTTGTCGTACTGGCCAGCTACATTCGGATACCTACAGGAGTCGCACAGTGAACAAAAGGCAGCTTCCCAAGAGCATTAAGCAAGGCATGCTTCTACAAAGGCTTTCTGCCAAGGAACGTACTTCTCTTTTACAACCTAGAGTTATGTGCTTGAAACCTACTCCGTCTTTTCTCATGCATAATTCTGCTTTGTGACTTTCATGAATTATGAGGCGGCAAGCAAAAAGGAATTCTCAATTGAATAACATAATATTGATGTATTGTCACTGACTATACATTTTTTAAAAAAAATTACATTCCAAGTCAGATTATCTTGAGTGGCCTTTCACAACACTCCAGTCTCTCCACAGCACATTGATTTCTGCTCTTAAAGCCTTCATACAACTTGTCCCTAAAAACTACGGCTCTGATTTTCAAAGGATACTGAGCATCTGTTGTTTTCAGTTATTTTGTGCCATAGGATTTTCAAGACCTGTTTGACAGATATTAAGCTAATGAAAGGGAAAATTCTGTTAAAAAAAATAATATCCGAGTATAGTTAAGATATGAACTAGAAAAATGAATGACTTAGAGCTGAAAAATCACAAATCCTGAAGTATGTCTAGTTACTATTCATTGATGTACTAGTTCTAAGTCATAATGCTTATCTCCAGAACAGTCCTTGCAGTCTCAAACAGCACATCAAATAGCCTTCTACAGACATCTGTTTCATCTGGTTTAAATTCAAATATCTTTTTAAAAAGGCATTTCTGGCTAGAAGAAATTTAAAGGAGAAATGTCATCAGGCTTGCCCTCAGACAAAGAATTGGTTCTCTCTCCGCTGAGATTTGGATCCTGCTTAATGAGAACCAGGGGTAGGAACGAGATGGTTTGCCCAGATGTTCTGAAATAGCCATATGATTTCCATACCTGACCGTTTCATCTCTGAGAGGAAGGAAGTGCTCCAGGTTTCATAAAACCTGTGTTTAAGGTTCTCTTACATACACCTGCACAACATCTTATAGCAGAAACAGGAATCCCAACTCAAACCAGAGAACTACCGAGCTGTGTTTTGTCTCAAACCACAGTTCCAGTGACACCCAGAGGATACAGGGACAGAGCAAGCAGGCAGCACTGCCTAACCCAGCACATCCATCCCACTACCAGCCTTCCTGAGCTGGTGGACCTCTGCTTAACATTTGGGAGTTTTTTTGTCTAATCCTATATCTATTAAGATGTAGGTCTAATAACTTTTTAGACTAAAAAATTTTTGGTCTGCACAATATCCTGAAATTCAGCTGTGCATTTGGTGAGCAAGTGCAGGTTTTGCATTGTAGAAGCTACCCAACAAGTCAAGCCATGCTCGAGCTTTGGAAGGCAGAGAACGACCATTCCCTATTTACCCTCTCTACAGCATTATCCTCATCCTCCATCTTCTCCTGTCTCAAGGACTATAGTTTATTTCATTCCTTCTGTTGTGTACACTTAATTTTTCCCTTGCCTCTATCTTTTCTGTGCCTATTCAGGAAGGGCTGAGGGGGCACAAAATACCCCAAGTTTCACTACATGGTAACCCCCAGTGCAGCATTAGCTTTCTGTTCCATGGACCTGGCAGGGCATGCACTGCTGCAGTCACAGGACCGATGTAAAATCTGAATTACAGAGTGATCATAAACATTTATTCAATTATTTAACAGAGCCAGAGTACTGATGCCATAAATTATGTATAAGGAAGTTATTTTATATTATCACACCAGTTATTTTATTATTTTATATCAAGCAAAAGTCTTCTCCTCCCAGCCCCGAATACTTTTGCAGCAGGCTTCTGGAGGCACAAGATCCACTTGCAATTAGATCACTGAAACACAATTCAGATTCCAAGTGGCTGTTAGAATTAATATGACCAGTGACTCTCCACTGACGATCTTCTGAACAGATCTCATGACAACACACTGTCAAGCATCTGGAAAAGCCATTATCACTTGTCAAGTAAATAATATACATTTCCCAACAGTTCATAATTATATGTTTACTTTGCCTGTAATTACACATCTGCCTGCTGGTTCACAATTAGGAAATTAAATACGCACTATGTAGCGTGGCATTTATTTCAAATATAACCTCGCCACCACTCATGAAAGACAACCTGAGAGAAAAGGAACAGGGATTCTTCCAGAGCTTTGGAAATCAGCCGCCAGTGCTTGTTTTACTTCAGCAGTGGAGCAGCAACAGCCAAGAACGTGACCCATCGGGGACTTTGAAGTCTGGTTTTGTTTAACATTATATTTGAGTTATATGTTTTCAAACTGCTCACACTTCCTCGAGCAGCCGTGAGCTGTCCTCTCCTGCTGCGGAGGCGAGGTGGGGAGGAGAACAGAGCACAACCAGATTTGAGCAGCAGGTTTTAGTGTTCATAGTCCCCTCATCTCCTCAATAGACTGGGCATTTGGGGCATCACGACCCACAGAGCCACATCAGGGCAAGAAAATGGCCCAGCAGGACATTAACTGTCATCTCCATCCTGTGCCACTACACAGCAGAATGACCTACTTTGATTTTAGCAACAAAAATTTTACAGAAAAAAAAGGAATTAAAAGGCCTTTCACTTCAAAGAACAAGTGTGTATCTCAAAACTTCAGCTCAGCTGGCATCCTCATCCAAAGCATGATTACTAGCTGGCATCCTCATCCAAAGCATGATACTCTTAGCATGATTTCACCTCCTTGATAACCCCATTAATGTTTTTCCCAACACATATGAAGTTCAACCTCATATTTATAATTGTTTCATGCGTCATCTGATTCCATGCATTCTGTTCTGCACATTTTGTTTCCTTGAAATATACCTGGACTCAGTATTTCCTAGCCCATAACCTGAAAGTACAATATTTTATTAAAAGATGCATCATTTTCTTCCTGTGTATGTCAGAGCAATAGCTTACAAAGCACCTTGTCGTGCTCTGAGAGCGACACACAGTCATCTGTTAAGCTGGTGGGTAGGGTAGGAGATAAAGCACAGGGGATGGAGGAGTTATGGCCAGGTCAAGCAATATACCAACAGATGTTTACTGCTGGGCTTTCAAAAGTAGATCTTTCTTCTCCCCCCAACAGCAACAGTGATGCACCAGAACCAAGCAAGACCAAAGATTCAGAACCCTTGATATCTTTTAATTAGTCTTCCCCCTTCATTTACGCATATTTGAAGTCATGGCTGGTTACTGATTGCCACTGAGAAATTTGCTACAAGCCTAAGTGAGGGATTTCTGGTGATCAGAGCAATTGCTGAAGACAGATTCAGCTATACCTCAAATTAAAATGAAATGAGGCTTATGCAGCATGAAATTCGCTTACCCTGACCAAGGGTTAAGCCTAGCAATGCTGTTGCCTTTTTCATTGAAGGCAACAAAAAATAAGACATTTTAAAAAATAAAAAAAAAAATCACTGCCTTGTGGGAAAGAGAGAACAAGAAGATTTCTGAAAGATTAGATCTAATATTGCATTTCAACAGCAGTATTTCATAGAGATTTCTTCTAAAAGCCATTAACGAACCAGAGCCTCGCAATGCTCCCGTATGCTGTTCTGGTTTTAGAGAAGGAAACTGGGGCAGTGAGTGGAGGTGGGTTTTTAAAGTCACACACTACTGGAAGAGCCAAAGTGCCTCTTAGATCCAATTTTCAGTCCTGTGCTTTGCCTGCTAAGGGCTCCTGCTTGATGAAACCACAACTGAAGGATTGTTCAACATGAAAATAATCTACCTATTTTGTTGGTAATTTCTTGCAGAGTGCTTTCATTTGGCTCCTTATTTCTCTGCAGCAGCTTCTAACAGGAGCCAAGAGCAGCACAGACTCAACTTAGTGCAATGCCACGTACTCTCAGAGCCTCCTAACACAAGCATCATGCCCTGAACTTCCCAGCTTTTTAATCCCTGCAATCCCAGACATCAGCCAAAACCCAGAAGTGACCACAGCAGCTTAGAAATATCTATAATTCTTTTTTCATCTTCTTACATTCTGCCACTCAGAATAGACAGAAATGACCTGGTGCCCCTTTTCCCAAGAAGTTTCCCCCCCTGCACTCGTTAGACCTCTCAGGAGACACTCACCCGGTTGTGAAACTTAGCACTGCGATAGTACTTGGGTGACAAGTTGAAGACGGTGTAGTGGTCAGGATGTCTGGAATCCAAAAATGTCCGTACATCTTCAATGTGGTTCCTGAATCCCAGCTCAACACCCTCAGCCGGAAAAGACATCACTAGAAACATAAGAAGCCAGGCTGAGCATGCCCCATAACGTGTTTATGGGCTTCTGAACCCTGGGATACAACAGGTTTTATTTACCCGATAAGCAGTACTTACCTATGATTCTTGAGGTAATGTATGAAATATCTAGCTCCCCCTTGGTGTAACTAAAAGAAGACAAAGTAGGAGACAGACATTATGCACATGTTTACAGAAGACAGCCCATTACAGGAACCAGAACAGCGTTTTCCCACAAAGATCTGCTTTTGACACAAGGAAAGAATGATCTTAAACTGGATTCTTTGTCCTTTATCGTTATGCCTTAAGAAGAGGGTACAAATAGCTTCCTGCAGACAGTGACCCAGCCTTCCCTTCCACATGTGCAATTAACTGGATGCAGAAGCTTGCAAAAAAGGTCCCTTTTCCCTTTTGTCATTAATTTTCAGTGCCAGTTTTTCAGGGAAAATCTCTAGCAGTTTGGCACTTTGCACATTCCTCAAAGTCTCTGAGGTCTTGCCTACATTAAGTTTCTTTAATTTATCGCAGCCCCATATCGCTCAGAGGCAGGTAGAGTGCCAAGCACAGGGGACGCCACCAGCAGAGGCAGACAAAGCAAAGTCACCTCAGCTCTTTCTTCAACTCAAGAAGTGGCTATGGCAAAGGGAAGAGTTACATCAGCAAGAAGAGTCCCCTTGCACAGCAGAGCTAAGGCATACAACATGAGACAGTTTTCAGTGACAAAATATTTCAGTGGTGGCTGAGTAGAAGGACCCCACAGGGGTCAAGAAAGGAATTGGGGACCAAGTGCTCCATTTTCATTAAGGGGGGGGTGGGATTTTCCAGATTTCAGGATGTTGATGCTCACTTAGCATGAAGCTTAGATTATTTTTTTTTTGGCTTTCCTGCTTCCTTAAGGCCAAATACCAATTATGAGATGGAATCAAAGTCATCACTTGTGATTTTTCACCTCCTTCCTTCATTAGGTTAGCTGGAAGTTGTGCTGTGCTAGTTAAGAGTGCAGCTCAGACCAGCACTTTGCAGCTAGTGATTTTACCTGTGTTAGGCAGCTTCAGCTGTACTGTACCTGGCAACAGATTGCATGACCTTTGAAGATGTATCTTTCAGGGTATCCTTCAGGTTATCCTTCAAATTGCTGAAGAGTCTCCCTGCTCCTCCTTTCACCATATCTAGCAAGCCTCCCCCATAGCTGGACTCCATGTCTGGTGATGAGGCACCTTCAAGTACAACAAAACCAAAGCCAACATCACTTGTTTGGAACAAATCCACAGAGCCAACAAACCCACTGCTCTATTCAGACCCAATGTATTCACGTGTGCTGCTTCATGTCAAGCGTAGGGCAAAAGTAGTTTTCAAGTCATGATTTTTCCAGAGATGAGAGAGCACGCTCTTACCAGGTGGGCTCAGAAGCCCTCACTGACTCTCAGCATTGTGTATAGGTTGACTGTTTAGTATCAGTACAGTATGGACAACAAACACACAAGCTCCCTCACTTCTCAACCCAACCCAAAGCAAGATCAGCTCTTCAGCATGCAGCCAATTTGCTGATCATAACCAAGACCAAATCAACGACCACCTCCACAGGGGTAAGAAAGAAACACTGGTATATATGACAGGTCTTCAACCTGGTTGTCTCAGCTGCCAGTTTGACCACAGTTGATGACCGAGAGTTGTCTTGTGGCTATCCATTTCTATGGATATAGGAGAAGTCAGAGTGATTTTAAGGTACTTAAGAGTCCAGTTAGATTTGCCCAAGTGGAAGAAGATAGAAGTTTGGGTTTTGGCAAGAAAAGAAGAAAAGTTCAGGAATTAAAATTCCCAGCTGAGAATGAGAACCTTTTTGGATATTTGTACATTTGCAGCTGTAGCCCAGGACTCAGCAAATTGCTACGACTGAAGCAGAGCAGGGCTGACCTCCTCGGTAAGCTTTTCCTTCACAGCTTGAAGTGGCACAAAGCTGCAAAGTCAGTAGGAGACTGACATAGAGCAAAAGTCATTTGAAGTGTTGTTTTGATGGACTGTGACATGGCCTTACACCTAAAGTGTTTGAATTTGGCAATTAGAATAGAATAACTATTCCACTGTCTTTACCAAGAACTGATTTGTTGCAGCCCTCATTATAGCAGTGCTGTGTTAATAGCGTCAGTCATTCTCAGGAAAGTATAATAAATTGGATGTAGACCTAAGTAAGTGTGGGTTTGTTATTGCAGAATTGTTAGATACAAGCCTAGTAAAGTGATATTTTAACTGCTTATTAGCTATAAATTAAGCTCTTGACTACTTACATTGCATTCTGTTCACTAGGCCTCAACTATTTTGATCTTGGCAAACTTTAACTACATTTGTGTAATTATACATTTGTTACCTCCTTACATCAGATTAGTCAGAAGAGCTAGATCCTCTAGCATAGCAAATTAAGCAACAAACAACCCATGTAAATACACGCCACGCTCTCAGGTAGTCATCTGTTAAGAGTTGCCTTTCCCAGAGCACCCAGAAAGCCTGAGAACATTTGTCCTGCTGTAGAGCCATGGGACAGCTGCTTTGTAAAATGAACATGCTGGTCATTATTAATTACTCCAGGACCCAGAAACGAGGAAGATTTATCTCAGTTAAGGCAGGCTAGTGGCATTGCTAGTGCTCATTACATATTTTACAAAGAGACCTTACAACTACCGCTTCTCCGGTTCTATAACACATCCATGAGTAATGTTAGATACATACTATTGAAATATTGCTCACATAGTCATCATTACAAAAAAATATTCTAAAGGAATTTAAGCTATTAAGAAATATGACAAAACCTACAGCTAAAAAGGCTCCTATGATTTAGTCTGTAGATTACCAAACCCATCTAAGAGGCATTTACTCTTTCAAACCTGGAGTGAACTTTCAGTGAATATCTTTAAACTGGAGTCTCCATTGGTAACAAAATGCTATTTATTCCCATATGCATAGAGGGTGCTGAATGCATTCTGATGTGGTCATGTTCCACATGCACACGATCCACGTGCTAGACTGGTAAAATCAGAGGCCAGCTCTTCTCCCCTGCACTCTGCCAGCTTCAGAACAGAAGATGACTTCTCAAGGCATCTTTTGCCAAACCACTTGCAAGTATCTACTTCAAATATGATTAAAAAAAAAACAAACAAGAGAAAAAAAAAATCAAAGTAGCTCGTTGACTTCCAAGTATTGAATCAGTGTCTGATCTCTCTTCAAAAACTCTGCTTTCGTATTACTGTGCTAGAAGAGCCAGGGGTGGAAGGGGGAGGGAACAGTCAAAAGGTACTTTCAGTTCTGCAGGTCAGCTGTTAAAAGAAAGAAAGGCAGAAAGGTGGTAACTTGGAACAAGGAAAGGGGGGCAAAGGGATTAGAGGACAAATTTTTTTGTTGGAAATGCTGTAGGAGAGTAACAGAAAGGCTTCAAGAGTATGGAAACCTGGAATCTTTAGCAATCAACCTGAGGCAGGGGAGGAGAAACAGAGAGAGAATGAGAATGTCACTATATTTCTAAAAGAAGCAGCAGCAATTTATTCCAAGTTTACAACGTACACTAAAACAGAGAGTAAGAATGGATGGGTAATGAAGAAACACAAGCTGGTGCTACTTAACCAAGAGCACAAAACTAGTATTTAAGATTTAACATGAAGGAAGTATTACTGAGCTCTTGTGAAGCTGTTGAGGAAGCTTACAACATTGCAGTACGTCGTGCTATACTGATGCAGTAATTTGGTCACGTATCTTTTACTCACTGGATCAGAGGAGCATCCTTGGCTTTTGCAGTCACTGGGAACAATACAGTCTTCACAGACTGCTCATAGAAGAGCAAAATAAATACATTCAAAGGCTCCTCTGCCTGACAGTGTCTCCTACAAAGCATAAAGATCTATAGAGGAGCAGAACGAGTTAATGCATTAACACACAAACCTGGCAATATATACAGAAACCTGCAAGAACAGCCAAAAAAAATTTGATTAAAAAGGTAGCCTGCCCCTGCATTTTTTTGCTGAATAAAACCTTTCTGTGCTAAGTCCCTCTTGTAAACGGAGACCTTCAGAGCTACTGCAGACCTTCATAAAGGACGGCTGCTGTACCCTGGGTCATGTGTAACAGCTGCTGGAACAGGGCACCAGGACAGGGAGGGCTGAGTCCCACATCCCGCATGTCTCCTGTGGAAGTCATCACCACCTGGCTGAGCATCACCTACACATCCTTGAACCCTGCTCAGAGGCAGCTGTCTTCATCAGCTTAATTTTCCTGAACACGTAAGTCCTGAGAAAAGAGCAGTTGAGTTTTCCCTCAAGCACATCAGCAGAGGACTACGACCTGTTCTTGTGGCAGAAGGATGGAAGACACTCGCCAAGTCTGAAGGATGAGCCCATCGTTTCTCCCTCTCAGAGCCCGGCAGGAAGGAGGTTCAGGTTTCAGTGTGCAGATAAGGTGATCACCACTGTCTTGGTCAGGATATTGGGTTATCAGCGTAATGGCATTCCCTTGCTCAGAAAGATCTTCCTTCCAGAGTCAGTTGGTAAACCCAGAAGAGAGGAACAGTTCTCTCCCTCAGCACAACAGCAAAAGGGACATTTTGTATTAAAATGAAGTGCCTGGGGCACATGACGCTCCCTCCATCCCCTGAGGAACTGTGTCCCATGCACACATTTGCTTATGCTGCAGCCAGAGCCAAGATTAACACTCACAGACCCCACACAAGCCCCAGAAGCATCTTCTGGTACAGAACAGGAACTCACAAGCTTGTCTGTGTAGAAATAGTTCGCTGCAAAAGAGCGACGCAGGAGCCTGCCATGTGGCTCACATCCCAGCTTTTGGCATGTTGTCACAGAGCAGTTCAGTTAACGTTGACCATGGGTTGAAGTTGCTGCCCGGAAGTCTCATTATGGAGAATTAGTCTCTATGTGCATCTTGCTCCTTCCGTGGCAAGAATTCTTTATTAACCCAGTTATTGGATATTCCCCAAAAGGCTTAGTGTGCTTCAGAGACGCGCTTCTGACCTGTATTTGTAGCACAGGTTTCAGAGGGATGGCTTGCTCACGACAGCCTTTTCATTTCCTAATAAAGGAGCTTCTAATGTAACAGTTTTACTGCTGCCCGCATGCTGCAAAGCACGAGATGCATGGGATGGCTCTTCTTGAATACCTCTGTTAAGTGATGGCAACGATGATCTCGGAAGCGCTTCAAGTCAACAGAGCAGTGTGAAAGAGACAACTTCATCCATGCAGCTGACACGGTGAAGTCTGCATTTGTTCTGGCTGAAGGTATTTGCCCTGAGTTAATGCCTGCTTGAGAAGAGACTATTCTGCATTCAGAATAAACCTCCAGCAGTCACCAAATCCAGCAGCAACCTGCTGCATCTCCTTACCAAACCAAAATATCTCACACAGCAGCATTCCTATCACAGTCCTTTCTCATCAGCAGCCAAAGGGTGGGATTTCAACAGAAGGAGCCTCTGCTGACAGCACCAGCCTTGTGCTGTACAGGATGGAAGCTGGAGAGTGTAGAAGTCTTAATTAAAGCACTGAAGCACTCTTCTAGTTAATTTTACAAAGTACCAGGAAAAGGATGTGCAGTGCAGGAGGAGAACTTCTCCCAAGGCAGAGAGACTGACAAGACAGTGCGGTCCCTATAGACACATCCCACCGCAGGGGGTGCACAGCTTCGGAGGAGAACACTGATCACCAGGGAGGTTCAGAAGGATGCACTCCTGTACGGGAACAGCTGAGCACAGCTTCTCTGCCTGCTGTCCCACCGTCACCTCCTCACCAAAGGCACAAGCATTACACCAGAGCAACATGGAATGCTTTAGGACAGCTTCTGGGTGTTGGGAGCTTGCAGTGAGACTGATACCCATCAATACCCATCAAATACAAGAGACCTGCTGTCATCTGTCTTCCCTTAGTAGAGCAAAACCAAAGTGTATATATTAGCCAAACTCAGAAACTCATCTTCTGCACGTGGACAGAGAAAGAAACTGCGCTGTATCCAGAAGGGAAACACCACCCGTATCCCCATGAAGGGCCACTCATCCCCTCTTGCTGCAGTCCCACAAGCAGTGTTTGTGCCTAGTCTCAAGTGCAAAGACACTTAAACCAGTCCAGCTTGAAAGACTGGCTTTTGAGGCCCAAAAGGGGTGAGTGAAACAGGTGTGACCCTGCGTGATGGGAACACCAGCCACCATCACCTCCAGCCAGAGGTTTTGCAGGGGACCAGGGAGGAGCCAGCAACAGAGGGTTCCACACTACCACCATCTGATGAAGATGCTCACCACTTGGGACAAGTGAGAAATGCCCCATTTGGAAGCTTTTCCTGCAAGATCTGCACATCGTGGCCCTCGTCTGCCTGGGGGGTCCCTGAGCAACAGCCCCCCCCAGGCAACCCACAAACCCTACAAACCACAGGGCATGAATTCCTGTCTCCAGAGAGCTAAGGGGGAAATAAGCCGACATTTAAAAGGCATTTAAGACTGTGTCAGTCTGAATATTTATGCTGATGAAGCAATACTTAGCTTGAGAGCAGAGAGGTGAAAGCAAGATGTCTAGAAATTGCAGATCAGGCAGTGAAGTACTGCATTTCATAGGTTACTTAGCAAGAGTAAACAGACCCTTTTTGCCTGTAAAGGGCAGACAAAAAGCAGACATGAAACCATAGGAAAGGAAGCAGGTTTACCTCAGTCTGCCCAGACTATATGTAATAGTCTCTTCAACAGACTAGTTCTTTAATTATTTTTTTCCCCCCTCCGAGAGCTACTGCCTGTGCTTTCTCTGGAGATGGAGGGGAGCTAAACCGTCGGTTCTTCTCTAGCAAAGCATTAAAGCCTTCGTCTCCCACTCTCCCAGAAGAAGGGGCTAGTTTGAGGGTATTAAATATTCCTCTGTATTCTCTTTCTACAGTACCGCGAGGCCCTGACACTATGATGAGGGAAAAAAAAAAACAACAACTAACTTGTGAGCTGCTGCATACATGTCCCAGATTCCACATTTCTGGAAGTTTTTAGCCACTTGCTGTGGCCTTTTCCCTCCCCACAAGTATTTCAGGGGGGGTTGCTTGCATTTCTCCCACCCCCCAAACTATTACCAGGGCACAGCACGAAAGGTGAGCGAGGGACATGGTGGAAGCTGTCCTGTGCCTTGGTAGAAAGGGCCCTTCTACAGGTCCCCGAACTGAAAGAAGTTGAGCTGCTGTTGTTGTGGCTTCGGCAACAAAGCCCAAATTGTTTTTAAGGAACACTCAGCAAAAAATGATACTATTTGTGCTTCTGCCTGCCCCCAGCAGCCCCACCAGCTCACGTTCCTCCCACACACAGCTTTCCCAGCAAAGCCTGTGTAACACGGAACGCGATTTCACACCAAGGGATATAAAGCCAGGCTGCTGCAGCCCCATCGTCCTATGGATGGGCTTCACCTCGGCGTAGCATGAGAGCCCACGCAGCGTGCGGAGGGGAGCAGGAGCAGCCCTGCTGCAGGCACCCCTGCCACGACACTGTCAGAGCATCCTCATATAGGTATGTCATGTATGGAGGGGTATGTGTGCAAAAAAAATGGATGGAGAGCCAAACCAGCCCAAGCAGAGCAGAGTCCCCACGTGCCTCAGTACCCTCAGCATCCCCATCTCCAGCCATTTCCCACACTGAGTCTGTCTTCCATCCTCAGCGCTTTGTCTTTCAAGGGATTGCAAATCAATTTGCAGACATTACTGGAAGAGTTTAAACTCCCCTTTCAGAGGGGAGGGCAGCAGGTACTCCTAAGTGAAAATCTCTGGGCAGGTGGCTCCTTCGCATCCAGCAATAATCAATAGTGTTTAGATCCAAGCGCTTCATTTGTCAACTATATTTTAAAAGCACAACCTCAGACCTCCCTAACTGTTCCTTCCAGCATGTAGCTCTCTTCTGGACAGCTGAGCTTTATCAAATTTAAGGAAAGACTCCAAAACATCTATGCTATTATATGCACTTATATCCACTCTTCGATCAGACGTAGCCCAAGTGTCATAATTACATCAGCTTTTTAACAGGCACCGAGTGGTGGTTTGCAAAGAGGCTGGGGAGAAGTCAGCAGCAAGAGGGGCATTTAAAACAGCAATAAAGGGGCATTCACAGGAAAGGAGAGCACTTCTACCTGCAGGAATTCTTGAGAAGCTCCTCAGACTTTCAGATCCTGAAAAATTATTTTTTTTTTTGCTACCAGTCTCATCTCTCCCCTCCTCCACTGCTGTCCCAGATTCCTGGTAGAGACAGATTCCCTACAATGCTGAGCACAGATATCTTAAAGTATTATTCTGGAAAAACAAACAGCAAAACACGTGCAGAGTAGAACTGCAGGATGACAGCGGCAGAAGAGGGCCCTGCCATCTGAGAACGCCATCGCCAGGACCCCCATACCCAGGTTTTGCTTGTCCTGATGCTTTAAAACACATCATGGAGGCATGCAGGTTGGAGGCTGCTTTGGCAAACGCAATGCCCAAGAAAAGAGGTTAAAGCCCATGACAGTGACTTCAGCGTGGCCAAAGGGAAGTTTAAGAGCAGGCTATGAGGATGTTTAGACTCTCAAAGGGCACAGGGAAGCAGGAGACACGCTACAAGCCAAGGAGCCTAACGCAACATAAGAGCTCATCAGATCACAAATCACATGAGATTATAAACCAGTATTATCCCTCACTCCAAAACCCGCGCAGTTTGGCTGTTTTGCAATAAGCGTATTAACGATGAGACTGCTCAAGACAAACCCCAGCGGTTCTCGAGCAGGAGGGGAGAGCTGGCTTCACCAGAGGCGAGTTGGGGATGACTACCCAGAGAGGAGACACAGCCGCAGGGAGGTCCCCCAGAGCATGGCCAGCTCCAAAATGTGGGGGGAAATCCAGAATATTTCTTTCCTAAGCAGGTACTTTGTGTAAGATACAGAGGCAGTAATACAAACTGCAACTGTAGAAGCAATACTAGGTGAGGTTGGGAGAGGATGAGCTACAGGAGATGAGCACAGAAAGAGCTTTCAGGAGGCAAGGACAGGCAGCACGGGCAGCTGCCAAAGCCACCGCTCCCCAGGCAACATCCCCCTTCCACCATAAGGGGACTGGTTCAGCGCACGGAGGGTTCAGCACAGACCCATCTCACAGCACAGACATACTGAGCATTACAACATCTTCAATAATTTATTCAAGTGAGGGAACAGAATTCCAGAATCCCAGACTAGTGAGGGCTGGCATGGCCCTCTGGAGTTCCCCCAGTGCCACCCCCGGCCAGAGCAGGGGCACCTCCAGCAGTGGCACAGGATGGCGTCCAGGCGGGTTTGGGATGGCTCCAGAGGGGGAGACTCCCCCACCTCTCTGGGCAGCCTGTGCCACTGCTCTGCCGCCCTCACAGCAGAGAAGGCCCTCCTCAGGTGGAGATGGAACTGCCTATGGGCACGTTTGTGCCCATTCCCTCTTGTCCTGTCACTGGGCACCACTGGAACCAGACTGTTCTCATCCCCCTGGCACCCTCCCTTGAAGGATTTACAAGCATTGATAAGATCCCCCCCTCAGTCTTCTCTTCTGCACACTGAAAAGCCCCAAGTCCCTCAGCCTTTCCTCATAACAGAGATATTCTAATCCCCTAATCATCTTTGTTGGGAGTAGTTGGGTTTTTTGTTGTTTGAGTTTGTTTCTTTTGGGTTTTTTTTGTTTGTTTTTTTTTTTTTTTTTAACTGCAACTTTCCCACAATTAGCTGGCACTGCACCTCTCCAGGCCTTTTGCCTGGAATAGATAGAAACTGCCTCAAGACCCAAAGTTGCATTACTACCTGCCCAAGAACTTCTCGGCAGCTTTACCTCTAGCTGAAGGGTCACCCCATGTTGTTCTGCCCTTCTCACTCCCAAAAGCTACAAGCATCCTTTTCAGATGAAGTTAGGCTGGGAAAATAAAGCCATTATAAGCTTACAAGGGGCTCATATACTATAGGGATCGGGAGGAAGGAGAAGAGATAGGGAGAACCAAGAAGCTCCTGAAGGAGCTGCTTTGGATATGAATAGGTTTGGGTTCACACCTTCAGGAATCGCTGGTACTGGGAGATTTCTGTGCCTTTCTGCTGCTGTTGGGCAACACATGTCCAGGCAGCAGCATTGCCTCCCTCCTGGAGAACTTCTCCGACTACAAGGAAAGCTGTATTCCCCTTCCCGCAAGAAATCACGGTCCCTGGGCTGGGACAGGGTCCCTGATCTCCTCTGGGAAGCACTCCTAGCCACCGGTAGCACATAGCGCGCTGTAGGGTAGAGAAGCTCAAGAACTTCGTGTGTTTTCCTATGATAAGCTGCTAGAACTAATATTGTATGAGCCCAAGGCTTTTCATTTGAAGGTTCATTTGAGACTACCTAAATGTAAGCTTCACGGAAATTTGAAGAATTGAGATATTTCTACTTTTGCTTGAGAAATAGTAACTGAAGAATGCTGTTTGAAACATCAGCTAAGCAATATGTAGGATTTGCACGAAGAGGGGTTTTTGTTTCCTTTTTTAGAAGAGTAGTGAT
>NW_009648149.1:2555028-2560251 GCF_000708025.1 Charadrius vociferus
TGTGCTAAATTGGTTTCATTTGTTACATGCTTTCCCTTATGAAGCTCATACTACAGTGAACAAAACGCATGTGAGGCTGGAATACCAAACTACTATCACAAACCATGAAATTGGTCTTTAAAGTTGATTGACATTCTCCCTGGTTCTCCTCCCTGTCAAAACAACAAAAAAAGAAAGGCACTACTTCCAACACCAAACCATTCAAGTGTCCAAAAAAACACCAACAAAACAAAAGAGTTATTAAACCGAACCTCCCCGTTTGAAAACGCAGCTAGAAGAGAATACAAGACAGCATTGTCAGCGGCGGTTTTTGTCCCCGTGCCAGTGACATGGAGATGTCTCTCTTCTGACTCAGTGAAAAGGAATCACCAGAGTACAAGAGATTATGTTTGCAAGTGTAAAACAGCTCAAGGAATCTCAACTTCAACACTTGCAATTTATTTAAAACGCTTTTCTTTTGCAGTTACTCTGCCTGAGGAAGCACGTAGCACAAGCAAGTCTATCCCGAGTGTTTAAAAGCTATTTTGTTGATTAGCTAGTTTATAAACACCACAGAAGAGCACAGAAAGAGGGTTTTTTCCTTTTGTAACGTGTATCCTCACTGTTACTTTCATATCTTATTTCCTAGAACCTCTTCTTTCAATGCTCAGCCAGCTGCTAAGAAAGCATTATTGAATGCCACAGCAAAAACCTAAATAAATTGCTTCTTCACTGCCTGCTCCTCATCTTGTGAGCACTTTCAGCAACTTAAAAATAGAGAGACAAAAGAAGTACTATACTGATGCTCCTCTTGGAATTTGTCTTTTGAACTCGCTATGTTTTGTGTCCTGCCACCTTCAGCTCAAGTTTCCCCTTAACTCCACCCTCAAACTTCCAACCCCAATCCGGCAGAGTTTCTGGAGGAACTGGCAGTCAGCAGTAACATATAGGTCCCAGTGGAGTTATGCACTACAATCATGCCACGATATGGCATCTAGCATATTCCATAGGAGTTGCTCAAAACATTACATCAGGAGCTGAATATTCAGCGGTTGAGGGCATGCGCTAAGGTTGCACGGAGCTTTAATGCCCACCCGAGGCATCGCAGACCTTAAGCATAACCCTGTATGAACAGACCACACTGCGAGATTTAAATCTGAGATTTAAACCCCACGCTGACCAATACTTCATTCTGACTGGTTTAAGTCTGGCAAAGTTTAAAGCAGCCAACAACACAAGCATCATCAGATACCAGCAGTAACTGATACAGCCGGCCTACCTGAAATAAAGCTTCTGCTCTGAGCTCCTTTGAGCTAACCGCAAGCCCAACAGGGAGGCACTCACCATCTCTGCGGGCAGAAGTTCCCATTTGTGCTGCCTGTGAGCACACAGATATCCCAGGCTATACTTTGAGCAACTTAAGCTGTCACCACTTCAGTTAAACAGCTCACATGAGCGCTCCTCTGTGTGGCATGGGTGATGGTGATGGAAGAATTTTTAACCACTGGAACCAAGAAGCTTTTACCAGCCCTGGAGACTTTGAAAAAAAAAAAAATCTTATTTTTCCCAGGCTCAGCCACCGGACACAGCCTGGTCAGACCCTCCATCCCAGTGCTCGCAGCCCCACTGTGTCAGCACAGGGGCATGGTAAGGTCAAAGAACCCCTCAGGAGCCCATCTGTACCAGCTCCCTTTCCAGCCATGGTCAGATCCTGCCTTCCAACAGCAACCCCCTCCTACACACACCGTGCTCTTGATTCCGTTTTTCCCCCCCCTCTTTTTTCTTTTGACACTAAACAATACCAATCAAAAAAAAATATTAAGCCAATAATAAGTACTCGGAAGTTACAGCAAAGCTGTAACCGCTGATTATTTTCATTGCAAGAAGCGTTTATGAGATAGCAAGCCCACACTGAGAGATGATACTTTAAGATCTAATACTTTGAATTAGTTTAAAAAAATTAATAGAAAAACCCAACAGGGGCCCACTTTCTCAACATATGTGAGTTAGTGTCGTTGCAGCAGTAGCAAATACCGCCACGCTAGCTAAACCAACGGCAATTTGCCCCAGAATTGCCAGCACTTTGCCTTCAGCACAAATCCTCCCCTGTCTAACTTCTATAATTGCTTCATATTAATCTACACACACATCTCCCAGGGAGCAGAGGCCATTTTTCTGTGCCCAGAGTGCACTGCTCTGGTGCCGGTGAAACTTAGTACCTGGGGAAAGAAGAGGAAGGTTTGATTCTCCAACTATTTAACTTCACCGAAGATGCTATTTAACTGCACCCAGAGATGCTCGGCTCCCATGCAGCAATAACCCTGCCAGCCAGAGACACCGGCCTGCTGCACCGCGTCCCAAATTGCCTGGTGACACAGTCATACCTCAGGACTGTTTCACTCCTCCACTGCAAACAGCCATTTTGATAACTCCGGCAGCAGCTGTTCCACCACACATGAAACCATTATTTAAAACCAGGGGAAAAAAAAAGCAACCAACAAACCACCTGAAACATAAGGAAGGTCAGATGTGTGGGAAGTACCTAACAAGCTCCAATTTGGCCAGGGCAGCTGAAGGATTTGACCTTCAGGGTCTGCCACCTAATTAGGCAGACGAGAGTCTCCCCTGTCCCACTGAAACCCAGAGCACATCTTCCTTGTACTATAATGTGCCACCAATTTATCTCACCTGTCTCCTTCCAGAGGAATTTGGGCCTCTTTTCCCCCACTGAAACATGCTCTACCACTGCCCATCTTGGGAATTTAGACTTTGGCATCACCAGTGGGAGAAGTCTCAAGCATTTATATATGAATATATTCTCTATTTTAAAACCCAGAACACAGAAGGTGGGTGGCGGCTTTTTTCCTTGCTTCTATTAAGCCAAACCCCCAACCACCTTATTTTCCCATCTTTCCCTTACAGTGCCCCCTAATCCCCCACCATAACTATCCATCTTCACACTGCATTAGAGATAAATCACATCCCACAAGTCCTGAGCAGCTTCAATTACGAAATCAGTAGAAATCACACACACCTGAGGGGTGAATATGGTTCTTTAAGCTTTTGTAATTTCATAGTTGGCAAAGAAAAATGCCTTTGCAATGAACTGATAAAAGCTAGGCATTTGTCAGCATCAAGTGTTCAAATGAACACGGCAGATACAAGTCTGGACTTCAGGTTTAGAACAGAGCACCACACAATACAGCTCTTTTTAATTTCACAGGAAGATTTAGAACCACCTACCAAAAAGCCCTTATTAAACAGATAAAGTATTAAAGAAAAAATTAATAACAACCCCGTAAATTCAATTCAATGGCCATATTAAGGCCTGAGGTTTGTTGCTACCTAAGTGTCAGGTGTGTCATTTATAGTGCCTGTAAAATTTAGGCAGCAGGAGTGCCAAAATGAACTGAAGGAAGCAAGCTCTGGTTAACATAAATCTCTTAACCATTAGCTTCCAAATCCCAGAGACAGTCCTTGATCAAGCCCATGCATTTGAGGAGAACATCCTAGAAGCTGATAGAGGGCATGAATACAATTACTGCTCTGGCATGTCTTCAGAGTTAGTAGCTGAATTGTTGAAACGGCTGAATATTGCAGAAAATCTGTAAATAAAGGTATTGTTTAGCTATCTGTGAGCGCTTCCCCCCGAGTTCTCGCTCAGCATGGAGCAGAATGGCTTGAAGAAACTGAACAGAATGATGGCAACAGCAACACTCACATAATACAGAGCACTGATGCTAGACAAAAGCCATGACTTGACATGAGCTGCAGCACGCTCCCACACCTGCAAGTGCCACCTTCCACAATATTAATGCCTTTGGTTCTTAAAGTTCTAGGAAACTCATTCAGATAATTGCTTTAACCATAGATATTAAACTGACCGCAATATCTAACCGTCTCAGCAGATGCCAATGTAAGAATCCAAATAACTGTAACACAGCAGCTTACTGTGAATAAGAATCTACTGACACATACCATTATGACAAGCAACTGTAGCAGAGATATCATAGCAGTAAATTCAAATACATTTTTAAAGCCCAGGAGTAAAAGAAGTTAAAAAAACAAAGAACTCTTGAAAGCAAATTCAAATGGCAAGAGGGAAGAGAAAAACATGACTCTTATTACATCAGAGAAAATGTGAAAGAAAACCCAACCAAAGTAAGACTGTCCCCACCCAAGTCCAGACATCGGTTATTAAAGCTTTTCCCCCGCCCTTGAGAAGAGGTTACCACATTAAAAAAAAGGTGATGTTTTTTAAGTACTTGCCGAGTGCCTTGAGCCCACCCCTTTCTTTCGCTGTCCCCACCCAAGTCCAGACATTGGTTATTAAAGCTTTCCCCCCCGCCCTTAAGAGGTTACCACATTAAAAAAAGGTGATTTTTTTTTAAGTACTTGCTGAGTGCCTTGAGCCCACCCCTTTCTTTCATGGAACAGTACTGGTACTGTTGCAAGATCACCCTGCTATAATGGGCAGACATCAAATTTGGTCCCCCACAGCTGAACAGGGTATTTCCCTGCACAAGTTTGAGCTTGAGAAGTTCCCTGCAAAGGCTGTAGATGTTCATCGTGATGGGCACACCTAACCAACCAGAGCCAGTTTATTTGGAGAGATCACTTAAGCCATGGGATGACTACTCTCGATTATTGGTGATCCAGGCAAATTTGAACCTGTGATTTAGAGGTGGAAAGCGCTCTATCCCATTACCAGTCATAAAGACCATCTGGTCCCCTACTCCCTGATTAAAAAAAAAAATGGTGCATCATCTATCAGAATTAATCCAACTCAGATTGATGAGTGCTTTTAAAGGGGGGGGGGGAGAAAAAGTAAGGATGATTCTGGGAAATAAGTCAGTTGAGGAAAGATCCCAAAACACTCCATCCATTTTAGCTTCAGAACAACCTTTTGCCTCTCCGGGGCTGCAAACAGTAGCCGAGCGCCAGGACTTATTAGCCGCCTGATTTCCGCGGCGCTCCCAGCCTCGGGTGGATTTCCTCCATCCCACCGCCCTCCCCTTGGACAAAGGGCCGCTATTGTCCCCGGCTATCCGAGGCTTCCCCACCACCATTGCTTAGCAGCACCTCCACGACAGATTCACATCCCCACACACACCCCCCTCCCCAAATAAAACCACCCCTCCCACACCCACGCGTGTAACGGAGACCCCCGTGGAGGCGCCGGGCCCTACCTGAGCTGTCCATGGTGCTGCCGCCCTCGCCGCGGGGCTGATGCTGTTGTTGCTG
>NW_009648149.1:2560506-2573320 GCF_000708025.1 Charadrius vociferus
GTCCTTCCCCTCCCCTCCCCGGCCCGGAAGCAATCACGGGCTGGCGGGATTTCAGGCCCCAAGTAGAAGCATCTTCAAATTAATGAGGTAACGGGATGCCGGGAAGGCTGCAGCAGAGCAAGCGGTCAACTCTGCTTCATTCCCCCTCCCGACTCGTCAGCTGCTGCGAGCCCTTAGTTAGCAAAAAGGGCCGGATCTACACCGTTTCTTTCTCCGGGGCTTATTATTCATGCATTTTGGCAAACTCATCCCTCTCCCAAAAGAGGTCTGCTGTACAGCTGGCATGAAGCGGTTCTCGAAATAGCAATTGGCGTTAAGATCTATCACACCAGGGAAAGGTGCGTTCCTTGGGAGCAGGCCAAGGTCACCAAGTTACAGGCTGACAGAGCCAGTTCTGCAGTCTAAAGGAGGGGGGATGGCAAAGCACTTTTGCACCAAGATTCCAAAAACCTGAAGAGCATCTCTGGTTCAGAGTAACACCACATCTGTCTGCAGCCAAGGAACTAGAGGGGTTCCCAAACCCTGTGTCACAGCAGGCAGTGTGGGATACATCGCCTCTGTTGGGCTCAATGATCTTAAAAGGTCTTCTCCAATCTAAACAAGTCTATGGTCAACATTCCAAGCCCCTGCCTGGGCAACTGCTGGCTTAAAACTGGTGTCACCCAGCTGAAGAAGCACTACCACTAATTGCCAAGTCATTTTTGTTGTTAGGTCTCACCAATCTGTTTTTAGCTGTTCACCAGTAAACAGACTTTAGACCAACACAAAGCATGTCCTTGAACAGCTGATGAGCCATACCTCACTCAATGCATTTTGTGACCACAGCTACTAGATCATAATTTCATTGTACATGGAGCAGAGGAACTGAGGGATGCTCCAGAGGAAATGACCACTATTAAACTCTTCTAAACGGATTACTTTTTAATTTAAGGAAAAACAAAGGCAAAAAGAAGCCATAGCATCCAGACACAAGTACGCCTTCAATCTCTTACAGAAAGGACAGAAAGTACTCTACTTAGAAAGTTAGTGTGGGTTTGCTTCTAAATCTATAACGTCAATAAGCAGTGCTGTAGCAATAACCAAAACTTGAAATATTACTGACACTTGGCTTAAACTTTCCTCTTTAACGCTCCAGGGCAGCGGGCATCTGCTACAGCCATACCTTGTCACATGCTATTGTTTATATAATTCCTGCAATTTTATATTACAGTGCAGACAAGGTACATCTGTGACCCAGAATTTTCTCAGAAAAATCCAAGCAGATTTACAAGCAGCAAACTAAAATGAACTAACCTGACGTAAACAGTTCACAATTAACAGAGGTAACAGCTTGAACTCGAGGTTAGAATTGTGTATTTTCTACCCCCTCATTACTGGGCTCTCCATACATCGGTCTGTACAGAGCACTACACAGATTCCGATGCTCACCAGTAAGAATGGGTCCCCCTCCCTCTTGACACCCATATACAGCAATTTAATAAAAGAAAAATGAAAGTGTAGGTATTTTTACTAGGGATCACATCTCTTAGACTCTCCTAGTCAACCTAGGATACAACAACTCCTGTGCTCCAGGATACAAATGGGAAATCGGGGGGGGGGGGGGGCCGGGGCAAGGTGGATTTTCATTTCATTTGCTTGCTCAGAAGACAGCCCAAACATGAAAAACCAGGCTCTCGGGTGCAGGGGGCACATTAAGGCTATGCAACATTGCCATGAGTACTCAAGCACACTCGCACGGGAGGCAACTGCAGCCTGTTGGAGGGAACAAGCTGGGGAACCTGGCACAACACAACACCCTACACAACCTGTCCTCCATCTTAAACTGTCACCTGTGGTCTCTAGCCTACTCTGCTGCCTTTATCCATCAATTCCAGAAGCTCAGCTTAGATGACTTGATATGCTATACCCAGAATTCACCTCTCTAACCAGTGAGCAGCAAGGGTCTCTCTACATTAGGCAGCAAAAGGAAAGTCCTACTGAAAATGTTTTCGTGGAAAAAGGGTACAAGCAAGTGGAGAGGTAAAAGGAATTATAGCTCACTCTTCTCCAAGTACAAGAATGGGTCCAGAATTTTTACTTCCCCAGCAGCTGTCACTGCCCACAGGAGCCTCACAGCACGTCTTTGGCTCAACGTTTCCTACCCAATGTTGATGCCGCTGTCGCCTCTGCAGAAGCACAGTATAGTCATACTTAGAAAGAATAAAAAATAATTACTTTTCCTTATGGAAATAAATGAATTAATAATGGATTCAACATTTGTCCCAGAGTCTGGGAGATCATAGCTTGCTTTTCCTTCAAGGAGTCCCAAAGGGGAATCACCACCATACCCTGAAGCTCCAGCCTGAAGAAAGAGGGTTCTGCAAAGCATCAGTGAAGGCACCAAGATGGGACACTGCAGCCTCTGCAGGGGATCTCAGGGCAGAGGAGAGAGAAGGAAACGGACTTCAAAGTCCCATCCTTGCTTGTAATTACCATTGCCACAAACAAAGAGATGGGGTTAGGGAAGCATGTTGTGTGGGCTTTGGTGGAAGCTGCGCTTATCCATGCATTTTCCAGCCCTATGGGAAGTTTAGCTGAAGAGAACGTATAAAGTAATATTCCCCTCTTGCCCGATTCTTCCTTTACGTTGGGCTAATGAAGGGCTACATGGTTTTCTCTCTTTGAGGTCTACAGTATAGACAATGCTATATAAAAAAATAAAAAAAAATAATGAAATAACATGTTAAATTGCATGACTTTCAAAAGTGAGAGTAAAGAAGGAAGACCTAGGGAATCAGCTCCTTAGAAAAATTCGTTAACATCCTTGCAGATTTATTGAGCAGTGGCTCTAATGATACTACAGAATATAGATGTATTCTGCTTTAATGGTGAGGCAGGCAGGTGCCATTAAGGCTGTAGGAGATGTTAACGACATGCTAAGGAGGATTGTGTGTTGCTCAAGACTCAGGAGATATAAACTCTCCCCCTGTTAGTGACCTTGGAAAAGTCAATTGATTTGCCAGCCTCTAACTCTCTGTTTTTCTCTGTCTGGGTTGCAGCCTCTCCTGGGTAAAGTCTCTTTCCGCAGCTGTAATCAAGCACCAGCTACACCGAGGTGCAGTTTCCTTTTTTCCACCTCTCCTCCAACTAGACGAACAGTTAAGTGAAATATTATACTCTTAATTCTTCATGAATGCATTCAAACTGGGCAGTGTTGGGAGAATTACAAATATAGCTTGAAAATTAATTTAATAGCTGGAGCAACACCTTCAAAATGCAATATGTTAAACATTTTTTCCAAAGTTACTCCACTGTGAACAACAGACTCTCCCTGCACAAAGTGTACATACTCTAGAGAATTAACATTTTTGCCTTTTCCCTCTTCAAAGCACTCAAATCCTAATCAAATAACCTTCATTCACAGACTCCAGAATTCAACATTCCAATACCTTCAACATTCCTACATTCTTATAGCAAGTACTCTATAAAATGGACTTTCAGGAAAAAAAAAACCCAGCACGAGCTCTTTAACTCTGCTTACCTTCCTTGAAACCTCACAAGGACCACACAGTGACATTCTGGAGAACCCTTTAGCAGCCCAGTACCCCACCCCATCACACATGGCCACGTTAGCAAGGATTTGAGCTGTGCTGTGAGCCATCCTGCCAGCAGAACGGGGCTTAAGCACCTGTATAAACTGAAGCGGTTTGATAAACTTTTGGTGGTCTGAAAAAATAACAGCCACCTTTTTTTGTGTTTGTTTAGTATCCAGACCTACAGTACAGCCATCGCCGTACACACTAGGTAGCAGGGTATTGCTTGAGATGTTGACACCTGATCTAGTTAGTCACCAAAAATTTAGTATAGCAAAATCATCTATCCTGACCTAAAAAACAATTGGGTATAGAACTGACAACTGTATCTATCTCTGCATCACATTTACCCCCCAGAAGTCCCATGTCCCAATAAAAATGCAGACTAAACCTAAACCCTAGCCCTTCCCCAGCCACCACAGTGGGGCCTGGGGTACAACCCTGCTCACAGCAGCTCAGCCCCACCAGGCAGGCAAGAATATGCTCCACAGGGGTCAGCTCTGACCCTGGTGCCTACACCACTTTTCCAGCAGGAAAGCAAGAACATCACCACCTTTTTCTCTTGAGTTTTTCCTCCCGGACCCACCCCATAGCAATTTCACTTTGGCAAGTGCCCGTGCCCTTAGAAGAAGGGTCTATCCCACTGCCTACCTCCCCATGAAGCATTGACACCAACATCTCCACCCCCAAGATGCTCAAGGCCTCCACAGCTGACAGCACTTTAAATAGGTGGTCAAACAAACTTGATTGAATTGGTTACAGCCAGCAAGCTCCTCCTCTGGGCTTGGACCACCCCAGTTACCATCAGCGAGCAGCGCAGGTGAACTGTAAGAAATAATGCCACTGCACTGTGGGTCATTACTGCCACAGATAAAGAATATCTTATTTTTTTCTATTTTATTTTTGGCCTGGTGTTTTCCAACACAAACCAAAGATCTTAAAAACTTAAGCCATACAGCATCATTTGAATTAGCTCCAAGAAAGTGTTACCTCTTGATTGCATCTGCTGCTCTCCATTCAGCTCACCTGGTTCTTGTCGCTTTAGACGGGTATTGCATTTCCCTCCTGATGAAGGCTTAGTGTAGTGAGGAACAAAAGCAAAGCTCTAGTGAGAGCCAAAACAATTCCACCTCAGAAGAAGGTGATAGGGTTTTTTGTGTGTTTTTTTTAAAAGGCACCCATTCAGAAATCACAACAGCTAGCTAAGGTCACCAGGAGGCCATGTGATATCACCCTTTTTGCCTTACTTCTTGCCCTAAGAAAACCAGAACCAAAGTACCTCCTCCCTCCTCCCCAGCAAACCAGCGATTGTCAAACCAGTCTCAGCCTTTACAGGAGGCAATGAATAAACTTTTACATATACAGCCAAAAGGATTCACTTTACAACTCATCTCTGAGGCCAGCTTAGAAAAAACAGTGTCTTCTAAACAGTCATTTTCTCTAAAAATAGGCAGACCCTCAGTCTGGGACTGCCTTGAACGTAGGTGGAGTCCTCCCCTGTGAAAGTGTTAGCCAGAGCCTCCCTCCCTCCGGCAGGAGCCTTCCCATCGCTCTTACGTTGTGTCTGGAGGCATCAGCCTCCGCTCCTGCAGGCTCTGACCGCATTGAGGCCATAGGGGAGGATGCGTAAGGCTGTCTTTCCTGACAGGTCATTGTCATAGCGGTGGTGATTGACAGCTGACAAAATAAAACCTTGGGAGCCATCCCGTTGCAATCCCTACTCCTGTATAATAACCTCTCCATGTTCAGCTGAGATCTGAGATGTGGCACAAACACAAATAACTCTGGGGCGTACGTGACCTCTACGGCAAGGATCCCACCTCTTGTCCTCTCATCTGGAGGCTCCATTCATTACTTGGGCAGTGCCATGGGCTGGCCAGGAGCATCGATTCCCGTGCACCGCTCTGGGAACAGGAACGTGATAGCAAAATGGGTACGGGCTCTTGGTCCAGAGCCAGAAATATAATTTCAAAGCAGTACCCGGACTTGTGCTGAGGATAAATAAGTGGTATTTGGCCTGGAGTCAAGGATGGCCATGTGGTTCCTTTCTCTGTACGTGGGAATAGCGTGGCCATGCCTGGGTTTGCTGGAGAAATAAGGAGCTGTGGCACAGCCTGCCCACGAGCGGTGGCTACGCACGGCAGTGTAGCGTATGCTACCAGTGTGGGATGCGATGTGCCATGGGCAAACTGGGCTGCTTTATGGCGACCCAGGTGGAGAGAGGGGGATCGAACGAACTAATCCTTTGTTAACCCCTCCTGATATTCCGGAACTTCCAAACTGACATTCCTGTCGTCTTCATCTCTAATGAAAAGCAAACATGGTCCTGAGAAAGTTTCAGAGTTGTTTTTAAGTGTTAGACTCAAACCTTTGCTTTCCTTCCTCAGAGGAAGCCTTGTGCCTCTGGCGTCGTGAAACCTACCTGCAACACTCCGCGCCTCGCTGACAGCTGGAGCTTCAGCCGCTGAAGCTCCAGTGAATGTGTTCTTCAGCGGGTGGACACTGAAGAACATATTCAAGAGCATTTGTCAAGCAACAGCCATAATTTCATTTCAGAGGTGTTCACGGTCCTCATGCAAGCATCTGTAGAAGGAAAGCCTTGTTGGCAGGAACGCTGATGGCAGAGAAAACATCGCAACCACTCCCACAAAAGCGTTCCTTCTGGTCGTAGTACCAAAACTTGAGTATAATTATGCTGAGAGCACCTAGGGAGTTTGAGCGGGACGGTTTCACCGCGTGCTATCAAGAACCTCAGTAAGGCTGCGCCTGCTTTGCTTACCTGCCAAATCAATTTGGGCACTCTGGTGAGCCTGCACAGCTCCTTGTTATTATTTTGTTTTCCAGTGACACTAGGATGTGACTGGTGTTTGACTCTTATTATCTTCTTTCCCATCCTTTCCTCTCCGTGATTGCACATGCCATTAAGTGTATTGCTGTGGCTGCATATTTTTTATTTCTTGCCTTTCAGCCTTGTTAAAGTGCTGTCAGGGATGATACACAACTTACTCATTCCAGCCCAAGACTTGGTCTCAGAGTGTTTAAGGATTTGACTGGCTCCTCAGCAGCACCGAGCCTGGGAGCTGCTTGCCAAAGGCTGTTGTAGATGCTAAAAATGTACATGCTTCGCAGAGAGGGTGGAGAAACGTATGGGAAAAACAAATCTATAAGGGGCCATTAAATAGGAGCGGATCACTGTTAGCTCAGGAAGTCCCCAGCCTGCAAACTGCTAGGAAATTGGAGGCTGTACAGCCATTCATACAATTCCTCAGGCCAAAATCAGGTATTTAGGTAAAAATCAGATATTTTGCTGCCTACCTAGCGTTCATTCATTGCTTCGCATTCGCTGTGAGGTAAGTGGCTCAACACTGAGAAAAACCTGGGCATAGCCCTCCCAAAGCCTGTTCGCAAGCCTGCAAAATATGGCTATGGGTAATCCCCGTCAGAATGAAAGGCACGAGTTCAGAAACGCACAAACACCTCCATTAGCAAGAAGAGAAGTTCTACAGTCATTAACCAAGACAGAGGTGGGCCCATAGTTGGTACCTTAGAAAAATCTCAGCTTTGTATTAAACCCGACTGCCTGCATCACTTAGGATGCACTAGCATTAGCTTGCACTAGCACCAGCGTTTAAAACAATATGATGCCCAAATCTCTGCTTTTTTTTTTAAACACATAGAGAAAGTCCAAAGTGTAATTTTGAATTTCTTTTCAGCGGGTCATCGTTTGCGTTGGAAAATGGCTGATGGTAAAAACAAGGAGAAAAATTATACAAGCAAGTGAGTCATCACAGGGAAACTTCAGCTACTGCTGCTGCGCTCAGGGTTGGACTCCAGCAGCAAATAATGTAATGAAAATAGTCAGGTCATTGCTCTCAGGTAGCTCCGACCAAAGACCCCTCAATGCAGTCTTGCCATGACAACAGAAGGAAATTACAGCTGGCACTGCCAGCCCGTGCCGATGGCTGTCGCCCATCTCACCCACTCCCATCGCTGCTTCATTTTAGGATCTATGGGATGAGGGTTTCCTTTGGGAGAACAGACCAGGGGATGAGTATCCTCACTCCGAGCTTCACAGTGACAGTTTCTCTTGGATGGATATGTATGTGAGGTCCGGCTGATGAAGGGTAGGAAGATACAGGTGGGCCTGGTGGCACAGGAAGTTTTGCCAGAACCCCAACACGCCTCCGTTAAAGTGTTTCTACCTTCTTACAGATTCTGGTGGTGTATCTTTTATATAATGCTAATAGGAAAAAATACATGATTAGAGCTTTGTTGTTCTGTCTGCTATAGAAAACATTAAAAAATAGTGTCTGTCTCAGCTCACAGTATCTACTGACTTACAGGTCCTGCATCACACCTAACTGATGCAGTTTGGGGTCAGATTTGTAACTGCTCATCATCCCAAAGTAATGCTCAAGCAGACGCGACAAGGCTGCATATGCTCTCTCCCACGACGCTGTTTTCAATCCGCAGGGTGCTCTGCAGTTTTGGAAGAATAGCTTGGACGTAGTTCAAGGGGAGAGACACCCAGTAGCATTGGCGTGGGAATAGCTTGCAGCGACTCATCGTGACTTTGGATGCAGGCTGTAAATTCGGTGGTGCAGGAGCCAGAAGTCTGGTCCTCGGTGACATTACAGCCCTTTTAAGCAAGGCAGGGAGCGGGGCTGGGTATGAACACCCTCAGCCTTCTCCTGGTGACCCATGCACACCACAAAAAGTAACGACCCCCACTTTGGCATTCCTACAACACTAACTGAATCAGTCGTTTGTGGATCCCACAGCTCGGTTGCTTGTCTGGAAACGCATCGCTGGGACACCTTCAAGACTCCAGGCAATAGAAAAGCTCCGTGAACATCCAGACAAAGCGTGCTTGACTCAGCAGAAAGGATTCAAAGCAATCTTCCTCTCCCGGCGATGCCTCCTGCGCTGCTGTAAGAGTTCAGTGAGAGCTGCTCTGCGCCGTGGGATGCTCCCCCCGAGGCTGCGAACAGCCCTGAGCGAGGGGCAGGTGATGGAGCTGGGGGAAACTCACGGCTCCACCCAGATCCACCTCGGGCTTTCCATACCGTTTAGGGCAGGAAAGAATTTATCATCACATACGTTAACTCAGAAAGTAATATCGCAGGGGCTGGTGTATACCACGTGGCGTTAAAATAATTACGCCGTGTGGCTCCCAGGCTGGGAGTTTTGTGTGGAAGTGTTTCAGCTTAAATACCATAAAAAAAAAAATATCTGTTGGGCTGGAAAATTAATGGCAGGAGTAAATGTGCGCAGAGTCTGCCCACATCCGACTGTGCGGTGCCATGACGAGTGCCCCCATGCCGGGGCAGAGACCCCTGCACAGATGTCTGTCAAAGAGACCTTTGCTAGCTAGAAAGCAAACTGCTCTCGCTGTAAAGTTTTCCGTGAAAAGTATTACTTGGAAAAGGAATTGAAGCGTTTGACTCATTTTTTTTTCTGCTTCAAAACACGGTCTAGGGAAGGAAATAAACTTCACGAGTTTCCTGCATGGCAAAACCCCCATTTCAGAGGATTTGGGAGAAAATCCTGGCCCTCGCCTCAGTCTGCCTGCATGATTTTGTCTGCACACCCAGTTTCTCCCCCTCTCTGCCTCCCTGCCGTGATTCAGGGATGTAAGTGATACCATTTCCCATCCTTGTTATTTCTGGTTACTGAAGACAAGAACTTATTCAGGAGAAAGAAATCTCTACGCGGTTTACAGTGCCTATCAAAACAGGGCCTCGTGCACTATTGCAATGTAAACTACCATAAGAGCTCATAAAATATTATTCATAATTTAGCATAAATAATAAAAAGTAATATTTATAGCATTTTAATGTTGAGAGCTTCCCATGGCTGCTTTATCCACCCCTGAAAAAGCATCTATAATCAAATTCTTACGGCCGATGGGAATGACAGCATCTCAGTCCGGTACAGTCACAGCTTTGGATTTCCAGACCGTGTTCCCTACAGCCAGAGATTTTTCTTCTCCCAATCTGAGCGCTGTGGGATGCCACGCACCCAGCAACGACCGGATCCCTGTGAGCAGCTCCGAAGCATCCCGGGAGAGGAGCAGCTGCCCCTTTGGGTCCGGCCGTTCATTATAGGAGCTGGAGTTATATCCTTTGCTACATCCCTTGCGCGCTGGTGATGCTAATTGCCTTTGCGAGGCGAGTTTCAGCCTCCCGAGCAGAGCTGGGGGTGCAGTAAAACACAACCCCGTGGTGTCAGCACCGAGCCCGCACGCCCCGATAGCCCAATTTTGATCCCAAAACCTGGCTGACACATCTGGGTACCAAACTCTCCACCGCTACGGCCCAGCGATTCCCTTTTCCGCGCGGCCCCCGGGGACTCCCACCGTATATTTGCAGCAAAGCGGGCCGGATGTTAGCAAATCCCGCCCGAAAAATCCAGCTTTGGGGACTCACAGAAAGCAAGGCGGCGGGTGCAGCAGGAGGCCCAGGGATTAATCTGCAGCAGGGCAAAGCCGTCCGCGAGGCGGATTAGCCGGGTCAGCAATTAAACGTTGGCGCTTACGCTGCCGGCGGTGGCGCGCAGGAAAAACCCGGCGCTCAAGGACAAAATGCGGTTCCTCCTTAAAGGCTGCGGCCGCTCCGAAATGCTGCATCTATCGGCTGGGAGCGTTGCTGGGACCATAAACAAGCCGGCTGTGTCACGGCCGGCTAAATATAGTGCAGCCCGGGTTGCCTTCGTGCTGCCTGTGCCATCTGAATGACTTGGAATGCTGATTTTATTTTATTTATTTATTTATTTTTCCCCCTCAGGGGAGGCTATGACTAAGAGAAATCCACAGTTGGAGGGATATCAGAAGATGGAGGCCCTAGTCCAAATGCAGAAGGTGAATAAAGTCTGTAGTTTGCAGTCCTGGGGGCCTGTCCAAAATATTCCTCACCCTCCTCCTCCTCCTTCTCCTCCTTCTCCTCCCTCTCCTCCTCCTCCTCCTCCTCCTCTCCTTGGCAGGACCCAAAACAAGACTGCAATAACGACAGCCACAAATACACCAGCAAAACATGAAATATTTCCTGATTTAAAGTTGCGGCGCTCCCGAGGTGATGCCGGGGGGGGGATACGCACATACCTGAAGCGGTGGGAGAGTGGGGAGCCGGCAGCCCTGCCGCCCCCTCCCGCAGGGGGAACCAAAGCAAACGCAAGGATGTATGCATTTAGCTATACGCATATATATATTTTTTTTCCTCTTTTCTGGCCTGAAGTAGGGCTTTTTTAAAGGGAATGTAGCTCTGTGTTTGTCTTGGCGTAAGAAAACGGGGAGGGAGGGGGGGGTTTGAAGGTCAGCTTCACAGTGGATGCGCTGCAAAAGGGCTGGATATCAGTATTGCATAGCAGCATTTATACACTCATATATATACCTGATTACCCTTCCTGTAGGAGGTACAGCTATGTTCGGATATCAGCTACAACTATTATTTAGAGCCTGAAAATCACTTGGTTTTTCTTCATTGAAGGTAATATGGCCAAATAGCTTTCACAGTCCTAAAGCAGACAAACACCTATTTGGGGGTGCAAGAAACAATGCTCATATTCTGCGCGGAGTTATTGAGGTATCCAGAGCAGGAGGCAGCTGGAGGTTATTAAACGCTATATGCCCGGGTATACATTGCTGAATTCCAGCACTTTAACTTGCCATCAGACAGCAATATGTGCTACGCTGCCAAGAAAAGCAGTTTTCGGTGCAATACCTTCCCTCAAACCCATTATATAACAAGGCTTTAAGGCAGGATTTCTTTTTTTTCCGCTTTATCCCAAGCGTGCCTTCCCGATGATTACTCAGCACAAATTTGCCGTAAACAACATCCCCTTTTTGATCGTGCACCGTCTCGCTCTTCTTCCACCACCGCTAAGCTTCCCTTACCTTGCTCTTCAGATGCGTGCATCCTCCTCTCCCGGCTCCTGCGGCAGAGCGGCGGGGAGCCCGGCTGCGCTCCCGCACGCCGGCTTTCCGCTCGTCATTCGGCGGCAGATCCCGGGTCACGGGGCGACGGCCATGGGCTGGGGCGCTGCTGCCTGGGAACTGCGCGCCACCGCGTTATATTTGGGATTACAGAGACTCAGGAAAGGATGAGGATGGAGGCAGACATATCACATCTTCTAAAATGTGGCATGGAGTGGGATCTGGAGTCTGCAGGGCTGATCCATCAACTGCAAACCTGAGCAATCTTTTTTTTTTTTTTTTTTTTCCCCCCCTCTCCCCCCTTCGATTTTTTGCTTTTTGGAGAAGGTGAAATCCTTTGTCTGGACTCAGCGGGGATGCGACATGTCGAGGCTTTGCCGAGCTGGGAACGGGGTGGTGTGCTGGTCAAGGCACTTCCCCAGGTGCCCAGGAAGGTCAGCGCTAGCTGATGCTATAAACGCGCTATTAATTGCCCCCAAACCTTTATCACAGCGTAACTACGGATGCGATGGGGTTACAAGCTATCAGTGCCATTTCTTCCAAGCCGCCATCAGTAATTCCAGTTATCTTCTTTGGGTATCCCCATCCCCACCGTATCGGAGCATCCCAGGAGCTTTAATCTCTCCGCGCAGCGCCCAGGGGAAGCCGGGGAGTGTAATGGCTGATGGGGAAACCACAGAGGAGTTCAAAGCACAGGTTCCTGGGGGCAGATATGCGAGAGGACAAGTTAAAATAACCAGGCTGTAAATAAGCAGCGTGGAGTGCAGAAAGCAAATAAAGAGTAATACACTACACACCTTACACGAAGGGATCGATACTGCACAGTATATACAAATATCCGAGGAAGGTGGGAATTCTAAAGCTTTCAGTGTTGTTCTGAAATTCAAAGGAATATTGAGCAGCCCCGCAGGGACAGGCTGCTTTGGGGGTGCCGGGGTGCTTTGCTTGTGTCTCCGGCCATGACGGGTTTGGGTGCATGTCCCCTGCTGCTGGGGAGAAGCCCCCCCACCCCCAAACCCCGTTTGGGGTGACCAGCGGTGCTGTGGCTGCAGGGACAGGGACACCCACCCTTGTGCCACCCCAGCCCCCCCGATGGCACTCGGGGAAAGCCACAGCTTTGCTCTCAGCTTGATTTTGGCACTCCTCACGTATTCCTCTGCTTTTTGACCTCCAAACTTTTGTTTTCAAAGGGAGTTCCTTTTCCAGCTTACGTAGCTCTTTTTCCTCCTGATATTTATCTGCCCTTGCAGCCTCGGGCGGAGTTGCAGGGAAGCAATGCATCCCTTCTCCGCCTCCGGATTGCCAGGACCCC
>NW_009648149.1:2573472-2589007 GCF_000708025.1 Charadrius vociferus
TAATAATTTCAGAGTCTTTGCTTATGCCAAACTGGGCACCCAGGGCCCTGAAGCTGCTCTTTGGGAATTAAAGAAAGAAGAAAAAAATTATTGTAGCTGCAAGCCGGTCGTGATGGGTAGAGGCTCTTCAGCTGATGGCTTTTAATTCCTTCTACCAAAATACATGTGATGGATGACACGGGGCACGGGCAACAGCCAGAGCCTTGCTGTGCCCAGTGCTCTCCATTACTTTTATTGGGGGAAGTTAAATAGGAAAATAAAACCCACTTCATGCGCAACAAGGATGGGGGGGCAGGAGCAACCGGCTTCATCCACACCATCAGAATTGGCTTTTTAACCAGTATTTTGGACTACATCAAATAAAAGAGTTGTAAGACAGGACCTGAACAGCAGTATTGTGCCCCAGCCCAAAATCTGGAGGACCTCCCCTTTAGCGAGGGATTTTTCACTGTGTTTAAGTGGGGATGCTCTGACTCCTCTTCTTCCTCCCTCCGCCTCCTCCTCATCGGCTCCTACAAAAAAACCCCGGGTCAAAAATGACCCGCTACCCGCAGGCACGTCCCACGGCCTCGGCGCAGGGCGAGGGCTTTCAGCGGCGATCGGGTATAACTCACACACAGACGCTGCCGGCACAGGGATAAGCAGGAGGAAAAAAAAATATTTATTTACAAATTTTGAGCAGTAACACAGCTGCAGCGATTCACTGGGAAGAAACTCCAGGAAGAAAACTCGGCGTGACATGCCAGCGGTGCCCCGCGGGGCAGGGAGACCCTCCTCCCACCACACAGTATCTTGGGTCGGTACAAAATTGTGGTCGCTTTAGAAAAGGCGTGAGATTCACAGTAAAGTACCAAATAGGAGCGCGGCGGGGAGGAAAAGCGAGGGGCGCGTATCGCTCCGGGACCTCATCCCTGCCGCTATTTGGTCTATGAAAATGCACCATACGACGACTCTCGTAGAAAAATCTATCCCAAGGGCTCGATGCATGCAGAGTCAAGGGATTTCTACATCTACTAAAGGGCTCAAAGCCTTTAAAACAAGCGCTCGGGCGGCTCTCCTGGGGAAAAAACCACCTGCGAGCCCTGTCCTGCCGCTGGGCGCTGCACGGGGCAAGGCTCTCTGCAGGAGCCGTTTTGCAGCAGGGAAGGATGAGACAGAAGAACAAGGCAAGGGAAAGCAGGGAGCATCCCCCCTGCCCAGCACTCAGCCCCGGCAGAGCTGCCCGCCGCAGCCAGGCTGCTTTTCAAGCCTAAAAACTGCCCCCTCCCCATCACCTCCTCCCCTCCTGCCCAACGCTGTTAGAAAGAGAAGAGCACACACACACATTTTGGCTATTTCTAGATTTGTGTGTAAAAATGGCCCAGACCTTCGTCCGAGGGTCATGGGAAAAATCTAAAATCTTTCTTATATAGGATTTCATTGCAGGGTGGAAGATTTGCCTCCTCCCAGCCCGGAAAGTCCAGGGCTGGGGCAGGGGGGAAGGGATGGAAGGGCCCCCAAGGACAGCAGTGAAACCCTACGGTCCCTCTGCTCCCACCCAGGAAATTCCCATCCCGGTGGGATGCGGAGCCCTCTCCTGCCGCCACCGCACCGTGGCTTTCACCCGCAGGCAGGCAGTGAGTGGGCAGCGCGCGGGCAGATCCCGCTCGGCAGATGCCCAATGGCTTCTGGCCCCGTTATCAGGACAGCACCAGGGCAACGCCGCTTCCGATGGAGAGAGCAAATATCAGGGGCTCCTCTGACAGCGCGAGGATGCGCGTGGATCAGAAGGGATAAAAGACTCCCTGGGATGTGCTGAAATTCCGCACGTGGAGCCCACGCATCCCTAAAAACACCAGCCAGCTCCCCCTCCCCTGCCGCAGGGCCACTCTCCAAGCAGAAATAAAAACATGGACATTTCAGCAACAGAAACTTGCCCAGGCTGCTCTAATTAATCAAACGGGTGTCGGGGAGTCACAGCTTTTCTGCCCTCCCGCTGAGCCACCCCTGGCAGACTGCAGCACGCTCTGCGAACGCACGCGGCTTCGCGCAGAGTTCCCAAAAGTCAATGCCAAAATTCAGCGCTTTTTTTTTTTTTTTTTAAACCTTTAAAAATACACATCTTGCTTTTTTTTTTTTTTCTTAAATATATATTCTATAAAATAAGGCAACTCGAGGAGACATAAAGAACATCCCCATTGCTTAGGTACTGCATCCTACCACCAAAGAGGGTTACAGTACTTCCAGTTTAGAAAAGCCACTCCACCTGGCCGCAAAGCTCCCGCGTGCAAAAAGAGGAGCGACACGCTCGGATGCTGCTGTAAATCTCGGGGAAATGCCTGGGCATAGCCCTCGGCAGCCCCTGCAGGTGTCCCGGGGAATGCTCATCTCTCCTCCCTCCGGGAGTTCACGGGGAGAGAGCTGCTTTCTGCCCGGGATGCTGCAGCCGCAGCGGGAACCGCGTAGGGAACACCCCCATCTCCAGGGGACCTCAGGGACAAAGGCAGCACAGAAGATGGAATGACTTGATTTCTCCCCAAAACTGAAGCACACATCGAAATAAATCTTCGGGAGAAACTCTTATAACATGACTGTAGCTTATAGTAGGAAAAGCTATCAACAAGGTAAGCACAAAGGAGTGCAGCTCATCCCCAGCACAGATCCTGCTCAGTGTCACAGCATCTCGTGAAAACTAGACTGTACAGCAGCTTTTTATAACAGGGGTTTCATCTCTCTCTACGGAAGAAGCACAAGTGCACGTTTCACCTCCAATGTTTTCCCCTCTTTTACGTGTATTAGTACTGGAAATGTGATCCTCCCGTTTCTGAGCTTTGTAGAGTAAATGTTTTCCACGTTGCTCACCAATTCCCACTGGGTTAAGTCTTGCTTTTTAGAGGCTTATTTCTCTGAGAAGTAAATTGAATAGAAAATAATCTATATTTTTAAAAAAACAAACCTAGAGAGTAATCTGCAGTAAATAGTGCTGTGGAGCAACAGGATGGCACACTGTAAGCTCAAACAGAGACTGGGGGTTGTCTGGGGGTGGCAGGGACATCATGGCAAGCTGTGTAAACCTCCTATGATCATCACCCAGCTTTGCATCACTGATCTGTGTGTCTACTTGGCCCATAGACAGGAATACTTTATAGCCTCAAAAGAGAGAAAAACCCCCCACCTTATTCTAGCAGACTTGACCTTGCAAGCAAAGATCTTTTCACCCTGATACTGGCTGTAATGGTGTATCCACCGATGTCACCCAGTACAACCGGGGAAGGGACTTTAGATACTGCACGATCACCTAATCTGAGCACAGCCCCTGCACCAGAAGAGAAACCAAATCCGTGATGGCGTTAACTCTTGGTCCGTGGCACAGGCTGTTTAGTTCTCCTCGTCCGAAAGAACGGGTGGGATCTTGCTGGAAAGCAGGGTGTATACGTACGGCCAGATCTTGTTGGTCTCTGTCCCCGAGAAGGAGTGAAGGATGCCCCTGCTCCTGGAAGAGAGATGGGAGGAGAAGTCAGTACCAGAGGTATCGGCAGTCCTGAGGACAGGGGTATGTGCAGACAGGTTGGCTGTTGGAAGGACACAGCCTGGCCAGGCTGGGAGCTCACTGATGGCTTTTTGGGCAAGAGGAGGTGGATAAAGGGGATGAGTGACAGCTGCTCTCATCCACAGCTGCACTCACACGTGGACAAGCCAAACCCAGATAACCACAAATAATCACATTACCCATGATGACAGCTCACCCCCGTCCACTAAAAGACCACTCACTTGCTAAAGCACTTTACACAATCACAGAATGGTCAGGGTTGGAAGGCACCTCTGGAGATCATCTCGTCCAACCCCCTGCCAGAGCAGGGTCACCTACAGCAGGTTGGAGTAGGAACACATCCCAGCGGGTTTTGAATATCTCCAGAGAAGGAGACTCCACAGCCTCTCTGGGCAGCCTCTGCCAGTGCTCTGCCACCCTCAAAGTAGAGAAGTTTTTCCTCATAGAATCATATCACAGAATCATAGAATGGTTTAGGTTGGAAGGGACATTAAAGCTCATCCAGTTCCACCCCCCTGCCCTGGGGTGGTTGCTCCAGCCCAGGTTGCTCCAAGCTCCGTCCAACCTGGCCTTGAACACCTCCAGGGATGGGGCAGCCACAACTTCCCTGGGCAACCCGGGCCAGTGCCTCACCAACCTCAGAGTGAACATTTTTTCCTAGTATCTAATCTAAATCTCCCCTCTTCCAGTTTGAAGCCATTACCCCTCATCCTATCGCTACATGCCCTTGTAAAAGTCCCTCAACAGCATTCTTGTAGGTGCCCTTCAGATACTGGAATGCAGCTATAAAGCCCCCCTGGAGTTTTCTCTTCTCCAGGCTGAACAACCCCAACTCTCTCAGGCTGTCTTCACAGGAGAGCTCCTTCAGCCCTCGGATCATTTTTGTGGCCCTCCTCCGGACCCTCTCCAACAGGTCCATCTGCTTCTTATGTAGACATGGAATTTCCCATGTTCCAGTTTGTGCCCATTGCCCCTTGTCCTGTCGCTGGGCATCACTGAAGAGTCTGACCCCATCCTCTTGCCACTCACCCTTTAGATATTGATAAGCACTGATGAGATCCCCTCTCAGCCTTCTCTTCTCCAGGCTGAACAGCCCCGGGGCTCTCAACCTTTCCTCAGCAGAGAGATGCTCCAGTCCCCTGTTCATCTTCATAGCCCTCCACTGGACTCTCCCCAGCAGTTCCCTGTTTTCCTTGAACCGGGGAGCCCCGAACTGGACATGGTACTCCAGATGTGGCCTCCCCAGGGCAGAGTAGAGGGGGAAGATGCCCTCCCTCAACCTGCTGGCCATGCTCTTTTCAATGTACCCCAGGATACCATCGGCCTTCTTGGCCACAAGGGCACATTGCTGGGTCATGGTCAACTTCTTGTCCACCAGGACTTCCAGGTCTCTCTCTCTGCAGAGCTGCTCTCCAGCAGGTCAGCCCCTAACCTGTACCGGTGCATGGGGTTATTCCTCCCGAGGTGCAGGACCCTACACTTGCCCTTGTTGAACTTCATTAGGTTCCTCTCCGCCCAACTCTCCAGCCTGTCCAGGTCTCGCTGTACGGCAGCACAGCCTTCTGGTTTGTCAGCCACTCCTTCCAGTCTTGTGTCATCAGCAAAACATCATTTATAGACATAAAACAGCAGTATTTATTCATTTTTGAGTGGGAAATTCAGGGCCCCAATTTTCCCCCTCCCCTACAAGGGTACTTTTGGCCCCCCATGGACCACTTCTGCTTTTAAAAACACTCCTGGGTGCTCGCTCCCTTTCAGAGGTGGATTGCTACCCTACAGTGATCCGTCTATTCCCAGCTCAGCCAGGGGACTGTCCCAAACTACCAGCGGTGCAGAACAAGCCCTGAAACTCGTCTGTGCTCACAAGTTTGCAAACACCTTCTGCCATGGCAAAAAAATCCCTCCCATCACCGACACTGGCAAAGCCCTTTGTGGAGCCCGGCAAGACAAACAGGAGCTGTGAATTTCTTTACATCACCCTGCTCCCTCCAAACAAGGCCAGGGCTCGGCTGCAGTGAAAGCTGGGCTTTGCGCTGCTGAGTGCAGCCATCTGCACCCCAAAAATCTGTCGGGGGCCGAACCGGGGCTCTTTGGGCTGTCAGGATGGAGGCACAGGACCGGCTGTTGGAAACCGCACTCGTGCCTGTTTTTACAGGCACGCTGTGATTTATTCACACGGTCCAACTCACTTGTACAACTCTATTACTGGCTTTGCAGCATCTTTGTATTTTCTGAGCCTGGCAGCAACAGCCTCGGGTTTGTCGTCCTCGCGCTGGACCAGCGGCTCGCCCGTCAGGTCATCGACGCCCTGCGGGAAGGCAAACACCGTCAGGGGGATGCAGCCACCGGCCCCATCGCCCACGCTGCAGCTCCCCGCCATGCAACCGCTGCCAAATGCCTCATCCTCCTCCGCATCAATCGAGCATCCTCGGGCGTCATTTAACACAAATCCCGTTTTCCTAATTAACATTTAGCACAACTCCTTCAGGCTGGCTCCCCAGGGCAAAGCCCTCCGGTGCTCAGCGCTTACTACCTGGGGTTTCTTCCCCGATGCTTTTTTACGATCTCAGCTCACGCAGAGAAAGGCTTCTCTGATCTCTTCCTTCTGTGAATTGCTCCCCGATGGTACGGGCTCTCACCTGGACATGGGGAGGGTTGAAGTCCATGTTGTACACCCTCCCGCTGGCTGGATGGACCCAGCGGGCGCTCAGGCGATCCTTCAGCGTCTCGAAGGGTATGTTCAAGCTGATGACCAGGTCCAACTCGCAGATCCTGTCCAGCGCCTCGGCTTGTCCCAGCGTCCGAGGGAAACCTGTGCAGACACCGCAACAGAAAGGGGCTGTCAGGAGAGGCAGGAAAGCAGCACAGATGGAACCAAAACCACCCGCCCCACAGCCCCGGAGCTGCAAAACCACCGCGGCTCCTCGCTATAGCACAAGCGGTGTGAAAGACAGGCATCCACCATATGGCTACAATAAAAAATAGCTCCTACAGCACCGACTCCTGAAATACACCACACGGGCTCATGTTTTCCTGCAAAGTCGTGTCTGGTGCAGGGCCTGCATCCCTGCACAGGGGCTGGAGGCAAGTAAGAGGGCACAGGCAACTAAAAATGGGGATAAATGCTAGAATTACAAAGCAAAACCTGAAGGCAACAAAAAGCTGTGCGCAGGCAACTCACACACTGCTGGTTTATGTGGAGGACATCAAGGATACTGTGATAAAATGGTCACACATGGCACAGCCATCACCCAGCCCTCTGAACACCCTGTCCTCTGAAGGTACCGGGCAGTACCTTTTGATTGGAAAAGCCAGCGAGCAGGTGGGAGCATCCGTGCTTCCTGCTGGATTGCAACAAGGAGTGACGCCAATCTGGTCCTCTCTCCAGTTTTCTCTGCAGATAACACCCTTTTTTTCATTTTTTAACCATTTTTTACATCCGTAGAACCCTCTGAGACCTCCCAGGAGGAGGAACATGGCACCATAAGGCTGCCAGCATCGCTGCTGCCTGCATTCATGTTTTAGCTTCGGGGGCAGCCCATCCCTTAAACATCTCGGTATAAGCGGAGATCAGCACACAAAGCAGGCGGCTCCCAAAATCGCCATTACCAGCCCTCGGCCGGAATTGCTTCGCCCTTGCGGCACCCTCGACACAAATGAAACGGGAGCTGGTGCTCGGGCCAGGCTGCTGGGGGTCGAACCGTGATAAATCAACATCCCGAGCTGCAAGAGCCCACATCTGAGCCTGTCAACGCAAACCCCCATCAATGTGTTGAAATGCCAGTTTTAATACAATGAAATATGCACTTGTTTACGCGGCGCTTGTTGCTGTAATATTCATTAATCACCGTGTTCCCCGATGAATGAAGTAGCACTATGGTAAGAATAATGAAATTTTAATAGTGGGGATTCACAGGCATCTTCAAGGCAGCCTGAAACTACAGGGTTTGAGGTCTCTGACATCCTCCCTGTGAGCCCAGTGGGGCAACAGTGCCAGAACACCGGTGCCAATGCTGCCGGATCCCCGGTGCCCACTGGGGTGAGAAGAGCTCATCCAGACCCCAAGCCCTGGCACAAGCCACTCCTCCTCTGGGGCCACCCAGGGCCACATGGGGAAGAATCACAGAATGGTTTGGGTCAGAAGGGACCTTTAAAGGCCATCTAGTCCAACCCCCCTGTAATGAGCAGAGGCATCTTCAACCAGATCAAGTTGCTCAGAGCCCCGTCCAACCTGACCTCATAAAAATCATAAAAAAGAAGCCCATCTCCACCAGCCCTCCATTCCATGCCACTAAACCGCAGACTTGGTTGTAAACTAGTTTGTATTTTCCCTACCAGGAGCCTGACAGCTCTCCGAAAGCCCAGCTCTGTTATAAATCAGCTGGCTCAGTCTTATCTGCGTATCCACTGACTCCTTCAAAGAGCTTCAGCAGACTGGCAAGGGAGGCTTTCTCCCCCTACAACAGCCACGGCCGCTCGTCCCCATATGCCACACTTGCCCGTGTCCAACACCGCCAAGCCCTGCCCCATCCCCTAACTAAGCCCCAAAGCCATTTCTAGAGCTGCCATCGGCACTTGCCAGCTCCCAGGCCACCAGCAGCGATGCACCACGGCTGCTGGCACGCAGTTTCACCGTCAAGGGCTGCAGGACCTCCTGGCAAACCCTCTGCTGCTCCTCTCACCACTTGCCTCGTCGGTTTGCTCTTAGTGTCTTCTCCACCCGCACCTCAGGTGGCTTTCGGGTTTGGGATGAGCAGCTCCTTCACACTCATATGGGAGGCGGTAAGAGGTTTTTCTTGGCTTGCCTCCAGCCCCACTCTGCTCGCCGGCTGTGCTTTATGAAACACCCCATCTCCTTCCCCTGCCTTTCCCCTTCCCTGATGCGTGCCAAGGGCTCGGCTGGACACGCACGTGCTGCTGCTCAGGGCAGAGGGAAGAAACACCCGTGGGCAGATGTCTCTGCCAGCAGGTCAGCTCCCGCCTCTCCTCCCACCACCAGCAAAGTCACCTTCTGGTTTTCCTCTCTCCTGGTGCTGCCAAACCATTAGCAGCAAAATAATGTTTTAAAAGGGGGCTGGGATGTTCCCATCCAGAGGGGCACGCCGGCAGCGCACTCACCATCGAGCAGCCAGTGCTGCTCTCGCCGCTTCTCCAGCTCCGTCATCATCACCCGCGTGATGACGTGGTCCGGCACCAGAAGGCCTCGCTCAAGGTACTGCTTTGCCAAGATGCCAACTTCTGTTTAAAAGAAGGGAAAAAAAAAAAAAAAAAAAGAGAAAAAGAAAAAAAAAAGTAGCATGACATTTCCGTTTAAAAAATATCGCTCCCCCTCAAATTCTGCCTGTCCTCCCAAATTGCTCATCCGGGAGCTTTTCGGCAGCATCCCTCGGCTCATAGCTGCTGCTCCTGATAGCCAGGGGCCAAACAGTCCTTTTGGTGCGATAGAAATGGAAATGCCTGAAATACGGAGAGCAGGAACACAGCGAGCACCCGCCAACCCCTCACAGCCTTGTGAGACAGCTGGTGGTGGCAAGGGCCACCGACATCATCCCTGTCCTGCTGGACATGCTCTCCATGGGCTATGCACAGAGTTCCTCTGGTTCTGGGAGACAGCACCAGTGTGGTTCCAGGTGACACTGGCAGGGGTATTAAATGTCACGAAGACGCTGGATGAGCTGCAAGGGATGCAGCCAACCTCCGCATCCCTCCGACGGCGGGATGGTCACCCCATCCCGAACCGCAGATCTGGCCAAGATCCCACTGCCTGGCTTACTGCTGGCTTTAAAGCAACGTCAGCACCAAATACAGGATGCTAATAACGCCTATTCCTACACGCACTGAGCCCCAGCTGCAAATTTTTGTGCTTTGGCGGAGGTTTCCAGTAACGCCAGGAGGACAAATGATGCGTTTGAGCAATGCCTACAGATCTGGCAGCTTTTGGCTCATAGGCACAAAGCTTCCACGCACAAGCATTGTCAGGGAAAGTTGGCGTCATCATTCATAAACGATCTGAAGAGGTGCAAATTCACCATTTCACATGTGAAACGCGGCAATAAACAGGCATCACCGGCGAGCCCACGCGCAACCCAAACCTCAAAGCCTTTGTTAAATCGCTGCCGAAAGCAGAAGACGGCTTCCCATCCAAAGGGCTTTAAGACTTCAGAGCCTCAACTTAAGATACGCTCAGATAAGAAAATTATTTCCAAGATCTAATCCTGGAGAACATAATCGTGGTGTAACTGTAAGGTAAATACACCTCACCAGGCTCCTGCCTGGGTCTCCCCCGCATCGCTCAGCTGGAGCAGTCAGCAGTGGAGGAGAAGCCAGCGGTGGTTTCCACACAGGTAACACCATGTCTGGATCCACCTTCACGGCAGCCCCCCGGGCAGCCGCTGCCAGCAGCCAACGTAATAAGGGTTTATTCTGCTTATATTTTTAAGGCAGCTGGGGAAAAGCAGACGTTACTTCAAGGAGATGCAATAAACTCACTTGCTTCTTACATTACAGTTTGCCTGCGCTTTCCTTTTAGTCACACGGAGACACAAAGAAACTGTTTGGAAAATGCAAATATTCTTTGCCACGTGTGACAAGTCCTGATCCTGCCACCAGAAGACACCTGGACTTTTTCTCTTGGACCACGACCCACTTGACGACCCTTCTGCTCTCTTCCAACAGCAGCTGAAATAGCATTTGTCACCAGAAATGAACAATTTCACAATCAATTTTTGCTGAGGACAGCACATTTTAGCCCTCCCAAAGTATGAGAGCCCTCTCTAAAAAAAGCCAGGGGATCCTGCATTTGGGGGCAGGCTCCGGTTCTCCAGACTGCAGCAAGATGTCAGACCAGGCAGGCGCATGCATCTGGCCACCGGCTGAATTCCTGAGCTCCAGGAGGGTGTTTTTTTGGGTTTTTTTTTGCAAGATATACAGTTCCTGGAGAGGGTTCACCTGATCTAACAGGGGAGCCTGACACAGCCTGCACCGATTCCCCGGGGAGCGCGGGGCCGGGTTGTGCGCAGGAAACCTCGCAGGCTCCCAAAACGGTCTGTGGACGATGCCTGGCAGGAAAGCGGGGCAGGGCGGGGCTGCCAGCCCAGCCACGCTCCCCGGCTGGAAACCTGACTCCGAAAAGGGGCAGGCAGCGGGCACTGACTCACCAGCCTGCAGGGCTGAGTCACTGCGGGGGCGGGGACCACGGCGCGTCCCCCTCCCTCCGCTCCATAAAGGCATTTCGGCTCACCCCGCTGAGCAGCTCATTGCTCAGAGCCACAGTGGCTGCCAGGCACAGCGAGCAGAAAACACCTTTTTTCAATGACAAGTTTTTTTGTCGCTGCCCGTACGTCGCCAGCACTGCTGGCAGCTCTCCTGCTTGGGGAAGCAAAGGACACAGGGATGGAAATAATACGTGACGTCTTACGCAACCAGCACGGAGACCTGCTAGGGCATAAATATTATTGCATCCGCCTACATTTTTTTAATATTTATTCACATGGGCTGCACATTGCCACAGCCTCGCAGGGAATGCGGTGGCCTCGGAGGCTGGCGCTGCAGCAGAAGGTCCCACTGCCTCCCTGAGCAGCACTGGCCATCCAAGGGACCGGCTGCTGCTCGGTGGGGCTGCTGGAGCCGGGCCTGGTGCTGCAAATCAAAAATACACCGGCGCCGTTGCGAAGTCTGGAAACCCAGGGGAGGCCCACAGCTCCGCAATCGCGGAGGCTGCAGTTTTCCCACGCCCCCGATACGGGTGGACGGCTCTCCAGTGCTCCACGATGGATGACTCCTGCTGCCGGGGATGCTGCTCCTCCGCGTACCGCCATGCGTGCCGGGGAGACACAGCAGTGTGGGGGGCATGCACCAGCGTGGGGGTGCACAGACGGGCACGGGGTGCACATAGCAACACGGGGGGCAGACACCGGCACAGGAGTCGTGCCCTGGCATGGTGGGGATGAACTACCACGGGGGTCCACGCACCAGCACAGGGTGCTGACTGCTTCCACCCAGCTACTGAAGCTCCTCCAGCCTCTCCTTCCCTGCTCAGCCTCCTCCAAAACGCAGGCGGCACCGCCACCCCTCCTCTCCCAGAGGAACAGGCATGGATTTTGCCTGAAGGACCTGCAGAGCTGCCCCATCCCCTGACCCCACAACACCAGGGATGCTCTGGAGCGCATCATCCCTGCAGCACACCCCCACTCCCACGGGGTTTCCTCAAGGCAGCCTTTAATTTTTCAATTTGCCATCCCCTTCCCAGCCCCAGAGCCCAACCTGCTCCACGCGAGTTCCCCTGGCTAAGCAGGGTTTGGGCACTCCTTCCCGAACCTGTAGATCCCAGTCTCCTTGTGTGAGGATCTGGGGCTCACCCCTACTGCGCTGCACAGCACCTACGCAAGCGCCAACGTCCCCCTTGCTATGGCGGGGCGCAGAGGGGGGCTGCAAGCTTTCCTCTGGGGTTTCTGCAGGTAGCAAGGGGCTCCTTAGCTGCTACTCGTGCTGCCTGAGCTGGGCTGGCGGGGGCTGCCGGCGGCGCTGAGCTCCGTGCAAAACGGCCTCTTGACTCACACGCTTAATCCCATTAATCTAATGACCGTGGGTTTAATCTGCCCTTTAACACAGGGGACTTGAAGCTCTTTGTGGCTTCCCCCCACGCGACCCTGATCTGCAGCCATCCCTTCTTATCAAAGCAACACGGAGATACAGCCCCGAGGGACGTGACCATGAGCGACAAAAGAGCCGCGCAGGACCAGGGCAGGACGGGCTGGAGCAGAGGCTGTTCCCAAACACGGCACTTGGCAGCCTCCAGACCCTGCGCGATAACCCCGCGCCTTCTGCCCCGCGGCACAACCATCTACCCGATTTTATTTAGGCTAGAGCAACGCAATCAGGAGTTAACGGAGAGGAGAAACCCCAGGTGGTTAACAGGGCACCGACCGCAGCCGCCTGCCCTCCAGCGCAGTTAAGCTGCAACAACCCTGTCTGGCCAAGGCCAGATGTCACCCCAGTTTTGGGACCCCGGGACCTCTTTCCCGATGCGGATGCTGCATCCAGGGCCCTCGCTCCCACCCCATCCCTGCTGGCAGGACATCACTTTGGGGTGTCGGAGTCTGGTGTGGCCCCAAATTCAGGTCGGGACCTGCTTGCTGGATGGACTGTCTGCGGGGCAGCAGTCAGGACCGGGGGAAAACCCTGGTGGTCAGAGTATCGCTGCTGCTCCCGCGCGTAAAGATATAGCACCCACCCTATGGAAGCCCAAAGGGCTGTCAGGCTGCACCTCCTGGGCTCAGCGCGTGCGTGGCTCCGCCAGCGAAGACCATCACCCACAGGAAAGGCGGGGAGAAGGACCGCCGGGCTCGGTCACGCACAGCCCACAGCCCCCTCGGCCTTTTTTCTGTGCTTACTTTGGTCAACGCTAACAAATGAAATTTGTCACGAGGAGGGGACAAGGAGCAACTTCTGTCTCCAACGAAGCATGTTAAAGGGAGCGGTGGGCCAGACACAAGACCACATGTCTCTCAGGGGACACGGAACCTCAGCCAAAGCCACTTGGAAAAGAAATTAAGTTGTATTGCAAATTAACTGCTGGGTCCAGCAAAGACCACAGGATGCTGCCAACACCAGAGACAACCACCTGGGCACCAGGGCAAGTACCGGCCAAGGAAATAGCTCACTGCCCTCCAGCACCCCTGCTTAGAACCAAAAACACAGTTTCTAAGTCTTCCAAGATCTTAAAAAAGCCCTTTCCTACAGCAGAGCAGTCACTCACTAAGAGATGCTAATTAACAGACAAATGTGTGGTAGGGGATGTACTCGTAAGGTTGCTGTGGCAAAACTTCAACCAATTCAGCAGCAGCCGTGCGTTCAGCCGCTTCACTCGGCTGCAAAGCCAAGTCCTGGTTCCCCGAGACTGCTGACACCTGCAGTGAGCCGTGCATGGTCTCCATGCCGGGCAGGTCAGGCTTCCTCCGGCGACTGGAGTCCTCCGTGCCGCCCAAGCCCGAACCCCACAGCCATGGCTACCATGCATCCTGCAACGGGCAAACAGGAAAATGCCCTGTGCATCGATGCCCACCTGCCCCCCTGGGACCAAGATGGCTCTATGAACAGCGGACTGACGGTTACTTTTGGGACAACGAGTACTGCATCCAGCTCTGGAGTCCTCAACATAAGAAAGACATGGACCTGCTGGAGCATGTCCAGAGGAGAGCCATGAGGATGATCCGAGGGCTGGAGCACCTCTCCTGTGAGGAGAGGCTGGGAGAGTTGGGGGGGTTCAGCCTGGAGAAGAGAAGGCTCCGGGGAGATCTTATTGCCGCCTTCCAGTCCCTAAAGGGGCTCCAGGAGAGCTGTGGAGGGACTTTTTACTGGGGCATGTAGTGACAGGACGAGGGGGAATGGCTTTAAACTGCAAGAGGGCAGGTTTAGATCAAACATTAGGAAGAAGTTTTTCACTGTGAGGGTGGTGAGGCACTGGCACAGGTTGCCCAGAGAGGTTGTTGAGGCCCCATCCCTGGAGGTGTTCAAGACCAGGCTGGAGGTGGCCTTGGGCAACCTGGGCTGGTGGGAGGTGTCCCTGCCCATGGCAGGGGGGTTGGAACTGGATGATCTTCAAGGTCCTTTCCAACCTAAACCATTCCATGATTCTACGATTTTTTAACGCAGCTGTTTGTATCGAAGGACCTCGGCTGCCCTAAAAGGCACAGCCAGTTGCGCAGATGATAAACTCAGGCGGGGATTCTAGTTCCACCTAGCTCGCCCCGGAGCTGGCACGCCGCAGCGCCGTCGTGTAAGAGCTTGTCCAAAGCAAATAGCAAAACAAAATAGCAAATAGCTGCAGCTTACTGAGAGCTGTAACCAGAGCCTGAGTGAAAGGTGGGACCCGAACGTCCCGCCAGCTGTACCGAACTAAGGCCCGTTGACTTCTGAGTAATTTTACCCGCATTTCTCAGTGTTGTTTCCTTTGAGAAACTGAATTTACCCGACGCGCGGTGGGCAATACCTTCACAGCCCCTTCTTCCTTCTCCAGCGTCCCCCGAGAAGCTCTACACTGAGAGAACGAACCGAAATATAAAATCCGGGAAAGCCACTTGTTGAGCTGGTGCAGGTTGCGGGGTGGGCACCCAGTCTCACCGCGCCGCCCCGCTCCCCCACGCTGCCCCTCCGCTTGCTCTTCACCCGGGCGTTCTGTCCTTCAGCCAAAGCAGTCATCGGGATTTTCCTCATTTTGAGCCTCCCTCCAAAGGAAGTATTATTACCCTTTTTATTTACAAAAGGAAATGTGGATATTTTTAAACGAGTGACCAGCGCAGTGTGCGCAATGCCCCTGCCGGAGCGCGCAGCTCTCCAAAACTTTACTCTCCCTTTTTTTTTTTCCCCTCCCTCTTTTTGTTACCCTTCTAAAAAGGGAAATCGCTTCTGCGTTCTCTCGGCTTGTTTTGTATCTACGCCGTTTTACCGTTCCTCTGCCCGGTGAGTCAGCTTCCCCTCTGGGTCGGTCTTTCACACATTAGCAGGGGAGAGAAGGAGCTGCCGAAAAAAAGAAATACGCCGGGATTGCCTAATGGCAGCTGCAGAGGAACCCGAGCGCGAGCTGGGGTGCAGCACCCTGAGCCGGGCCGGGGCTGGGGAGCATCTCACCAGCCGACAGCGCTGCCCGGGGCGTGCGCACAGCAAAGACCCCCAGTTTTCCCAAGGGCTCTGGATCTGGATGCCAAACACGGGGCGGGCAGGAGCAGAGAGCCGCCGTGGTGAGGCCACCCAGGGGCTGCCCGCTGCGCTCTCTGCCACAAACTCTAAAAAGCAGGGTCTCGGGGGGTGACCTGCGCAGGGTGGTTGCTGCCGCCCACCTCCTCCACCTCCCCGCTTTCTGCAAGGGAGCTTCATGAGGAGCGGGGGACGCGCACCAGCACCCTGTGACACCCCACCGTCCTTGCCACAGGGGCCGGCGTGGCACGGCGCAGCACCCGGCCGCAGCACCCCATGACCGGCAGCAATTTTCCCAGCGGGGCGTCCCCC
>NW_009648149.1:2589827-2590553 GCF_000708025.1 Charadrius vociferus
TTTAACTGTGACGGCAGGAAAAGGGGGGTTATATCCGTACCGGCTTCTCGGGAGCCGTACCCACCGGCGCAGGGATGAAACTATTACAAGCCCACGGCTCCCCGCGGCATCGGACCCCGGTTTTACCGGGCAGCTCTGTGAGCCCAGGCTGGAGGGAGAGGGCGGTGAATGTGCTGTGCCAACCCCAGGGAAAGAAAAAGACCTGCAGTGTAACCAGGAGGGGGTTTCCCCATCCCCGTCCCCTCGTCCCCATCCCCATCCTTTTCCCCTCCACATCCTCATCCTCTCCCCATTCCCATCCTCATCTCCTCATCATCTTCATCCTCATCCCCTCTTCCTCCTCACCTTCATCCCTTTCTCATCCCCATCCCCTCCTCATCCTCATCCCCTCCTCATTCCCATCCCCTCCTCATACTCATCCCTTCCTCATTCCCATCCCCTCCTCATACTCATCCCCTCCTCATTCCCATCCCATCCTCATCCCCATCCCCTTCTCATCCTCATCCCCTCCTCATTCTCATCCTCACCCCCTTCTCATCCTCATCCTCACCCCCTTCTCATCCTTACCCCCTTCTCATCCTCATCCCCTCCTCATCCTCATCCCCTTCTCATCCTCATTCCCTCCTCATCCTCATCCCTTCCTCATCCCCTCCTGATCCTCATCCCCTTCTCATCCTCATCCTCATCCCCATCCTCATCCCCTCCCCATTCCCATTCCAACCCCGT
>NW_009648149.1:2591709-2592911 GCF_000708025.1 Charadrius vociferus
CGCACAACACATCAACACTCAACACACACAACACACAACATGCACATCAACACTCAGCACACACAACACGCACATGCACAACACGCAAACACACAACACACAGACAACATGCAACAGTCACAACACGCACAACACATCAACACTCAACACTCACAAACAGAACACACAACACGCACATCAACACTCAGCACTCACAACGCACACGCACATGCTCAACACGCAAACACATAACACTCAGAACACACCACACAACACACAGGCAACATGCAACACTCACAACATGCGCAACACATCAACATTCAACACAACACACAAACACACAACACAGAAACACAACACGCACATCAACGCACATCAACACAACACACGCACAACATGCAAACACACAACAGAACACAACACACAGACAACATGCAACACGCACAACACATCAACACTCAACACACACAACACACAACATGCACATCAACACTCAGCACACACAACACGCACATGCACAACATGCAAACACACAACACACAGGCAACATGCAACACTCACAGCATGCACATCAACACAACACACACACAACACAACACGCACATGTACAACATGCAAACACAGAACACACCACACAACACACAGACAACATACAACACTTACAACACGCACAACACATCAACACTCCGCACAACACATCAACACTCAACACAACACACAACAGAACACAACACACCCACAACATGCAAACACACAACAGAACACAACACACAGACAGCATGCAACACGCACAACACATCAACGCTCAACACACAAACACACAACACACAACACGCACATCAACACTCAGCACTCGCAACGCACATGCACAACACGCAAACACACAACACACAGACAACATGCAACACGCACAACACATCAACGCGCAACACACACACAACACAGAAAAACAACACACAACACACACATCAACACAACACTCACAACACACACACAACACGCAAACACAACATTCAGTACACACCACACAACACGCACAACACCACACAACACACAAACACAACACACAACACGCACATGCACAACACACAAACACACAACACACAGGCAACACGCAACACTCACATCAACCACATCAACGCTCCACACAACACACAAACACACAACACTCACATCGACACAACACACAAACACACAACCCCCCCCACCCCCCTCCCCCCCTC
>NW_009648149.1:2593409-2597242 GCF_000708025.1 Charadrius vociferus
CGGCCCGGGGACTTGCCAGCGACTTCACAGCCTTTTCCACCACCTCAAAACACAGCCTCCATCATCGAAGCCGTGTAATTGCTCCTCAGACCGTTGTACCCTCATAACTTGCTGTTTGTTTTCTTTTTTTTTTTCCCCTCTCTTCAGACTTCTACAGATTTTGGTTAAAAGCGCGTTAATCAAGATGGAAATCAGGTTTGCTACCTGTGCGTCTCGTAAGCGTCTGCAGAGGCAGGGCGAGAGTGGCTTGTAGTGCTCGAAGATACTTGACGCGACTCAGGTTGCCCCGAGAAGCTGTGGCTGCCCCATCCCTGGAGGTGTTCAAGGCCAGGTTGGACGGGGCTTGGAGCAACCTGGGCTGGGGGGAGGTGGCCCTGCCCAGGGCAGGGGGTTGGAACGAGATGATCTTTAAGGTCTCTTCCAACTTAAACCATTCTGTGATGCTACAACCTGCCTGTAGGGATGGGGGATTGCAAGCTTTGCAAGTTGTGGTGAGAGCACATCAGTAGTTCCATTGCTGTGATGCTAAAGGAATTTTGGTTCATACGAGACAAGTGAAATAGATACATAGAATCGGCAGTGCCAAAGGGGCAGGGAGGTGGAACTGGAGTTTACAAACCAGCCAGACAAACTACAAGGCTTTCAAAAGCGAGAACTGGCAGCAAACACTGAAAGTAGTTTGGTTTTTTTTTTTTTTTAAAAGCGTATGGAAATAAGCAATGTCTTAGCAATACCAAGAATAAAAATGTGCACTGGACTCCAAAACTAATGTGGGTTTTGCTTATAGAAAGGGTTATTTGGATAATAATGGGGAACCTACTTAGGCTTTTTATATCAGGTCTGAGTATCTTTAGTCTGACCGAAGCAAAGCAAAAATCAGCATGTGTGTGCTGGATGCAAGGAAACAAACCATGTTTGTATTGGAGTAAGAGCTAGAGCCTCTCTAGAGAAAATGGCATCAGCCCTTAGAATATGTGTGTAACTCATTTGTGTTAGAGGGTGTTGGGGAGGGTTTGTTCACTTTTGTGGTCATGTATCTTCTGCCTTTAAGTAGCAGGAGCAACTTTAAGTGCTGGAGCACAGAATAACATCTTGAAACAGCGGTCAAGGCATACTTGAACTATAAAATAGCGATTCTTCTCTCGTCACTTCAGCCTGTGAAATGTGGGATTCCCCATCCTACATTTATGCCATTCTACTGAAATCAGTAGAATTTTTCTACTGGAATAGGAATGGTGATGTAAAACCACCTCAGAGTGAGAGCAAATGGTTCATTAGTTGTGCAGCTTCCTTCCTTTCAAAAGTCACCATTGTATGTACAGAATTTATTCATATTTTTTTACCAACTGTTTTGTTTTGTTTTTCTAGCAACAGCGGATCCTTTAATGATTAATCTAGAAACGGTGGTAAATCTGTGCGTTTTAGGCTATATGTTTAAGTCATCTGTGTTGTCTTACGTCAGTATTGCATAATCTGTTGACTGTCCCCTTTTTATGTAATGTATGTTTGTAGTTTGTTTTAAAATGTACAAATATTTTTTTCCACTGCGTGCTTCTCCTCAGATACTTCATATTTGTCTCTCCATTGCCCTCTTGAGTTAAAAACTTGTAAGACACCATTTTGATAGCTGGATCCAGCGGAGTGTTACGTTTTTCTCTTTTAAAAACAGTCTCTGTAACATCTCAGGACATGTTCTTTTCCAGGTAAGTTTGTTTAGAGTGTTGCACCACTTCTGGAGTTTCTGCTTCCTCCTGGTAGAAACATGAGTGTAACTTGTAACTGGTGAAGTCCATCAATGTCATAAATGAACTTTTTATAAAAACTTAGTAACACATTAACTTTTACTATGTAAAACTGTTGTGTTTTTTAAATTCATTTCTGAACCCTTAACCAAAGGGGGAGTGGCATAGAAATAGTTTCATGGTATTTTCAGCAATGCCCGTTTTTAGGGAAGACAAAAAAAATGGGGGGGAGGAGGCTTAAAATATAGGTTGGTGTAAGGTTATAATTTAATTAGTTTGCTGTGGAATTGTGTATTTCCCAATTGTGTATTTGGGTCCTGTGACCTAAAAATACCAGCTGCATGCTTGAAGCACCTCAAGCCTTTAGGCCCCTCTTCTGCTGACTCCAGCTGCAGTCCCTCGTGAAGGCAGCTGGCTGCCTGGCATCGGGTGCTGCTCCCGTCGAAGCCATCGGTAGGCATAGGAACGGGGTGTCTGCCATGCAAACTCCGATTAAGCCCAGCTGAATGTGCTCATGGTGCTGTAAAATTCCACCGCCCGGCAGCCCGTTCCACTGGCAAAAGCCTGGCAGGCTCCATGCAGTATGCAGCGTGGTCACGGTGTGGTGCTACCCTCGTATTCGCGCTGTTAACGATCCTGCTCCTCAGCTGTTGCACGTGGTGGAGCTCCATTAACTTACCTGGCTCTCTGCCATCGTACCCACTGACTGTCTGGTTCATGACATTCAATACTTAAGTAGCCTCAACCAAATGCTTCTTTCTAGCTCCAGTGAATTTAAGGGGGAGAGAGGGGTGCCCCCAGTCTCTCTAGTGTTAGCTGTAGAGTGGCTACTTACCCCTTTCTCCATTAAATCCAGCATTGGCAGATTTGGCCAGAAGCAGCTACTACTTAAAAACACCCCGTGGTCATTAAGATAGCACTAATTATGTGGATAACTTTCTGGACTGAAACCTCAGATGGAAAGCCACTCCTGTTAAATGCTCCCGAGCCTTTCACCTGGCAGCTGGGCATCCCGTTGGGGCGATGTGGGGTTTTTGAGACGCATACAGGACACGGAGACGGAGGAGGCACCTGCTGGGCTCGGCAGTGTTGCGGAGGGGCCGCAATGACTGACAGGCTGCCCTGGCTCAGTTATCACAGTGCTGATGCTGTCTCTTGTAAAGGTACAGTACTGTGATAACTGAAGGATGGCAGCCATCTGAGCTTCATGGGACCAGTGCCGCCAGTCCTCTGTGCCCCAGGGACCAATGGACTGATGCACGTACAGCGCAGCGTCCTGCTGCAGTGGAGTGTTCCTGTTTTACATGTACCCCTTGCATAAAAGTCAAAGGTTAAGAAAACATATTTTATTTGAATAAAGTATTATAGTTTATTGAGAGTTTGACTGTTGATTGACTGTTTTGCTTTGGAAGGTCTTCCAGAAATGCTGTGCTTTGGAAATCTTCGGAAATGGTTCAAAAATCGGGGTCCCGTGCAGCAGGGTGAGGTATGAAAGAGTGGAGGTGCAGGTCAACGTGTAATACTTGGTACCAGAACAAATAGAAATGACTGTAGCAATGCAGAAAACAAAGCCCTTTTTAGGTACTTTTCAATACTTCTTGGTAAAGCTACCACAGTCTTGGCTAACTAGTTTCCTAACTCGTTTTTCTGTATGTCTCAATACATGGAAATAGACGTGGGACATTGGTTATTTCAGAGTCTGGCCAGCGCACTAGAGCGGTGCAACAGGTTGTTTGCTGTACAAAACCTGCAGGGTTTGCTTAGGGCTGTTCTGTGCTGGCGAGTGGGAGACTGCAAATTTCCCAGGTAAATTCTGTAGCTATTGTATCAAAATACCTAGAAAGGCCGAGGTTTTCAGGGAACCTGCTGTCTGATTTTTTTGTTTTTGTGCCATGTGAATGAAATGGTGGTGGGAGGCGGAGGCGGAGGGTTTGGGGTGTACCTGTCCCTGGCTGGGCAGCTGCGGGGAGGTGGAGGGTGCCGGCGAGCGGGGCTGGACTGCAGTGCTGGGACATGACGGCAGAGGGGCCCCGCGGGCCAGGTTGTGTTGGCGAGAGGGAAACCCCAGGGATTTTTGGCATAAAATAAGAA
>NW_009648149.1:2597507-2643460 GCF_000708025.1 Charadrius vociferus
TTTGGGGTGTGCCTGTCCCTGGCTGGGCAGCTGCGGGGAGGTGGAGGGTGCCGGCGAGCGGGGCTGGACTGCAGTGCTGGGACATGACGGCAGAGGGGCCCCGCGGGCCAGGTTGTGTTGGCGAGTGGGAAACCCCAGGGATTTTTGGCATAAAATAAGCAGAAACCTGCAGATGTGTTAGTGCGGTGCCTGTTCCCCAAATGTCCATGTTCCCCCTCGAGGAAGTGTATCACCCTCAGGCTGCTGAGGCTGATGCAGCAATTTCCCGAGGTCACAATTCTTGATACCAATGTTAAGTGTGGTCATTAACCCAGGGGTGCTTAGGAAACTCTTCCTTCTGGGCTGAGTCTTCAGGGCTTTGTCCCGTGCTTCCCTGCACAGCTCTGGCTGCCGCTCGCTGCTCCCGGGGGAGAATGGAGATCAGCTCCACCAGTGGTCCGCTCCAAGATGCGATTACATGGTTTATGTTCTTTCTCTGATCTTCTTTACTGGAAGGCACTTCTGCCAGGCCGTGGTGCTGGCTATGTCTGTGGGCCCAGACGGGGTTGGTGCTGTACAGCCATGATGGAATATTTTGCCAGCGTGCGTCATTTAAATGGGGGAAATTATTACTGGTGTTTATGATAGCGGCGTGAGTCTGTCTGGAGGAGGAGTCTATTGTACTAGAAACTCTGCAAATGATAAAAAAGACATCCTGCTACCAAGTGTTTAAGTTCTAGATTGATTAAAATCTAAGCAGAGTCAACCCTCGGCTTCCTCTGCCTCTTTCCGAAGCCTGCTGGGACACTTTGGCCTGGGCAGGAGTACGCTCATCCCAAAAAGGAGAGGTGGACATCTCCTGTGGCGCAGCAGCAGCGGCCAGCCCTGGCTGTATGACAGCAACACGCTTGTGCTGCACCTTCACATGCCGTGTCATGCCACGCTCCCCTTTTTCATCACAGGATGAACGGGAGAGAAGAGGGACTGTGGGATCCAGAGGGTGGGAGCATTTGTAGGCTCGCAGGCTGGCCAAGGCTGGGTTTCATCTCTTTTTAGCTATTTTACCTGTTGTTTTAAGAGCCAGTAGGTGCTCGGGGAACACGCATCCCCTTTCCTGGGAGAAGGGCAGGTGACAGTGGAGTTTGTAGCGTGGTGTTCAGTCAGGTCCTCCTGGTGCTGCCCGAAGGATGGCTTTGGGTGTTCACTGATGAATACAGTCAGGGCGCTGACTCGTACTAGAAACCGAAAAGTTCTTGTCCTTCTTATGGGAAATAAGATAACTGCTCAGAGGTAGGTATAAGGTTTGTTATGGACCAGGTCCAAGGAATAAGGTTCCTCACCTACTGAGGTTTGGGTCAGATTTGAGGGTTAATGACCAACCCGGCTCGTTCAGTGGAACGTGCAGCAAAGCTGCTGGCTGTGTTCTGCAGCATGTGTCAAGGACTGGGGAAAGAGAGCAAAGAGCCCGTTTGAGTGATATGTGCCTCTGGCTTCAGATTGTGATTCTCGTTTCCTGTTATAACAAGTACCGCTTCGAGCTCTGGCATGGGACAGGAACCGAAACGCTGCTTGTGCCTGAAAACAACACCTCTCCGATCAGATTTACTGGGAGCCTTTATCTCCTTCTCTAGCTTAGCGGACATGGAGTCCATCTCTTTTTTCCTGTAGCTTCCTACTGATACGGTAATGGGACAGACTTATTATAAATACTGGTGGGTTTGCTGTATCTAAATATTGCTACACGCGAACAATGCAGCTATCAAGTCTTTTTTGGCAGTCGAGCACTTCCTCCCACGAAGTGTGTTAAAGCAAGATGTAAACAACATGCATACGGTGATACATCACATCACTTTCTGCTCAAAAATAAGGTCTCGGGGGACCATCCGTTTTCTGATAAAACTTTCCATAATTTATGGGTTTGATCCCAGGGCAAGGCAATTTTCTTGTGACACGTCTCAGCTGTCATTCCAGATGGATTTGTTCTGACCCAGTGGTTCTCAGGCTTTTTCATCAGGAAAGTCCCTTTTCCCATCTGGAGGCCGTCGCCTTCCCACCCACGTTTCGCATGAGAAGAACAGCAGTTCTGCTCCTGCGACATCTCCTCGGGGCTGCAGACAAGAACGGCTGTTCTGTTCCTGGCTCTCATCCACAAATCATCCTTTTAAGGGTTGAAGTTCCTGCTCTGAGCAAGCTGGCCAGCCGCTATCAGCTTCTCACAACAGAGGGATAAAAGACTTCCATTGTCTGCTAGCACTTAGCCTTTGAAACCAGGTGAAGATGTTGCCTTTCCCCAAAATGCCTTTTTTTTAACAAAACGTGACTTCTGTTACTGTTCAGCATGAAGCATTGGTACCAAAAAGCCTGATTTTAGTTGTACTAAAATAAAGAGAATCCTTCCCAACAGAGTTTCAAGCATGCGGTGGTTGTTTCAAAGTCCAGCAGTGCCCCATATGAATCAGACTCTGTTTTAATTACAGTTCATTCAAATCGTCTCTGGCTAGTGCAGAGCACTTGAACTTTAATCCAAGCCTTCTTGATTAAACATCTTTACAAATCAAGTAGCCTAATTGCAGTGCTCCAATATGTGCAAATATTAGATGTACCAGAATGTAACTTGGTTTTAGGCCAGGTTAAGCAGTTTCTGAATGTGCACCTGGAGATGTTGGACAAAGTAGAATGAAAAAAACCACGATGAAGAATCTGGTGAAGTCTGTGTGATCAGAAACGTCACCAGCTCAGCCACGCAGCGTTATTTTTTCTGCAGGTGCAGAGGTATTGTCTTGGCATGCCAGCTGCAAAAACTGCTCAGTTACAGCACCCTGCCTGCAAAATTTCATGAGCTTAATGTGAATTCAACATTATTCGTTCATAACAAATACGCTCAGCTCCACAGTAGTAATATTTTCGCTTTCTTAGAGTAAAATCAGATGGGTGTGTTGGAGCTGCATTCCCACCCTTGCTGTTCTCAGTGGAGCGCCGTGATTATGTTCTCGCTCCTGTTTCCAGGTGAAGAGTCCTTTTCCACTCCGTGCAAACGCTGTGCAGTAACAGTAATGGCAATTAGATGTTCCTGTTACCGGGAAAAGGAGTCCCCGGGAGCACTGTGTGAACAGAGGATGACACGATCATTTCTCCTTTCTATATAAAATATTTCTGACTGTATCTCACGTTTTGGGGACAGCTACTAGCTGAGCTGTCGGATAATATGTAAACCCTGCGTTTTTGTCATTAGTGTGATTCACAAAGGGAAACGGTGACTGATGTCTGATTGGGGGCAAAAGTACTCATCAGGAACTGAGTGTTTCAGTGTGGTACGGTATCAAAGTTACTGCTATCATTTCTGTATTCGGGCAGATGGTAAAGTCAAGATTGTGCGACTTGGTACATAATTTGCTCTTCATAGCACTTCACAGGAGCAGCAGAGGGGCATGGATCGATGTGTGGGTTGACATACTCTCACATGAGATCATGCATTTGTGTTGCGTTAATGTTACAAGCTTTCTGGAGGTGGTGGAGCCAGAGGAAAGACCCCTGTTCGCTACTCCAGAGGGCTGTGGTTCGGACCTGTACTGCAGGTCATAGGTGAAGTCCTGGTCCCAATCTCAAGTTCCTCATGGACTTCAAGAGGACAAGGGCTGCACTGAGTCTGGGTTTTTTGATATACAAGGATGCGTATCCGGCACTGGAAAAAGCCTCCTTCTACTGTAGCAGAAAACAGGGTGAAAAAAGGTGTGATGCTGCTCAGGAGGGAAACAGCTCTTGGTTTGGGTGGTTCCCTGCATCTTCTGAAATCAGGCACCGCAGCCTCAAACATAGCTCAGGACATGTCAGTCCCCAGCGCTGTGTGCACACCGGTCTCCTTAAATTAAGGCAAGCTCATGAAGATTTGGTGCTCTGGTGCTGCTGGTCAGTACTGCCGAGGGAGCGCAGCGGTTACAGCGTGGCGCAGGAGGGGTGGGGAGGGCAGGTGGTTATCAGTGCTCCCTCTGCCAGTTTGCTGCCTCCTCCCTATGGTGAATGTGAGAGCTTGCTATCAACTGCCCTCCATTTTAATTAACTCCAGAAGCAGGCAAAGTACACTGAATAACTCAAGAGAGACATGTGTTTAAACGTTTGCACAAGCTTCAGATTCCTCCTGCCTAAAAATAAATATGTGAGAGAGCAAATGATTCCCGTTCGAGGTGCTGGCGGATGGACAGCAGAGCCATGAACCCCATCCCAACACCATGATCTTGCTCCACCCAAGAAGACACCATCCGTGGGTCTCGTCCTTGCTGCTGCGACCACCCTAGGGCTGATGGTGATGGGAAGCTCAAGGAAATGAGTTGAGGGCTGGACATACAAGGGTAGCACCAGCACAGGCAGTTTTGGTCGGGCTGTAGCAAAGAGCCCTGGAGAAAGGGCTGGTAGAGGAGTAGGTGAGGTCAGTAACAGGTCTGAACATCAGTGGTTTAAATTGTTACTCTGAAGTTACAGGGGTAGCTGTTTACCAGAGCTGGGGGGGTCTCACCTCTTGTGGTTATTGAAGAGAGAGAGCATGACTTTAACAAAAGCACACAAGCAAAAATGGGAACACACAGATGCCCTTTAGGATCAGCATTTTGGAGAGCCAGAGCAGAAGTGATTCTTCCAGAGGGAAGTGGATGAGGAGGAGTCAGTACCTTTCCCGTGCAAGCACACTGCTAAAGGCTGCACTGGTTCAGACAGGCACAGATCAGCAGAGACGATGAGAGAGGCTCTGTGCTGATGTTCCTGATGTGTGCCTAGGATTACCTGCTGATGAGGTGTATTTCCTATACAGGTAATTTCCTTAAACCTGTTGGTTTCATGTTCCCAGAGTGATAAAAAACGTCACGTGTGTGTATTAGAAAAATTTTCAGCTGGTGCAGAATAAAAACATCTCAAGACAGCATGCGATGCTGCCCCTCCAGCGTCCCAAGCCTTGCTGCATTCTGGCTTGAAATGCAGTGCTCCAGGGGACTCTGGAAATTAAAATTAAAATTTCCAGAGGCTTATTGCTAATGACGCCTAATTAATTTTGGATGTAAATGTGACACGCTGCTGCAGTTGCATTTGCAACCCCATTAAAGAAAAACTCATTTTAATCACAACCCACAGTGGGTGTTTTAGCTGAAAATTATTAGAGGAACACTATCTATTTAGTCTAAGGGTTTTTCACTTTTCCACCCCTGTAACTCAGCTAAATTAAAGGAAACACACCACAGCCTTTTAAAACAATTGCATGAATTACAGCGTGTTTCACTTAAGAGGAAATGAGGGAAAACAGAGTTACATAAAATGGGAGAAAAATCCTACACTGCTTTTCCCCTCCATAGGTTTCATGGGATGAAATGGCAACATCAGCTATTTTCCCCAGATTTTGCAGTGCAAGCTGAATGCTCTCGGTACCTTTGAAACCCATAGCTAACAATATCAAAATGCACTGCTACAACTGTCCTCTTACTGTAGACCATGCCATTTAAACGCAGCCCAGGGTGACGGAGACCAGCCCGAACCTCACCTTTCTTTGTCCCTAAAATCACTGACATTTCTCTCTTCCCATCCACCTTCACAACAGCCACGCAGTCCTGCTGGATCCACGATGCACGTGGTTAAGCAGCACGGCAGGACGAAGGCAGAGATTGGGGTCATGTTCCTGACGGTGATACTGCCCGTCCTTAATGAGCTTGGGAAAAAGTCCACATTCGCTCAGATTTGGAGTTTATTTGCCATCACGCTTGTATTTCTGAACCCTCGGTGCCATTATAAGCAACACCCTTCCTGGAAACATGGCCTTAATTCTCTTATCTCCACATGACAGAGGGAGGGGGAATATGGCAAACGCCACACAAAAATGCTACTTTAGAACATAGACCAAGGAAATGTAGCTTCCCAAAGTACACATGAGAAAACCAGCAGCAACAGAATGTGCTTTGGAAGTTGTCCAAGCAAAGCCGTATATCCCGACTGCTAGTAATTCCTTAAAGCTTTAAGAAATGCTGCATGCTCCAGGTCACGTGTGTTCTCCTGAAAGAGATGAGGGTACCTGATCTCGGATGCTGAACACTGACCTGAGAAATGCCCCCAGCTATGGAAACAAGCTCTGGGATCTGTGGACCATGAAGGACATCAATGAATGTTGTGTATCATTACGGAAAGGTGAACACTTTGGTGACAACTGTGGCATTTCCAATCTTAAAACATAAAATTATTGCTCTGGTTGGGGTCGCTGCTCTGCTTCGTCCCTCCCCACCAGCAGACCCACCTCCAGTTCCAGTTAGTGGTAGACTTGCCCTTACAAAAGCCAACTGTTGCACAGCTTTTTCTGTTTTTTTTTTATATATATATGGAGCCACTATATAAGCAAGTGCGTCTGGCTGTAGTGGTGTGGCTGGCAGGCAGCCCGGCGGCAAGTGGGTACCTGTGAACTGTGCCAGCACAGAACTCGTCCTTCTTGGAGACAGCCGCGCTGGAGAGCAGATGAGCTGAAGAAAATGCATTTGAGGTTCTGGGCAGTAGTGATTTTTCTTTGTGTATTTTATTAGTCTGCTTGAAGCACAATAAAAAGGTGCTCACTGAATGAGGCTAACTTCAGTGGAGGGGGAATCAGAAGTGGGATTTGGAGTTGGCCACCATCCCCACCACCACCATCCCCACCACCACCACCCTGCTCCATTCCATCTCAGCGCAGCGATGGCTGAGACAAGAAACCAGATTTAGGCTGCACTGGTTGTGGTGTGCCAGCTGCCCGGCCGTGGGCACTGGTGTAATTCCGTCCTTTGCAGCTGCTCTTCAGCTCTTTACACAAACCCAGTTTCTGCTTCCCAGCAGAGAAATCTGGAAAAAAAAAAAAATTGCAAATAAAGCTGTTGGTTTGCTTTGCTAAGAGGACAATGAAGAACAAGAAAGGTGGCAATGGGAAAAAAAAACAGATGATAAAGGCAAGCAGCAACATGACCATGCTTGATGCAGAGACACTGAGACACGGCGGCAGCATCTCCACACTCCCGAGCTTGGAGCAAAGCGAGCGAACTCCAGCCCCTGGCCAAGGAAGTGGGGAAATGGAGTTACGTGTTACACCTCCTACACACCGCTCTGCCAGCTCGCTTCAGCCCTGCGCAGGAAATCCCCCCGCAGCTTGGCTTCCAGCAGCAGCTGCCGCGGCACCCTCAGAACAAGGACTGCTGTGGATAGACAAAATTTAATCATTTTTTTCCAAAGTAAATTTGGACTACCGACATGAGGTCCCTCTCCTTCCCCAAACTGAGATTATTAGGAACCCCACTTAGCTTAAAATCAAAGGCTTGAGCACTGTATTTAGAAGTAGTTAATTATGAAGAAGCAATTCACGCATTCCTGATGTCTCAAAATAAATCTCTCACTTGCTTTTCCAAGCAGAGACAAGCACTCTGAAAACAGTGTCACAAACACTGTTTCACCCATGTTATGTGAGCACAGGAAGTTTAAGATAAATTCAGCAACAAGATCAGATAAAAGAACTTGTGCACTTGTGGATCTATTTATACAGCTCCCGTGGCAAGTCCCACCCCATCACTGCAGTATCCGGGGGCCTCGCCGTCTCTGAGATACTGCGTGGTGATGGTGGATGGTGCTATCCACTTCACCGACGAGCAGATGAGACAGGGAGGAGGGTGCAGGGTGAATTCACCCGCAACGCCCAGCTGACGGCCACCCAACCGGTGGTTTGGAACACCCAAAGTTGTTGCTGTGTGGCCTCCTTCGCCTGACCCAACCTGCACTGCCCGATAGCCCGGTCCTCCTGCTCCTCCTGGATGCTCCCCACGCTCTGGCTGCAGGGTGAACCAAACCCAGCGCGGGTCCCGCTGAGAACAGCTTCTGCTCTCTGTGTTGGAAAAATAACTCTACGTGAAAAGATCAGTTTTGTTGATCTTGGGGAAAAAAAAGCTCCACTTGCTCTCCTTTGTAACTCTCACTTTTTTTTTTTTCCTGGAGATAAAAATGGAAGAATGGGATTTTTTTGGGGTGGGAAAAAATAACTTAAAAAATAAATTCTAATCTGAGCAGCACTGAACATAGCCTGACACTCTGCAGAAGCACACCAGAGCACAGACAATTATTCTGAGAATACTTTGTAATACTATTACAGTTTAAGGAATTGCTGATGTGGAAAGTCAGCGGCCCATTTTACACATTACGCAGTGCCTGTGACTTCATTACCTCCTCCTGATTCTCGCTAGTACCTATGAGAAGAATCAGGCTCCAGAAGCACTGCCAGGAACAAATCAATGACAAACTGAAAGCACTTAGATAGTGTTAAATCACATTTATGTGAAGGTCTGGTCAATCCCAAGCTGACAGCATCGGTGATTTAAAGCACTTTACCGTATGCAGGGACCCTGACTGTACCTTGAAATGCCATGGAAAAAAAGGTTTCTAAACATCTATACTGTTTAAAGTAGTGCAAACATCACCATTTTAGAGGCAAAGGTTAAGTTTGGCTTCTGGAAGCTTGAAAACCAAACTGCAGAGCAGGCAAGTAAAGGAAAATTTGTGCACCCATCCCTACCCCTTCTTTAAATAAGGCTACAAGAGAGAATTTGCTTGAACTTAGTTTAACTTTTAGTTCACAAATACCAAGACAGTCAAGTCTAGTCATCTGTATTTTGCCATTTATTTTGTGGAGCGTATCACTGTATCCTGGAAGCTGCGAAATAGAAAAGTGCGTAAGAAACAAAATAATTCTTCTGACCTGTTGCTGCACCCTGCTACAGTACTTGCAGGAGAAAGAAAAATTTAGTTTGCATCAAAAGCCTTTTCTGCAGCTCTTTGCAGGCCTATTCTCTTTATAAGCAAGAGAATATATTCAGCAACAAATACATGTGATTGATTCCTTAGAGAAAACTACTTTAAAGGTTTTAATACAAAATTACATCCTTCCCATAAGATGGTATGTTGTGGTAAAAGCGAACCGTTTTGGGTATAGGTTGGAAATCCTCCCCTGTTATTAACATAGTTCTTGGAATAATTTTTAGAAACACATTGATTCCATCCCAGTTATATGCCACAGAACAACCAGTAGAAATCAGCAAACAGCGGTGTCCTGAAATGAAGGAGAAAAAGCAAAAAGCTCGCATTGCAGGCGGAATTGAAAGTGCCATAAGAGCTCAGCCCCATTTTTTAAAGTGAGGTGTGTGTGCATGTGAGAATTTAATTCTTGCTGAAGGACATGGCCTTTGGGAGCCCAAGTCATTCCTGGACACGGTCTTGGGCTCTGGGCAGTGATTTAGACGGAGGCAGAGGTAAAGCTGCTCTCCTCTGAGCTGCTGCAGCCAGGCTAAGCCCCTTATGCAATCCTTCGTCACAGCCATCTCCCGGGCTTTGCTTTGATTTACAGCTCTCAGCTTCAGGGCTTAAGGACATTCGCAGTGTCAATTGCTGTGCTGGGAAACGAGTCCCGCCTGTAAAGCAGAAATAATAAAGATCTGCTATGTTATTGAGCATGAAAACCCACCGAGAAAAAACTGATTTTATCATTATAAAGGCAAAGCCATGGAAAGGGCTAGCAAGAATGAAAACTAATCAATGGAAGCATAGCGCCTGCAGGCAGATCCCGGGGGACAGGGAACAAGAGAGCAAGAAAAGGTCGGGCCTGAGAGCTGTGGCACAGCCACGTGCATCTGCAGGGTTTGACCTCTCTCCTTCCAACCTCAGGCTCTTCTCTAACCCAAGTTAAGATTACCAGAGTGATGGAAATGGGGTGAGACTCTAGTGCTCTCCTGTGCACCCGCAGTGCATGGCTAATCCAGACCCAACGATGCCATGTTGCCGAGGAAAAAGGTTAACACAGTGCGAAAGCATCCAAATTATGCTCTGCTGGCGCCCTGACCCCTGTGGAAATGGGTGGGGAAGGGCTGGCTTGTTTCCTTTTGGGAGAGGGGAAAAAATAATCAATGATTATCTACCTTTAGTTTGTAAACTACAACCACCTGGGCATTCATACCTGTGCACTCGCACGCAGTCAGCCCCCGCCTCCCGGCTACTGTGCGGGAGGTGAAAAGCTTTGGGTTGATTCCCTGGAGAAAAGGGTCAAAACTCAGAATGGCTGAGGCACGTGGCAAATGAGCTGGGACCCATTAACTGTATAAACACTTTGTAACGGCAAAGGGATTTGCACACCCATGTGCTGCCGTGCATGAGAAGACCTTGACAAAAAGATGTTATCAGTGTGCTCTGCTTAGTCTGAATTGTGTGAAACTACCATTACGTCGAAAGGGGGCTTGTTTACCAGGGCATGGCTTTTTTAATGTCCAGTTCAGCTATTGGGACAATTCCCCCGAAAGGCAGCAGCAGATTGGCTCTTCTTTCAGAAGAAAATGCCAAATATGCGTGCGTGTGTGGGAAGGGGGGTGGGGGGAGAATCGTTTTATTGAACTGAATCATTTTCTTACTGACATTACTTCCACTTGTGCCGTTTCCTGTGACTTTAAGAAGGGTTTGAAACCGCAATGAAGAAACCGATCTCTTTGCTGTGCAGACAGCAGAATTGTGCGTGTCTCCTCATTTTGGTGTAAACATAAGGTTGTTTACACCGGCTCGTTCATGTCTGATAGAGATAAGGTTGTAGGGGTTGTTCAGCCCGGAGAAGAGAAGGCTATGGGGAGACCTTAGAGCCACTTCCAGTATCTGAAGGGGCTACGGGAAAGCTGGGGAGGGACTTTTAACAAGGGCATGGAGTGGTAGGACGAGGGGGAATGGCTTCAAACTGGAAGAGGGGGGATGTAGATGAGATATTAAGCAGAAATTCTCTCCTGTGCGGGTGGTGATCCCCTGAGGCAGGTTGCCCCGAGAAGCTGTGGCTGCCCCATCCCTGGAGGTGTTCAAGGCCAGGTTGGACGGGGCTTGGAGCAACCTGGGCTGGGGGGAGGTGTCCCTGCCCAGGGCAGGGGGTTGGAGTGGATGATCTTTTAAGTCCCTTCCAACCCAAACCATTCTGCAATTCTATGATAATACACACTCTCACAGATAACAAGCAACTCCAGTCTACAGAGTCAGGTGCCTGAACACCCATAAGGACGTTATACACTAAGCATATTTACTGGCTGCAGGAAGAGATTTAAGTACTACAGCGCTCAGAATTGAGACATTATTTCTAGGTGCCTTTGGGATTAGGATCCATAACCCTTCCATAAGTAAATAAGCTCTTTTTGCACTGAGGCGAAGAGACAGCTTGGAATGGTGTTGAGGACATCCCTATGGCTGAGAGACTGAAATTCCCTCAGTACACTGAGGGAATGCTGACATGAGGAAGTAATGCAGACCGATACTGTTTGTTTTGTGGAGTGAAATGCTTGGATTCAAGGTCCGATAAGCATTTTGGAGGGGGTTTGCTTTGGGCTAGACGGATTACCCCCTAGTAAGTGGTTGGAGCACATTAAGTACACTCCTAGATCGTGTCTTCCAGTTAGTTTCATGCACAATTCAGTTAACGTGCTTTGAAATCTCTCTGTGGATCAAGTAAGGCACAGTAAGTGGGGACAATGGGGAGATTCACCTCAAAACCACACTAAACTGTTCCTGCAGACGCAGCCTGAGAAGGCGGTTGTCTGAAAATGTCCAACTGAGGAAACTCAGTCAGAAATACACCTTAATGTTTGCTCTTCTCCAGGTGGGGAGCCGCGTTTGGGCGAGGGGCGAGTCCTGCGCGGCCGCGGCGGGGGAGGCCGCGTTTTGGCGATAGGAGGAACCGGAATGAACTTGGGTTCTGCCGGCGGGGGGAAATGGGTGAAATTAAAAGAAATACCCAGGTGCTCGTGAACGAGCTCGGACCCCCCACAGCTTCGGGAGCGTATAGGAGTCCTCGGCCTTCTTTGCAAGTGGAGATACTGCTGCCGTGCACTTATGTGCTTGGAAAAATTGATGGGGTCCAGCTGTCAGCCTGGCATCTGTTCCTGTGTTGGGATAGGGGCTCTTTTTGGCTGTCTATCAGCCCCCCTCTGGAGGTGCTCTGTCCCCTGAGGGGGGTGACAGATCACCCCTCGGTTGGATCTCCCTCACCCGAAAGGAGAAGCAGGGATGTGGAGTGGGTAACTGGGCATTGGCAAATTGCGCCTTCCCTCCACCTTCTCCAAACACCTAAAAATGTAATTCTGCCATATGCACGTGTGTGTGTGGGGGGAACAATTGCTATGTTGTTTGGATAGTCCTGTTGGGACTTTCAGAATATGTATGGGAAGCTCATATAGGAGAGGAGGAGAACCAGGACACAAAAGCCTGAAGCGTGTCAGTCCCGCTGTTAACCATGTAGGTTGGTGGCAGGAAGGCAACATGGCAGTCGCTCGGCGTGGCAGGAGAGGTTGGACCCGGCGCTGGTTACACAGGCATCGAGTCTCTGCTTGGAAGGAGGGTGAGGTGGTGCTGGGGGAAGCTTGTGGCTAACGGGATGGATTAGGGATGGGGAGGGTGTATTTTGAGGCAGAGGGACCTGGAGAGCAGTACAAGAAAGGTTTTCTGTTTTTTATTTGGTGGTTGGGTGTTTTGCGGGGAAATGGAAATAATTCAAAGTTGCGCCGGTGTTTAAACTTAACTCCAGTTAGCCCAATTTAACTCTTGCTTGTAGAAGCTTCTCTGCAGTTTTTATTCTTGAGCAGAACGTTGGTACCATTTTATTCGGGGCTGCTGAAGCTCAGTATTAAGTTCAGTTTTGACCATATATGGGGAGTGGTAGGCATTTCCTCCTGGCACTTGTTTTTAAAACACACAGGAAGTTGCACCTTGGTCTGGGTTTGCGCGAGGTGACATCGAGACAGGTGCTTTGAAATAGAGAGCTGGTTAAGGATATGCTGCTGGTGTCTGAGCAAACTACAGATCGCATCAGGTGCTTGCTGTCATTTGCAACGTTGAAAGTTTGTGATCGCAGACAGGTTTTACAAGCGTTTTTGTCAATACATTTTTAATGATTCAGTTCTCCTTAAATATCTGACTTGTCTAACTGTCTGGAAGCCGATTGCCCCAAAGCCCAGTGGAACAGAGAATATCGTATGTGTGTAGAGAGCAAAACTGCAAACATTTGACCTTTAGGAAAGGTTAGGTGAAAAACTTGTAAGAAGCCAGGGCGAGTGGGTTTGAATTTGCACAAGAATATAAAGACAGAACCGGAACAACTTTAATTTTGTGAACTCCTGGAAGTCTCTGCAGTGCAAAACTCAGAATTCATTTCAAAGTGGCCTGTTTTGAGAGGTGGATTTTGTAAATCTAGAACTGTTCAGGAATATGCTGTCTCTATATGTCCAAATCAACTTGTCTGTTCAATGAGTTTATTTTTAAAAAAAAAAAAAAAAGGGAAGCAAGATTTGGAGAGAATATCTAATATGAAAGCAAACCTGTATCAATTGCAAAGCAAAAAGCTGAAGTGTACCTGAACAGTCACTGGACAGACTCAGTGGGTGAAATCAACATACCCTTTAAACTCGTTTTTCCCTCAAGTCAAACAGACTCTGCAATTTAAACGTACTTTAATTCTTTTGCTTTGCCTCCTGTAGGGCTGAAACTAATCCAGGGTTCTTAGTTGGAGGAGTAAGTGATATTAATTCAGTAAGTTTAGACGGACACTTATGTAGTAGTTCACAATCTTCCAAGAAAAAGACTGAATTCACAGAAACCAGCTTCCCTTTTTTGTGTAGAGGGGAAAAAATCTTTCCGTTTTCGTAGGCTGCATCCTGACACTGATGCCTGCTGTTGTGGGTGGGAAGATTGCACCTCTTTCCTACCGTGTCTCTCCCCATCCTCCCTCGATTTGGAGGTGAAACACCCTTTTCACCTGCAGGACTGGCCCCAGGTGTCTTGGCAGCTCGCTGCTGCCTGACTTGGTATGAGGAAGAGAGGTTCGAAATACAGCACAAACCTAAATGAAGAACCCTTGGATCTGTACACTGTGTTGGGCTGGAATTGTACAAGAAAGAGCCGCTCTGTGTTTACATAAAGAGGAAGGTGTTTGAATTGTTTTGAGAGGTTAAAGCTTTTACACGTAAAAACAAACCCTTAAGACTGGTTTGTATTTAGATGTGAAAAGGATCGTTATGAGAACCTATGAACCAGAAAGCATGCCAAGAAGCTGCGTTATGGAGAGAAGACTGAGTTGGGTCTTGGTCCCTGACTTGTCTCGTGTCCAACAGCCATTACAAATGACAAATATTTTCTTCTGGTCGATAAACTGGCAATATTCAAGTTGTTCTTTTTGGAGCCTGTCCAACAGCTTGCAATTTCTTAAAGATCGGGCGTTATTCCTGTAAACACACTCAGAGTTGCTCTCAATCTCTAAAGCACTTAAAATGCAATTAGATTTCGGGTATTGGTAATGGCAAACACTTGCCAAATTGATAGAAAATGGGTTTTTCAGCTCAGCACATGATTCAGTTCATACTCAGAGTCTGCCTTTTGCAAAGAAAGCTTTTTCATGGACTGATACTGCCCAGTTTTGCTGGTAGGGTGAGACAAATATGCTTGAACCTCATCAAGAAGGAAGGTGGATTCTCAAAAGAAAGGCATTTTAGAGTGTTTGACAGCTAAATTGTTACTTCCATCTATTGCTATAGTTTCTATACGATACATGAAGTGACAGATTAGGGGGCATTATTCTGCTGGTCACAGCAACCTTTTAGGTACCCCATCCAGTATTTGTTTTCTCCATTCACCCGATCCTTCCAAAGAAACTTAAAACAATGCTAAAAAGTACTAGGTTACTGGAAAAAGAAACTGATGGTTCTCTTGGGCAAATTGTTTGCAATTTCTCTTGATTCACATTGGAGGGGGGCAGTAAGGAAATGTGATTTAGTGGTTTTAATTTCCTGGCCTGTTGAGAACAGGTAGATTTTTAAGGAACAGGTCCTGACGTTTTCTTTGTGCTGAAGGGCTTATAGAACTTCAGACAGTTTTACTGGCTAGAATAATTCGCTTTTTCCCCTGAACTGGTTATATAAATGTAACGTAAGTTGCATAACTGACAGAAGAACTGAGCTCCAGGAAACCGGAAAAGCAGCTTCTACTTGGAAGAGTATAGTCTGTACCTCTTACATTGCATATCGTTACCTTTTGCCATCCTCTGACACTGCATGAGTTGTTTGATAACAGTGACATGAATATGGTTCTTTGTGTGTGATGTGACTATGATTACGCTTTATAAAATCTGGCCCATAAAAACGAACTGTTAGAATTTTTTTTTTTTACTTGCAGGATGTGAAAGGTAAAAATAGGAAATAAATGAAAAGATCTGGAAGTTGATGGGAAAGCAGAGGATGTGTACATCGTTCTGAACTAAGGAGTGAGGTAGTGGTGAAAGCCTGGGAAAAATCAAATGGGAGTTTTTGTTTGAGAAGGAATCTACCTGCAGAGTTAAGATTCTGAACAAGTACAGTTATAGAATCATAGAATGGTTTGGGTTGGAAGGGACCTTTTAAAGGCCATCTAGTCCAGCAACCCTGCCATAAGCAGGGACATCTTCATCTAGACCAGGTTGCCCAGAGCCCCATCCAACCTGACCTGGAATGTTTCCAGGGATGGGGCATCTACCACTGCTCTGGGCAGCCTGGGCCAGTGTCTGACCACCCTCATTGTAGAACATTTCTTCCTTATATCTAGTCTAAATCTACCCTCGTTTAGCTTAAAAACATTACCCCTTGTCCTATTGCAACGGTCCCTACTAAAATGTCTGTCCCCATGTTTCTTATAACTCCCCTTTGAGTATTGAAAGGCCACAATAAGGTCTCCCTGGATCCTTCTCTTCTCCAGGCTGAACAAGCAACCCCAGCTCTCTTGGTCTTTATAGGAGAGATCTTCCATCCCTCTGATCGTTTTTGGGGCCCCCCTCTGGGCCCGCTCTAACCAAAGAACAGGAAAATGGTTTGTATTAGACTAAGTGGCTTGGTGTTGCTATTGATTCTGCTTTGTCAGCAGTTCTGATAGTAAACAAACCGTCTTCCAGAAATACCACGTCACTGTTCTGCTGTAGCTATGGAGCTCCCAAAGTAGCAGAAAGGGCTTGCTAGTAAAGAACGAGCCTTTACAAGGCGACCAGCTTCAAGAAACTCATCCGCCACAAATGCACGTATGTGGTAGCTTTGCTCTGTGAAGTATTTTGGACTTCTATTCCTTTGAAGCTGGTCTGCTACATAAAGGAGGGTCTGCTAATAAACTGGATCATTTCAGTATTTAATGCTATATTCTCTGACTTCTGAAGCGTGTAGGGTTTACCATGAGTCAAGACTTCAGTTGCTTGTGTGTGTACTGGAGGAGGGGACAGGAAGGTCACAAAGATAAGGAGTCACTCCACAGGTGGATAAGCGTATAATGCCGCATTCGGTGGGTTTAGAAGCCTTGGGGTGTTTTAATTTCAGCTTTGTCACTGCCCAGTGCCTGACTTCGGTTAAACAACCCGTGTATTTTTTATAACGTGTTTCTCCCGCTCTCTCTCCTGGAAGTGCCGCATTCCCTCCCCAGTCCCCAAAGGCTTAATTCCCTTTGACCACACAGTCTAAGTGACAACTGCTATTCATAGTTACAGGAGAAAGCTCCTAAAGGAAAAATTGGACATTCATCAGACTGTGGTACAAAGTCTCCCTTGTTTGCAGAGTGGATCTGAGAGGGGCCCTGGCTGTTGAGGCACCTAGATGTGAATATAATGCAAGTTTTTAGCAGTTTTGGACACCAGGTGCTGTTTAAACTGTTCCTCGAGTATTTCCTTCCCTGTCATTTCCAGCTTTTGGAGGACTGAGCAGAGTCTGGATGGCCCATCAGGTGACCCAGTTTAGCTGGGTATTGAAATATTTAATTTTATTAGTGGTACTCTTAATAAATACCCTTCAATCTGGGGCATATCCTGTCAAAATAACTTTGTTGGTCTTCCACTTCAGATCTTTTAAGCTACTTAATTTTACTGGCTGGAAGTTGAGATTGAGGTAATATTTCTTCATGCTATTTTGAACAGGAAAAAATTCTTGTTCAACCTTGGAGGTTGTACCTAGATCTGTTGCGAGAGCTACCATGCCGAGGGCTGCACTGGAGGCAGCAATTCTGGAAAAAATCCTTACACCTTTCAGGTCAGGAGGAAGGACAAGTCTAAGCTGTCAGCTTTTTTAGATAAGGAAAATGAGGCAGACTGATCTATATCTGGGTCTTGGACAGGGCGGTGCGGGAGGAGAGGGAACACTTGCAAGGAATTTGTTTGTGTGTGGACTCGGTTTTTCAGGAAATTAATTTGGCGGAACTAACTTTTATACTCATTTTGAGACAGTAGCAGCACAAAGAGATACATTAAACAGAACAAACCTTAAAAGCCTTGGCACTTACACAGTCTAAATAACTTCCTGTTACTTGCCATCCATAAATACCTGTCTCTGCACTCCTCTGGATTTTACCACAGTATTTTATTTTTTCTTAATAAAGCTATATTAGTTTGCAGGTCACTGGATGTTTAAGGAAAAAAAATAAGAAGTATAAAAGATACCAACTGGTTTAAATGTTCCGTTGGGCTCAGTCTTTTATATTTAAATCTGCTGTTTTGCATGGGTTGTGGTTTTTTGTCCCTAGGGTGTCAAGCTCTTGCATCTTAAGCTGGTGGCCTCCTGCATGGAAAGAAAGTGTGGCCACCCTCAGTTCTGAGGTTTTTGATCAAGAACAACTATAAGCTGGCATTTGCAGTTCACTTTATATAGTTTTCTTGTACACTCAGTGTCTTTCGTCTTTACTGAAGATGCACAAGAAATAACCTTTCACTTCCTGAACACTTCTGTATTTCACTTTTCCCCAAAGTATGGCAAAACAGATGCTAATAATTTTGAAATTGCCAGAGCCCATCTATTTAGAGAGTTTAAAAGTTCAAAAGAAACCAGGCAGTTATGTGAGCGAGCCTGACCTGTATGTATCAGCCTCTGCTGTCACCCTGTGCAGCTCTGTAACCTGTGCTGCAGCACTCTGTCCTACAGGAGTTACCATCTCCTCTGAAAACAAAAGATAACAAATTCGCTCATTGCCTTTTTGCTTCTTCCTGCTATTGATTTGTGTTGCATTTGAATTAAAAAGTATTTTTTTCCTTATTTGAATCTTCTACCCTTCTTTCTTATTCTTTCTTTTTCTTCAGACTTAAGGTGAAGGAAAAGTACATTTGACTTTATTATTGAAGTAACAGTGGCAGTTCCAAAATGTAGCACTTGCTGCTGTCCACTGTTTCTAATGATAAAGTGTATTTGAGTGATATATAGGCCATAATGGACACTGTGTTCAGTGTGAAATGGTGTTAAAACCTTGTGACTTTTCTAACTGTTTTTCTATTAAAAACATTGGTGCCTGGCTTAGGCAGAGAATGGCTTAAATGTATTTTATTTGACTTTTATGTAATGATTTTTAAAAAGTCTTTTAATAACTCTGTCCCCTAAAGACAGAGAATAGTCAAGAGTTCGTCCAGATTCTGGAAGGTACTGGTATAGTCAGAGGAAAGGAGCCTGTCCGATCCCCGTTTTTTTTTGCAGGGTTGTAACTGGTCATTGCCAAGGGAACTTCTGCTTGTGTTCCTGCTGCTGTATCATTGCCCTCTTGAAGGGAACACAGACGTTGTGTTCATTGATGATACAGAACAAGCCCCCATAGCCTGACGAACGTGTTGTACGTAGATGCAAGTCGCTAGCATGAGCATTGCCAACTGGGATTCTCACCTGGAAGCCTTTGTCTTACCCCCAGCATCACCTGGAAAAAAATATCAGCTTGTGTTGTTTTACACCAGCACTTATTTTAGTAGAAATTCATGGGTATGAACTCCTTTCTTATAAGTGTGGGATTGATTAATACAGGAGAGCATGGGTTTGATTTCACTGTCAAAGCCACGGATGGTAAGTGAAAGGGCACATAAGGATAGCTGACTTAAGGAGCTTCATTTTTACAAAAGAAGAACAGCTATCTTCTGCCAAGTTAAAAAAAAAAAAAAAAGAGAGAGAGAGAATGGGTCCTGCGGGTTTTACAGTCCTTTCAGCTTCCTGTTCATGTGACTTACAACACAGCCAAGTTACATCTATATAAGCAAGATAAATCAGCAAACAGAGGGCTCACTTTGCTTAAAAAAAAGGCACCTTTTAAATCCTGAATGCTCAGTATAAGCCAGCACAACCTTAAACCAGTAAAACGTAAGATGCTGGTCATGTTTGCTTGGCTGTGTACAGAGGAACTGTCCGCTCTTTATTGGTATTGACTGAAAGTTTACCTTGCAATAAAAGTATGTGGTATCGCCAGGTTTAATCACACTGTGTTCTTACAAGTTAGCTGTCGAATTAAGTGAAAAATGAGCCCACATTTTTCTTAGCTTATGTAGAGGGAGGAGGTAAGCAGTGCTGCTGGGGTATCGGCAAGGCCATGGTTTCACGTTGCAGATCGCAGCAGTGCTGTCTTAATTAACACACTTCTGTTGTGGCATGTCACCCCTTTGCTTGAGCAACTAGTGTGCTCTGATGGATACCTGTTCGGCTCAGAAGACTTCTCACCAGCTCCGTCCCCTGCTCTCCGCAGGAATGTGCGGACTTGGACACTGTGTTGTGAAAATCCTGCCTAAAAATCACCAATAGGCTTTTGAGTGGAAGCAGTTTTGATTTCTCCATACAGCCCAGCATACACAGAATAGTTATCCCCAGACCTGACTTGCACCACAGCATATAGCTATTGACGTTCCTTGTGCGTTATTTAGCATGCAGAGAAGCGTTTATATAGAACCGCCCTCTTGCTCTGTATACTTGGAGAATTAATTTTACATGGCAAGGGCAGGACCTGTCAACCTATAAATATAGATTTATAGGACTCTGCCTCTTTAGGGAGAGAAGTCTGCATCACGCGCCACCTTCACGTCTGCTGTGCTGGCACAACCTCATTGCGTGCCTTGAGGTTGTTTCATGTTTTCTCTGATGAGCAAATTCCTTAGGATTTCTTCAATCCATTATACTGTTGTTACTTAACTGCTTGATAAATTTAATTAGCAGTTAATGTAGACTGCTGTTTATTTGTGTACATATATGCTGCTAACTCCTGTTTGTCTTTAGAGTTCCATGCAAGTTCAGTTTTGCACAGACAAATCAGTGCATATCAGTGGAGTAATTACATAAAGAACTTGATTTGTCCCAAGCTTTGTGGTGAGTTCAACCTTTAAAACACAGCTGAGATGCAAACCGCTGTCTCTTCCTGATAATTTTGCTGAAGCTGGCAAAGGCTTTTGTTAGAACTGCAACTTCTTTGCATGGCTCTGGCTGGAAATAAGATTTACCAACATTTTAGCTCCCATTTTTGGAGCGATTTAACCAGCACTAGTTCTGCATTCAAGGCTGGGACAGCTTGCATGTATGCACATGACCACTTGAGAGGTACTATCCCCGAGGTGTTGGAAGGTGCTGCCACCTTCCCCATGGCAGAACCACGTACACCTTCTTTTATTGCCAGCAAAGACTGGTAACCACCAGTAAAATAGTAACATCTTCACTGGGCTCTGCTGCCTGTACAAAGCATGTACGTCTGCTCACAGCCAAAGTAATTTAAAAAATCGTTTAGGGTATGTCCTAATGACTGAATTATGCTTTAAAAGAAAATCCTCTCAGATACAGTTTAGAAGTTTTTAAAAGCAGTGGAGATAAGCAGCTTCCGCAGACCATTTCAAGGTGTTTGATTTTTCAAAACCCATTGTTACTCGGGTTCAGAGACACGAATGTTAAGAGTAGTTTAATTAGCTGGCAAGACTGACCTAATGATCCTAGTCTTGTAAACAAATCATAGGATCGCAGAATGGTTACAGTTAGAAGGGACCTTAAAGATCATCTAGTTCCAACCCCCAGCCATGGGTAGGGACACCTCCCACTAGACCAGGTTGCTCAAGGCTCCGTCCAACCTGGTCTTGAACACCTCTGTCCACAGCCATTCTACTGGTTTTAGTGGGTACTCACAGAGGAGGCACAGCCTATGAACACTAACAGATAATTTACTGAGCCCCAACTAAAGGCTTAAGAAGCAGCTTAATGTATTATATCTCTATGTTAATAGAGATTAATTTTTCAGGAGTTACTTTAGAATCAAACTCTTTTTAAGGGTAGGTAATGTGGCGTAGCTCTGTGGAGCAGCAAACAGTCTATTTTATGAACATCCCATTATAAAATGGGCTAAAATGGGGTCATTCCTCTTCCCCCGTCTGTCTCGGCTTCATCCATATTTAGGGATGAGCTATAAAATGTCTTTTAAAGGGGTAGGAGGAGAAGGTACCTTATTGGGAGTTTGACTTGAGAAGTCAAGTAATGCAGAGAAGCCCAGTGCCACGGGCGTTCTTCAGGATTAAGCAGTCTGCAATAAACTGATGGCTTGGGAATGCTGGCATAGAGTTCTGTCTTGCTTTTGCATACTGAGTCCTGCATCAAGTTGTCTTCATTTACAGCTGAGGTATATCTTCCTGATTTGATTTGCAGTCGATCCTGTTCATTTCCAGAAGCTGTGACCTTAAAAAAAACTAACTGGTGGGTTGTTTTTTTTTGTGTGTGTGAGCATGAGTAATCTAAGGGGGAGGGTGGGAAGGAGGGGCTCAGTCCAATTAATTTTGCAATAATCCTGTGTTCTTTTCTGTTTCATATTATGATTTTACAGCTGTGGCCTTGTTCTAAGTCAAAGGCACTGGATTTAGGAAAAGAAGAATTGTAATTTGATCCTGATTTGTTTTCTATAAGGCAAAATGTCATCTTGCGCTTAAGAAAACAAATGGCACTTTTAGTTTGTACGCCAAAGAGTTCTTTCATGATGAAGAGGCTGGAGCATCTTTCATGTAACGCTTTAGTACTGTGAGGGTGGTCAGACACTGGACCAGGCTGCCCAGAGGTGTTGCGGAGTCTCTGTCTGCGGAGAGATTAACGGCCCAACTGGGGCTGCTCCTGCTGCTCCCGCTGCCCCTGCCTGAGCAGGGCTTGGAGCAGACCGTCTCAAGGGGTCCCTTCCCACCTCAGCCACTCTGTGACATGGGAGTTGTGGTTTAATAAAATTAACACCTCAACATGCCCATTTTTCATTTAATTCTGTAGTTGCATTTATTTCCAGATTAAATTTGTGTGTTTTGGTCCTCTAAAAAAAAAAAAAAGATAAAAACTGGTAAGGGATGGCTTGTTGTTGGAATATCTGGTATGCTTACGCTGTTTCCGTTGCCGCATCTGTTTGCTCTCTTGTTACAGTAAACAGAAAAGAATCTACAAGATTTAAAAATGGTGGGTTTGGCTTCTGTAATTCTCAATTAAGCTTCATCCTTCCTAGCTAACGTGGCAGGGTGGCACTCGGAGTTTTTGTCAAAAGTATTTTTCAGGAGTCTGTGTTAAGTACGTGATGATAACTAACAGAAAACAGTTTAAAGCAGCCTAAATGAAGTCCTTTGCCCTGATTTCAGTGACTTCTGGTCACAATCCATTAGTGCTTCAAATTTCTTGAGACAAAAAAAGAAGTGGTATGGTATTTCTGATGTGTTTAACACTTAACAAATCAGGTCTTCTGTTACATCAAAGAAGAAAAAATACAGAGTTTTTCTGTATTCTCTCTTGAATCTCTAAGTGTACTTTTGCTTCCTTGCTGTGATTGATAAGGAGATAGTGGCACGTGGATTTCTCTCTTTGCAGATGTTAGGAATTGCATTCGACTCATGGTGATTTTGTGGAAAAGTTTTTGTGGCCTTTTTTGCTAAATTCGGGTGAATTTCCTCTTGAGAGTGTTTTCTGCATGTCTTGTTCCACTAGACTTTCAGATTTTCAAATGAGATGAAGAGATTAATATTACACAGTGTTTCTAAAAAAATAGTTTGTAGAGATCACTTGTAACTAATTTCTGTGAGTTTTCTGTCAAGTCTGTGGTTAACCTTTCAATACAGAGATCTGCTTAATGTAAGTAATATTTGTTTCATGTTTACTAAAATACTCTTTCAGTGTGTTAGGAAATCAATAGGTTTTTTGACTGGTCTTTAAATTCTGAAACTAGTCAAGCATTATGATTTCGTTTAATGCATTTTAAGGTCGAGTCAGTTTTTCATGGGATAACAGCCTTCTGGCAATTCCAGTGACTTAGGGCAGTGGTTTGGAGTGAAGCTCCTCGTCTCCCTAAAATCCACGGGGCTTCTCTAAATGATGAGGAATGCCTTATGTGGTAATCCGAATTTTTGTAGGGGCTGAACAGTTTGAGACTGGGGATATTTGTGTCTTAGGATAAACCGACAGCATAGTGAAATCCGAAGGAAGTTTTGTTGTTAAGATTCCTGCATGTTAACTTGCAACTAAACTTCAAAGTTGCTTTTAAGGACAGAGAAAAGGAAGTACTTTTATGGTCGAGAGTATTTAGAGCTAAGGCTTAAGTAGCCATCTTAGACTGCTGCGCTCACAGACGGTGCACTCGGCAGTTAGTGTACGCACGGTGCACCTTCTGGGTTTATTTTTCATTATTTTCTACAGAAGTGCGTGTGCTTTGACAGACAGTTTTGCTCCCCAAAGGTATTTTTTTTCTCTCTTTAGTATTATTTGCAGGAAGTATTGCCCGCTACAGTGAAATATTTATTGCCCAGAATAGCAGCACTCTGTGCTATTTGCAAATTGTCTGGCTGCAGACCTGGAGCTAAGCATGACATGCCCAGCTGCTTTTAAAAAGCTCCTTTTCTCCACAGTTCCTAGTTTAGAAATCCAGGCTTTGGAATTGTAATTGTAAAACATCCCATTTCATCACAGTGTATAAAAACAGGAGAGAGGTGTGATTTAAAGTTCCTCAGACTTGCTTCTCTCCTTCTCTTCTCTTCTTTTTTTTTTTTTTTTTTTTTTTTTTTTCTCCTCTGTCTTTCCTAATTTCCCGGCGGTGGGGTTTCACGGGAGGACCTCTCTGGTAGCCATTCCTTTTAAGCTGTATTCACTCTTCTGGGGTTTCTCATTTGTAGAATTAGGAAAAGGAGTACATGGTGTGTGAAGCTATTCTCTTTGTTTAGTTGAAGTTAGAACCGAATCTTTGTGGCAAACAGTTGATTTTATGGTCCCCCCCATCCCCCCCAAATTCAGAAGATTTGGTGTCTCATGGTCTCTTCGACGCAAAATATATTGTTTAGTTCTGGTATCAAATTCAAAAGGGGAAATACAAAACCCCAAGTCTAGAGCACAGTTCCTGTTTTTCTGACTTGACAGTTTGAGCTCAGACTTTGTTAGTGCTGGGTTTTGTTAGTCTTAGAAGCAGGCAAATGTTTGATAATTAAGCAAATGGGTGAGTCTGGGCATAACGTTTATCTACCTTCTCTTTCTTCTGAGTTATGCTGATAACATCCCCCAAGCTAGTCATGTTATGCTTTTCATGGCAAAGAAGAGCAGAGAGAGATCATTTTTAAAGCTGGCTCAGTGTAATATAGAGAGAAAGTTACTGTGAATAATTCATGCATAAGGTACCTAACAAAGTGGTGCAAATGTAGCACTCAACAACTTGAGACTTCCCTAAAATATCAAGTGTTCTTCTCAAGCGTTTCAGGTTAGAGATTCTTCTGCTTTGCCTTTTCCCTTGATGTCCAAAAAAGACAACCCCCCAAAAAACTTTGCAGTTGTTATTTTCCCAGTGACAAGTGAAGATATAATAAACGCTTGGCATATCTGTGTATATAGCCACTGCAAGTTTAACTGTATGATGTTACTTTGCTACCACTGGACTCTCTCTCTTCTTCCCTTTGTCATTTTCTTTATGATCTCTTTTAAGGCACGAGTGTCAAAATTGAGTTATTTGGGTAGGGGAATACTATTGCAAATGTGGCAAAGATGTTGGTATACGTGATGTTTAAGCACATAAATGGTTCTGGAGGAGTACTTACATGTATAAAATGTCCAGGATCACATATTGTCACCTGTAGTGTACATGTAGTATTAAACAGATTGTAATTGGTACCTGATTAGCTTGGTTAGTCTTGATTTAAATTGTACATTGTGAAGGTTTTGTAATGGCTTTTCCATTCTCTGATGTTTTGATCGTAAATGTACAGTTGAAGTATAAAAGTTACGAACTTAACTATGTGGAAATTCCCTATATGCGATGATTAGTTCCTGTAAACTCCGGTAAATAAGACTACGAATTGCTTTAGAAGGGTTTTTCTCTGATGTTTTTTGGATGGTTTGAACAAAGAACAGCAGAGGTACTGCATTCAGAAAGCCTGTCTACACAATGTGGATTTCTAGGAGGATGATCTTGTTGGAGGGCAACTCGGTAACTCGTTGCGGCTGCAGCTAGGAGTGAGAGAGGGTAAGGAAGTATTTTCTGAAGCGAGATGCTTGGTAATTGCCTGTCAGACTTTTTGAGAGTAATTCAAGCATGACAGCTCCTTAATTTCTAGTCCTTTTAAATGTTGGCTTTCGCTCCTTTGTGGTGTAATCCTGTGAATCACTTATTTAGAAATGATCGCTGAAGGTTGAAAGAATGTGCAGAAAATTCTCATGAAACTTTAGTAGTGAGTATTGACACACATGACCTGTCTGTCCTGGAGGTCTCGAGATTGGCAGTGGTGTTGTCCAGTATGGAAAGTAAGAGATGTTACAGCCAGCACTGCGAGAGTAGATACGGCAGGAGATACTTGGGGTGAGTCATACATGTTTGAGTCAGTGCTAAAAGCAATTGAACAAGAGTGTCCTTGCTTAGCTATTTTTAATATTTGCTTACTCACATTTACTGTACTAAGCTCTTTACAGGAAAGGTAGTTAAAAACTGTAGTAAGGTCTTAAAGCCACTTTTTGTGGCGACAACTTGTTTTATTGATTTGCAGTGATGTCTTCAGTCCCGCCTTCTCCAAGGTTTTTAGGTCTTAGCATCATTCTTGTTCTGCTTGATGCTTCCAAAAGTACCGCAGTCCAGTGTTCACAGCATTGCATCTGGACCCATGCGGATAAGTTGGCATTGAGGCTGGACCTTACAGCCGGATCAGCGGTGGCACAGCTGAAGTGGGGAGGAGGGACCTTACAGCCGGATCAGCGGTGGCACAGCTGAAGTGGGGAGGAGGGACCTTACAGCGGATCAGTGGTGGCACAGCTGAAGTGGGGAGGAGGGACCTTACAGCGGATCAGTGGTGGCACAGCTGAAGCAGTGAGGAGGGGTGGTGATGAGTAGCTTGGGTAGTACCTACAGGTGCTTTTCTGCCTTACCAGGTGGAAGTCTGTTTCATATGGGACATGATTTAATATATTAAAAAAGTATTCCTCAGTTTTAGCCACAATAGAATACATAAGTCACAGCTTTTCTGTTGTAAAATCCCTCTTGCAGTTTACGTAATCTGTAGGGTGCTGCCTTTCCCAGGACAGAAGCGTGTTCAGCTTGTGAAGCTCTGATGACCAGTAAGGTGCAGCCCTGACTCCCTTCCTTACAGGTATATTCTCTTCACAGATGTTGACAGCTGTATTTGCAGGAGGAGGAAGTTTAGGAGGTTGCTTGGGGTGCGCATATGTGTCATGGAGTTCAGCGGTGGCTTCCTGTTTACTGCTGCTGAGCGAGGATTTGAGCTCGGGCCAGAGAAGGTGCGCGAGTGTGGCTGGTGGATTCGCCCTCACATAGGTCTGCCCCTGCCTTCCCCCCACCCTCCCCAGCACTTGGGAAGGTGTTGCAGAAATGACTGTAGCCATGGGTTGGGGCGTTTGCTGCAGAGCAGCAGTGGAATCAATACGCCGGGCTGGAAATCGCTTTCTTTTCTTGCTGCTGACAAAGTTTCCTGGTGCGCAGCCAAGTTCCTTGAGCTTTGTGTTGGCACTGGAGCTGGAGAGGGAGGTTGGGGCCACGGCTCTTCAGGCCAGAGGCTCTTTGGTTGAGTGTGGATAAAGTGGACCTGCTAGAGTTGTCGAAGCCGAGATTTTTGTTATCAGCCTCCTAGGAAGAAAGGCTGACCTGTGGCATGTACAGCTGATGTCTTGGAACTCGTCGGGGTCGGGGAGCAAAGCAAAACCCAATGATTTGTTGGTGTTGAGTCACAGCAGCAGTGTAATGGTCCTGCACCCAAAGCTGCTGTTGTGAGAGACATCAGAAGAGAGGGACGGAGAGCTGCAGCTGAGCAGTGTCTGTTGCTATGTGCTTCTGCTGAACTGAAATAAAATTACACCTGGACTGAAAAGTGAATTGGTCATAAACTTTTATGAAACTGCTCTTAGCCAAAGCTGGAAATTGAGAAACAGTGAGCTACTGTAAATTTTATGATACAAAGACACTATTGGGAATGCAGATAGATTCCTGAAAATGTAAAAGTTTATATTGCTCTCGTAATTTTTGACTTTGGACAGACCTTATAGTTGTGCTTTGAAGAGTGCCACTCAGTATTCTGAAATACAGAGTGTATGTTGCTCAGACTTTTCTTTTTCAGCTTTCGTACATTGTGTAAGACTCACAGGAGGACGATTTTGCTGTGAAAGGGAAGACCACCAAGTTATGAGGCAGCAACAGCAGAAATAGGACAAGCAAATATTTTCTAACAAGAGAAACATGAGATGAGTCAGCCCTAACACAATTTTGTAGAAGAGTTAAACTGGATTGGTAAACTGGAAGAGGTGTAGGACTTTCTAGGCAGAAAAGTACTTAGACTGCCAGGTTGAAATTGTTTTACGGGGTGAGATCCTGTGCTTTGCCACACCTCTGTGTCAAATGCTAAAGGTGGTAGCGTCTGGGTATGGATGAGTGTAAAGGCCAGCTTTAGTCATTCTTGGACCATACCGTCAGCAATAGGATAATTGTGCAGTCTGCAGTACAGACTCTCAAATCTGTAACCCAAACAGGACTCCCTAACAAAAGAAAAATAAAGTCCCACTGCTCACCATTGTACACTAAAGCCACTGACATGTCTTAGCACCTTTGAACCACTGTTGGCACAACTCTCAGAGGTAAACATGTAAAATTTACTCCTATTTAGCTGGTTGGTTAAAAATAGCGTATGTATTTGTGCAAGAGATTGAATGAATTGAGTGTAAATATTTAGTTTGCTTGACAGGGCGATACTGGGATATAGCTCATAGTTGACAAAAGGCTCACACCAGCCATTCTCTTAGTTGTAGTAAGTACACCACATCAAGCCATGGTGTTCAGAATAACATTGGATAGTGGAAATTCAGTACGGAACTTACTGAAAATAATTGTTAGAATTTTGTTTGATTGAAAAAATCCGTAATTAGTGATAGGGTGTCTTGAAACACCGTGCTGCTTTGTTCAGATGATCAGTTCAGGTATGTGCAAGCTGGGCAAACGCTTACATATGTGCTAATAGGTGATGGTGGGGGAGTGGACTGGATTTACGGGTTCCTTCTCAGCCCTGTGTTCCTGCAGAACAAGCTGCTTCTGGCAAAGTCTGCCTGTGCTTAAACATTAAATTGTCGGTTACTTTAGTTGTCTTGGGAGATAAAACTGATACTAGAAGAGTATCAGCGTGTTCCTCTATTTTGAGCAGAAAACAGCTGTTAGACTTGGCAGCCTGGCCTTCATAGCATCACAGCTGTCCCATATTCTGGAGTCCTGTAGGAGGATTGGGATGAAACCATGGAGGATGTGTGCTGTCTTAGTATCCAGAGGGCATCTCAGATGTGACTGACACCATGTTTACATTGAAAGGCGCAGTTGATGACTCTACGTGTGTGTGCACATAAGTGAAAAACCAGTAAGCACAGTCTCTTGGGTTGGACACAGGAGGCCAAAAGTTAGCTGAGAAGGAGCATTCGACCCTATAATTGGACAGTCACTGCGATTCAGACTGCTTTTTGGTCACCAAAGGGAGGTACAAGGAACCTTGTTATTTGGCAGAGCTTGAGTTGTCTCCTTGGACAGCTTTCTACATAGCTTCATTTGTCTTTCACCAATTGGCTTCCTTTGTTTCAAGTGGCTTCTGCAAATTCACTTGTATTTGATGATTTTTAGGAAGAAAAGAGCCTGCAGCTGTGAAAAATGATGATGTTTTTTCCAGTCTTTGTTGCAATTGGGGTCAGAGAAAAAGAATTTAGGGTGAGAACTGTGACATGTCATTTCTTTATCACCTTTACAGGTGACACTTAAGGCTTACCTCCTCTTTTTAAAGTAAGGTAGGCAATAGAAACATTCATTAAAACCTGAAATTTTAAAAATAATTGAAAGCAAACTGAACTGAAGTATATCCTGGGAGAGAGTCCGCTCATCCAGCTTTTGAATCTCCAGTGTAAAGAGACAAGCTTAGACGCAGATGTCCGAGATCCCTTCTCAGTTCAAAGAAAGACTTGAAAACCTCATCCAATCTACTTCAGATTTCTGTTTCAGGGTAAGATAAAATGCATCTTGGACTTAATTGTCTAGATTGACAATGAGAGGAGCATACTGTGCCTAGCCGAAAGGCAGATGTCTGCATTTAGCCAGATGTATGGGAAATAGAGCAACGTACAAGTATTGCCAGGGTCCCTTCTCATCTCTGGCTGGAAAACCTGTTTTGAACACAGCTTCTTTCTTAACACACCGTTTACCTGAGGCTGAGGTGAGTGAAGGTCAGTGCAAACTTATTTTTCAGCTGTTGGCCGTGCTGCTCGTTTGTGTGAGGTGTAACTGTGCTCGGCTTTTTGAAGAGAAAAGAAGGGTACCTATCCCATTGCTTTTCAGGCAGAGACTAAAAATAAACTGGTCTCAAGTTTTATCACTGTGATCCTTTTTCTCAAAAGGTCATTTTATGCACCATGCTCCATATTCTTCTGTTTTCCACACGCTTACAGCCACCCCTGTCTGGCCTTTGGGACGCAGGAAACGAAGCACGACAAGCCCTTGGTGGTAAGGCTGCAGCGTGTAGCACAGCAGTTCTTGCAGTCCTGACCCGCTGCCTCTCCCAAGAAACTCTGGCCTTGGTGAAATGGTGAGGAGAGCAGAAAATAAGCCCCAAATAAATCCGTAAAATGGACTGAATGGATTTAGAAGAGGAACTTCAGTATTGTGTCTCATTTTGCTTCAGACAAGCCAATTGACTAGTCGCAGTTCCTTCCTCTGACTAATAGGGATAAATGTGTTTACGGCTAACCATTAATACAGGTGTACTCTGGGGATTAGTCAATGATAAAAAGTAATTGCTATGTGTGTCTATCCCAACAGATGGGCAGTAAAGAACTGTATTTCCCACTCTTATTAAAAGTTACGTCTCAATGGCAGTAAATCTTTCTCATCTCCAGTCATATACATACTTTGGAAAATACGCCCAGGTTTGAGCATGCCAGTGGGATATCTGCTGCGCTGTTGAGAAGCAGTTGCTTAAATTAAAAGTTAGAAAATACAATTAGCTTCAGATAGCAATGTCAGAACTTGACTTTGGTTTTCCTTTCTGGGCACTGATCTTCCTTCTGGTCTCCGTCATGCTGGTGGGAACCAGTATGAAATGCCATTTAAATATATTTAATGCATTTAATGAATCCGTGCAGTGTGAGAAAGCAGTCGTCAGGACATTGGCACGAGGCTGCCTTGGCCCCCGATGCCATCTCCTGAAGGCCCATCTCTGGTGCAACCCTTTGAGTGCGGTTCAGTGAGATTTCACTTTAGCCAGACCAAAACCCACCAAAGGATGGGTTAACTGAGCCAAATAGGCCTCCTTAGTTTGTTCCAACATGCACTGGTAACAAAATACAGTGTCTGGAAAATGACATTAGGACTCATTAACTAAAGCAACAGTGAACTATCTGCAGAGACCAGTCCTGTTCTGGAGCCCACCCACTCACCTGTATACGGACCTCTACATCCAGCCTTTGCTTTTCAGCAGAGGTCTAAAAAGCAAATGCAACTTTTGAGCCGCTTTGTGGTCCTTGCGGTTTGGTGAGTGGATCCTCTGTAAGCGTGCAGCTCTCTTGTCCCAGCGTATGGGTCCCGTCCCCAGGCGTCACTCATGGAGGCAGAGGTGGGATTGTTGGAGGCCTCTTCCTTGGGTTAGCTGTTTTTTAATGGGAAGTGCTAAGCTGGTCACTCTCCTCCGGCTTTTCTAAAGTTAGAACACTTTTTCAACACATGGTGAACCGGTGTAGTCCAATAACTTTCCATGGGAACTTTTTAGGTTGGAAAACTCCATATTGTTCACTTCCCATTGAACTTGTCTTTTGTGCACCTATGTCTAAATCTAGATTTTTTTTTTTTTTTTTGTCATACCGTTTATTGGAACGTTAATTAACCTGAATACTTTCAGGTTTTGAGTAATGGCTGCTCCTTGCTACATCTACCACCGTTAGAACATTTACTCTCAATTTGTCGACTGCTTCAGCACTGGTAAGCACAGTAGTACACCTCTTATTTGCAGACATGGTGACTACTGTTCCCTATAGTGAGAAGAGTGAAGCCCAGTGTCTGAGAAAGCAAAAGCTTCTTCAAAATACAGTAGTTAATAGGTATAGTAAGACAAGGTTGAAATGTTACCTTCACCAACTCTCCTTCATTAGTTTCCCAGCAAATAGGTTTTAGTTGAAGGTCATTGTATCTGATTTTCGAAGCCGTGGGTGGTATTGGCATAGCTACTGTAGAGCTTATTTCTTTCTGTAAATTGGTCTCAGATGGCTGTGGCTTTCCATGGCAACACTTGCTAACTCTTTTGCAAGAGAACATCTACGTATAAATTATCTCACAAGCAACGAAAATGGTCCGTTGATATGAAAGAGCAGTTTCCCCATAGACTGAGGTAGTGGTAGCTCACTGTCCAAGATGCTTTGGTGGCCTGCACGGTGTGTGACAGCTTGCGGTGGCACAGGGTGGCCAATGGGATGGGCAGGGAAAGCTGGAGTCACTCTGCTTACAGTCACGGAGAGGAAGGCTCCAATCTGTTTTCAGATGTAGGTGGTGGTTGGCATGATGTAGCAGAAATCCTAACTCAGCTTATATCTGGCAGAGGAAGAGGTAACACTGCTTTTTGGACCAGCGCTTCTCTAACTTTATAGGCCTAGAACCACGGTCAGGAGTTGAGGGTTTTTTCTGAGGGTAGTAGGGCTTCACACTGTGGAGAAAGACCAGCTGGAGTCCCCTGGAGTTCTCAGCGAAGGAGCTCTGGGTGAGTGCTAACTGTTTGGTGGCATTGCCAGACTATTATGCAGGTGCAGGGAGAAAGGAGGGGAGAGAAAAACTGAAGCTAAACTCCGTTTCTTCTCGCTGAGTTTCGCTCTGCTTGGTGGCGGATTTTCCAGGAATTAGGTTCTGCCTGAAGGACAGAAGTGCCACCCGAAAGTTCTGCATTGTTGATGATGCATGTTTTTCTTTCTTGGTTTCAGTTGTTGTGTTGGTTGCAGCATAGCCACACGCTGATCCATGCAGTTAGGTTGAGCTAACTGAAAGAAGGGTATGCTGCTGCTGGAGGAGCTTGGTGAGGACAGGAGGACAAAGAGGCTGGTCGCTTTTGTTTGGTAGCTGTATATAAGGCTGTACCTCAAAAGTTTTCTGCTGAATTGGATTAACTTGGAGCCCTGTCGGTAAGACCAGAGATGATCTGCGCTCAGATCTGAAATCCCATTGAAATTTTTCTTGTTGCTCCATCCTTGTTCTGTTTTACCATGTGTGATGGCCTTTGCAGATGTTTTTGCACTGTGACTTATGGGACCACACAGCTACAATTGGCACCTCCTCCGCTACCAGAGCGCCTGCTGCTTTACAGAGATTTCTGCACTTCAAATCACAGCTTTTTACTTCGTTGCATCAGAATTATATATATAGTGCCGAAAAGAAAGGGCTCTAATTGAGACACTGTCTTTAACCCCGAGACTGGTTTTGTGCCATCTGGCCATACCTTCTCCAACCAGAATTGCATACAGCGTTCCAGTATTGGGGCTACCAGCATTACAGCAGGGTGATTTTAACTTAATAAAAGATGAGCAGAGAGCACAGAGAGGGGCAAGAGACTGAAGATCAGATTGCTCTTGCTGTTGGTAGCAAGTCCAAAGTTTGCTATGAAATTGTATGGTTATGCAACTATATTATAGAAAGAATGTTTGTTGGTTAGGGGATGTCTTTGTTGGTGGTTTGCTCTTGTTTGCTTTTGTTTATGACTTATTTTAAATTGTAAGCCCTTAAGAGTGAACTTTAACAGTATCTTCTCACCACATTAAAAAAAAAAAAAAAAGAAAAAGGCAAACCATCAAAAAACACTTACCAAAGTGCAAAGCCACCACAGGAAGCACGCGACTACCAGAAATGTTCATGAATAAAGCAATCTAGGGGATTCAAGTGTCTCGCCATATGCAGAGTAGATGTTGACCACATTGATGAAACTCTTTAAGATGTTTATAAGTGATTTAAGTACTTATGGCAACAAGTTAGTGACTCTTTCTTTTAAACCAGGTAGAATGCAAAGAGGTGCCAGCATTTCAGTTTGTTCTTCCGAGGGCTGCTGTGGTCAACTTGAGGTTGCTCTTTGCCATCAGTAATTCCTGCTCTTCTGGGGGTGCTGGGGTGCCAGAACTGCTTCTGGGCAGCTCAGCCCCATTGCAGAATGATGCTGAGCAAGTTCTTCCTCTGGGTAAAGAAATTTTGCTGTAGCAAAACCTCTTCTCTCTCTCTCTGTTCCTTCTCTGAAGCCAGGTGACCTTCATGCATGTGGTGGCTGGTGGTGGGGCAATACAAAGGGGGTGAGGAGGGAGCCGGGGGCTTGCTTGCAGCCCCCCTTTGCTGCCACCATCGTAATGTACAGCCTGTGCAGTTACTGCCTCCCAGCTCCGGGGAGGAAGAAACGGGGGGTGGAGAGAACTGGGATGAGAGTCTCCATTTTGTAATACAATTTGAAAATGAAAAAGGTCAAGACCATCTGTAGCTGCTCTCAAGGAAGTGGCTGCAGGGCTGAACACGAGGGAAATGACCGTGTGTGGTTACTGCGCTGGGAGCTTTGCTAGAGTGGTCTGTGAGCAGCCAGTGAGTCTCAGAGGAGGGGAGCTTTGCAGTAGCTTTGTGGTCACCAAGAAGTCCCAGCCCCTTTGCAGGTTTCACATAGTCTTGAACTAGAAAGCTGTAGTGTGTGTGAGGTCCGCCTACTCAGGCTGTTGGTATTTGGAGGAACTATTGCTTCTAATTCCACCTCTTGTGTTAGAGGCTGCAGAGTGGGACGTGGGAAACCCAGGCTAGTTACCAACGCTGGCACTGATTTTCTGGGTAAGTGGGCAAGTCATTTAATTTCTCCTTCTCCTCTACTCATTTGCAGAAAAGACATGCTGATATTGTTTCTTGTGCCGTCTCACCAGTCTTGGCTTTGCTAGACATCAGCTGTTGGTTTGTTTTGGTTTGTTTCTTACTGAAGATCTAAGACATGATCGGAAATCCGGGTGCTGTGATAATAAATCTAAGCTTGCATTTTCCTTAAAAGCAAGTAAAATCTAGGATTCCCTTGTTGAGGAGCACCAGTGGATCATGGACGTGGTCATTGTACCTGAAGGGATATATCATCTTGGCATTACACCAAAGGTGATGCAGTGTTTTTGCAACCAGGGGATAAAACAGCTCTCTCCGTCTCAGTCAAAATAGGTACCTGGCAGAAGAGTGTTGGGTGTGGAAAGGTGCTGTGCCAGGGTGTCATGCCTAAGACTTGGGGTTCATCTCTTCTCCACCTGCAGACTGCTGAGCAGGTGAAATCCATTCAGTGGGTAAGGTGGAGAGGGGTAGATTCTGGCTTAAAACTCTTGGCTTGTGAGGAGAGCTTGTAGATGCGTAGCAAGTTGCCAGACATGAGGTTTCTTTGTCAAACATTTCAGCATGGTAGCGTCTGTGAGATCTCAAGGCTCAGGAGAGCAGGATGAAGTGAGCTGTCCTGCTCCAGTCCCATTAAAGAGGGAAGCTGTTCTGCAGTTACAGACCTTCACCTGGAAGGTGTGGATGATGAAAGTGCTTCATCTCCTGGTGGCTTTTCCTGCTTAGGAAAGCTGTTGGTGCCTCCTAAATATGCAGGGAGCAAAGGGAGCTTGAATTACTAGGTTGTTTTGTGGAGGAGGGAGGTAAGTGTTGAAGCTTGATAGAAGTCCTGGCGTGTTGTTGGACACTGAATGCCCCTTGTGCTTCTAAATTGTCGCACCATCCCAGCCAGATGGCTGCTCTTGCTGTGTACATCCAGGGCACAGTGAGCTATGTGACATTAGCCCTCTGTAGCCTCCCAGTCAGCAGAGAATGTCACGCATGTTGTGCTGGTTTTTCTTCTGGTTTTTTTTCTATGTTTTTTTCCACCCCTGCCTTTCTGCTGCATCTGTGCAACAACTACAGCATGTTTTGCTCTCTTGGAAAAGGTAGAGCCATTCCCTGGGCTTTGTCACCTCCTCGTAGACCCGAGTGCTGTGCTGACTTCAGACTTGGGTGTACAACCAAAGACTCTTGAGTTGAAAGAGTTTCCGTGCATTAGCGGAGCTGATGTACGTGACCCTGTGTTCACTCCCTGCCTGCCCTAGTTGTGAGGCACATTATATTACCTTTCACTGAAGTTTTAGCTTTTAACTGGGGCACGAAGAGCATGTGCATAGTCTTGCCATGTCCAGTTCTAGTGACCAGATGAGGATCGCTTGCCAGGTAAGCCCAGAAGGAACAAGCTTTGCACACCCTTAACGCTTTCTCTTCCAAGTAAATGTGGATTTGGAGGTCTTTGCTACACGAACTGATTTTCCTGAAAGTTTTTCCACACATCTGAACTTCGGGAAACCCCTTAAATCAGAGCAGTGCCACCAGGAAGAGGCCGTGTTTCCTCAAGATCTGCTTCATTGCTGGGAAGATGTCATGGCTCTTTGCCAGAGAACTTCCACCATCCGAAAGGTGCAAACCGCTAGTTGCGTGCACAGAGAAGGGACGTAGGGGAGCGCCATGAAGAGAACATAAAGAAAGGAAAAGGATCATTAATGCTGTGCCCCAAGCAGGAATAATAACAGATTGTCCGTGTAAATCTCTTCAAGGCTGGAATCCCCCTTCAGTCCCATTAGCATGAGTCTTAGTAATAAAGTTCTTTTTTAGATGTTTGGCTTGTAGGGGGAAACAAAAAAAAAGAACTTTCCTCTAGTTCTTGCGTAATAAGTTTTGGAGTATTGGCTACATGGTAATTACATAAAAATTATGTCATTGTTTGGTAGGTTTCCGTGATGGCTTGAAGCTTGATACGTGAATATATTTGCCTCCAAGGAAATTGATCCTGCTTTAGGTGAAAATTGGCTGGTATTGACTGTGCAAGGATATCGTAACAGATTGTAAGCTTCTCAAGAATTGTACCATTTGAAGTTGTTATACCAGGAATTGTGGATGAGGAAGAAATAAGTACGCATTTGTAGTTTAGAAGCAAGCTATAAAAATTGTTGGTCTCTATTGTTTTCATCGAAGCCCGGTCTGAATCCAAAGGAACATCAGGCTGGAAAGATCAGGTAGTACAGAGGAAAACATGACTTCGTGTTTGTGTTCATGCTCACGCATCTGCAAGAGCCGTTACAGACGGTAAATTAACACGCAGCTTTCTGAGTGAGCTGAAAATTTTCTTCCTACATAGGTGACATGTCATGAAATTCAGAGAAGTAGCTGAAATTGCGTTGGAAAAGCACAGGAAACGAGCAGGGTTAGTTCTCATAGCGCGACAGTGAATCGAGTGGGTTCATAAAGCGTTGGGTCTGATGTGAAGCAGTCGTTAAGTGAACGCGACAGGAGTCTGCCTCCTCTGCTTTTCTGAGTTAGATTGCTAAAAATGGAAATATGTAACACCTGTTAATACAAGCGTGCGAGTAATGAAGGCTGGCTGACATACCTGATCATACGCACCCTGTTTTTCACTTCTGAAGAACTTTGCTGCGCGTTCACTGTTTTTGCTGAAAATTTCCATTCTGTGCGCGCTCAGCCTGATTTTTAAACCTAAGTTTTACAACACAGATCAGTCACATCGCAGAATGAATACTATAGAAAAACCCTAGGGGAATTAGTAATTCTGTTTTTGGGGCAGAGGTGAACGGCGTGTGGTGACATCACCCTGAATAACAGAATAAAGTAAGATAAATACTGAATTGTGCATTCAGTGGAAGAGTCCTGTGGAGAAAACATAGCATGTCATCACATATGTATGGCTGATGAAACACTGCATGTGCGCAGAAAGGATAATACAGTTAAAAAGACAACCTCATTCTGCCCTGTAGCATTTTGGTTCTTGATTTCCAAAAATAACATTTAAAACCCTTTCTTCTTCACTGTGACTGGAAAGAAACATCCCCAGAAAAGAGCACAAGTAGTAGTTGTTACAGTTAATCTTAAATTATTAGTGAACAGGAGTGTTGAGAGCTGAGTTAGTGCAGTGAACGTATCTGCAGGTCTGAAGAAGACCTGGGCACTGTATGCAGCAGGGAGAGTGGTGCTGAACCTTCTGCTTTCCTCAGACTGACTTGGACAAGTGTTTTAGACCTGAAGGAGCTCTGTGTATGGTGATGTTCTACTTCAGTGAAAAGTTTTTACCTTTTTCTTTCCAGTGAGCTTTAGTTGATTGAGGCTGCTCCGACCTACGGCTGCTGCAGTGGTGGTTGTACCTTCCCAGGGCTGCTTGGAGAGGGTGGTGGGTCAGCGGTGCAAAACAGCCCCTTCAGTGATTTGGGATTTTAATGGGTGGCTTCATCGCTGTTTGCTATCGTATCGATATTGTTGTTCTCTCTTGTTAAAATTTATGAAGTTAAGTAAAGCGCCTGGTTTTATTTTAAACGGGTCTAATAGCTTATGTTAGATTAGATGCATGTCCCATGCTGTACGGGCTGAGACATGTTTCTTTACTCCTGTGTCGAAAAAATAATAATAATAATAATTGAGAACTTTCAGGCTGACATAAACTATGAATACTACAAAAATGGCATGCCTTGCATGTCTAAGGAAAGCCTATACCGTATGTTCTTAGCATAGGCAATCATAAACATCCCCTGTCATGAAACCAGAAACTAAATTGGCTGAGAGGGAAAAAAAAGAGGAAGAGCTTGCAAATGGTGCTTCAAACCGAGTTCTGGTTTTGTCAGATTTTATCTGGGATTTTCCTCTCCTCCCATTTTAGGGACTTTTGCCCCTGAAACAGACCTTCCATCTTTGCATTTGGCTTCCATGGTCTTTGTTTATAGTGGAAGTGTGGACAGCACAGGGGTGGTGGTGTAGCAGGGCCGGCGCCGGGCGGGGGGGGTCTGCAACATCAGCCAGAGTCTTGATTTCCTGTCAAAACTCCCCAAAATGAGCAGGAAACGAAACCTGCATTTTAAATTGGAGCAGGTCTCAGTGCGCAGATTTGCCCCAGGTTAAGTGTAGATGTGCGCTGGGGTGTTTCTTCTCGAAATCCGTGTGCGTTTCATGTTCTCCCTTTGCCCCTTAAAATACTTCATGACTGGAAAACGAAGGGTGCTGGGTCCACGGGGTCCATCTGGGATGGGCAGCACCTGCAGGCACCAGGTTTGCTCCTCCTCCCTGTCACAGTTCCTCTCTTTTGGGTATTGCAGCAGTTCTGCTGGCAGAAATTTAAGTGTGTCCCACTGAGAATGAGAAAACTGAGTTGGGGTTAAAACCCACCGAATCCCGTTGTCTGCTCAGATAGCTTGAGCCACGTGGCATCTCTAGCCTTGTTTGAGCTCAGGTGAAGAAGAGTTTTCTCAAAAATGCCCAGTGGAACTTGAAGCCATTTTCTCTTAGTGTCTGACATCTTGAAGTATCTCCCAGCTGTCAGTTTTATCCTGTTTCCTTATTCGAGGGAAGCTCTTTTTGTGCTTCGGGGTGTTTTTCTTGAGGGGGACTCTTGGCAGGGCCTGGTACAGGTGTCCCAGCTTCACAGGAGGCTTCGGAGCCAGGAGCCAGGTGGGCTTTCCCGGGCTTCTCCTTCCACAACAGCAAATTAACTCCTTCCTTCTGGTTCAAGGAAGATTTGCACATAGTTTCTAAAGTATTTAATTTATGCCCCTGCCTTTTCTTTCCTTGATTTTTGAGGCATACAAAATTTTAAAGGGGTTATTTAACAAATAGTGTTGGACTCTTGGGCTTGAACCACTCTGCTTTTATTAAGGAGATCTTGGCCATGGCAAGTCATAGGGAGGAACTTGAGTTTTTGCCAAATATTATTCTCTTCCAAATATTTCATTGTCTTAATAGTTTAAGAACCAAACCAGAAACAAACTGATTTTGAACAACCTGCCTTCTAGAATTCCTTCTGCCTATTTTTAACTTTTCATCTTTCTGATACCAAAATTTTGGGAGGGCTTCATCTGTGTGTGAGGAAAAAAAAAATACTGTCCGTGGGCCCAGACCTGTTGTAGACCTAGTCCAAAGAAATTAGGTGAGAGTTTTGGCAGTCGTGGGTGCATGGCTTTGTTATTGTACCTGTATGCACCCAGAATCGCCAATTTTGTGGTTGTAACCATGGTGAGAAAGATGAATCATTGTCCCCCTCTGCTGGTGGTGCAGTGGGCTGGGGATTTGCTCACCCTGCCAGCTAGCCGAGTTACTCTGAGACTGAAATGTGGACTTTTAAGAAGGTGGCAGGTGTGTGTGTATATGTCGATCAGGGTTTTAAACGATCGGAGAAACCCTGTGCTTTGAGGAGTGCTCCAAGGGCTATAATACATCAGCTCTCTAGGTGTATCTCGAGAAGAGCTGTCCTGCCTTCCCCTAAATATTTTGCAGCGTGCATCACAAAAGACTTTTTCCACTATGAGAAACAGAAATTAGGTGAAGAGAAAATGTGCTTTGAAAAAAGCAAATGCTGTCCTGTCAGTCGGACTACACCCAACAGAGACTCGAGTGCATCCCTGTGGTCCTGCATCTGTCCCCTGGATGGGTTAAGCCTTGAGGATGCTGCAAGGATGAGCAGGGGAAAGTGGAGCTTGTCCTGCAGGAGGATAGCAGCGGAGCATGGCACAAGCCAAGCAAAATGCAGTCTGAGAAAGGATACAGCTGGTATCTGTAAGTGCATCGGGAAAACACAAGGGAGGGAGATACACAAAGAACAATAGTCCACTGAGGCTCTGAAACCTTTTAAGTGGCAAAGGATAAAAATCCCCTTCAGAGGGGTGTGTAATGTGATGCTTAAGATTGCAAGAGACCGAACGTAATGGCCGTGGGGAGTGTGAGTCACACACACCAGACTGGGGAGAGCCTCGCACGGGGGACAGTGGCACGGCTGCCTGTACGTGCCCACAGGAACGAAGGACTGCCGTAACGCTGTCCTGGCTGTCACCAGGCGCCGTGACCTGTATGTACAATAATATTGCTGTGTAGGACTGGTGAGAGATGCTACTGCTAAGACGAGCAAGAATTTGTCTTGTTCAGTGGAGACTCTGGAAGATTAAGATGCATTTTTAAAGAGGTGAATTCCTGACATTTGAGCATGGGAATATCTGGAAAACTCGTTAGTAAATAGTAAGTTAGAGTTTGGCTGTTGGTTTGTTTGGTTCATCCCCAGAAGCGTATTGTAAATGAAGCAGCACTTAAGGTTCTTTTGTGTTCTGAGAATTGCTGACGTGATTAGAAACAAGAATATGAGCTATTAAGCAAAACCAAAGAACGCTGTGTTGAAAAGCAACAATTTTGATTTATGCATCTGCAAGAAGGCAATGGTTTTATATTTCCCTTCACATTTTAAAATGTCTGGACAATCTTTTTAATATTATGCCCATGCAGACATTAAAATATATTGAGTTTCAGTTACAAGATATGTCATTTAAAAGGGAGGGTTTTCAATTAGATTAAAGCTAATATCTTTAACATTTTGCATAAGTTTTCTGGTGCTGTGCAGAAATAATTACTGGCTTGTCTGTATGTTCCAGTAATCATGCTCAGTTACTTCTTCCTCATATTGTTGCTGAGGGAATGTGTCTGGAAACTCAAATTTAGCATTAAAATGGCATGGGTGGCAGGAACGTGCAATTTAATCGTGAACATGTGCTGTGTTGTTAAATGTTGGGTTTTCTCTGATAGTATCACATTTGCCGGGCACTTTCCAAGCACAAGGAAAGCTTGTGTGGCCGGCTCAGACTTTCTCCAGCCTAAGCCTAAGGCTTATAAAGCAATATTCATTGAAGTCTGCTATATCAGATTAAGTCCTAATGTTGTTACAGCAAAACCAATACACATTTAGTTCAAATATGTTTTGGCAGAGATAAGGGAGAAGAGAAAAAGGGAGGGATGGAGAATACAAATGGAGGAGTCTTTTTCAGCCTTAGATGAGTGATGGATGACGTTTACCAAACCAGCGGTACTCTCACATTTAGTTTAGTCACATTTTGTCACGTTTAGTTTACTGTCGCACTTAGTTACTACCCCAGGAGACTCAAGTGGGATGGTTTCCCCTTGAGAGCATGGAGCCGTGGCTGACAGACTGTGATGTGGGACCACTGCCAGAGCACGGGATTCTCTCCGGAGATGCAGAAGAGAGTCCCACATCCTTCTTTTCAAGAAGTCCAGACTCCTTCCCCATCTGGCTTATTCCCATGCCAGTGGGAGAGGAGCAGCCTGTCCACCTTTGGAAAGGAACATACAGGCATGCCTTCCAAGCATGCTGGCTCTTTGGCTGATGTTCCGTGCTCTACCGTCAGGACTTGGGACTAAGGAGACTTCTTACCAACACCCACCCTTCCCCCCTTGGCTTCTTAAGTACTACTGTAGCGTCTTGTTGATTTTACAGCCCTGGCATCAGACATGACATTAAATGGAGGCACTGTTACACCCGCCATTAAAAAAAAAGATGGTATTGATATGCTCCAGGTTTGCTTCAGGTGATAAGGATAACCTGTAACTTTGGGTGGTTTTGCAAACCAGCCCCAGAATTCTGAGGTGTTTTTTGGCGCTAAATAAGGCTTTAAAAAACAAAAAAAAAGTGGGTTCTTGGAAGGTGCCCCTGCTGCTTGAACGCACTGAAGTCATGGGCTGAGCTCCTTGTGGACAAGGTTCCTCTGAGAGAAATATGACCCTTGCGATGGATGATACTCCCTTGATTAGTTTCCTCATTCTCTGCTGCCCACCCAAGGCTCTGCACCTTTCATGGAGCAAAGGAAAATAAAACAAATGAAAAAACTTGATAGTCTGGAAGGGGAAGAAACAATAGAGACTAGGGAAGAATTGGAATTAGTAATATGTAGTTAAAAATGTGAAGAATGAAGTGACTTCAAAAGCCATGAAGGAGGTAAAGCAGAGCGAAGAATGCTGCTTTGGTGTCACAGCTGAGGGTTGCCATGAGTAAGACAACAAACTGATGGTTGATGCTCTGAAAATAAAAAAAAAAACCAAAAAACGAGTAACCAAGGCTTTCCCCCTGTTTTTTGTCTGCATCTCAGCGAGTGCATGCAAAGAGTCACAAGAAATCAGTAGACTTACATAGACTCCTGGATGCTTGCTATGACTGTCTTTGGTTGAGACTAGATCCAGATCTCAGTTGTATTAATGGAAAGATTCCCTCAGATTGCAAGTGGCATTTTATCAGCCTGACCACATATTTTGTACCTCAAACTGTACAAAGCCATTCCTGACAATTTAAAGTGTTTTTTTTTTTTTTCTCAGCCGGAGTCAAGTTGCTCTTGGAGAGTGTGAAGATAATCCATTTCAGTTGCGTAGAAGATCAGACAGTCACATAAATGCAGGTATGTTGGCTTTTGAGGTTTGGTTTTGTTTGTTTGTTTTTCGGTGGGAGGATTAAGTTCGTAAACTATAGAATTGGTGGTTTGGGCTTTTGTTATTAACTGAGCTAAAGCTTAGTAAAACATGGAACACAGAACCGATAATACCCGGACTGCATGTTCATCTATTTCCTTACCACTCTTTCTATTTAAGCACTGGGTATAAAATGCAACATGCATTTTCTTTTGAGTCAGAGCTGTCTTGTATGCATTCTTGGCGGTCTCAAAGCTATTGCATTAAACCTACTTAATGCTACCCTTTCCTTCTGGAGACAGAGGAGTAATAATAAAAATTAACTCTCCAATAAAGCTCATTTCACCATTACGCACTAAGTATCAGGAGTTTAAAAAACAAAGGGTGAGAGAGGAGAAAACTATCAGAAATACTTAGCTGCTAAGGAGACTGTAAAAGTAGAAGCTAACCTTTTTTTTATTTAAAAAAAAAAAAAAAAGAAAACACAAATTATACTGTTTATATTACCCAGCCTCAAGTATTATTTTTCAGCCAGTTCGGTGCTTAAGGATGTGAAAGTTATTCCTGCTTTACAGTAAGAAGAAAAACCACCTAAAATAGTTGTGGAACCACCAGAACAGAAGGGAATGATTTGGAACAGAGTTACCAGAAACAGAATAATCATTGACATTTCTTTTTTCACTTCTCTCCTCATTTGTGAAAAGTATTGATTTTGAATAGTCAGGTTCCCAATTTGAAGACTTGGAGAAATGCCGTGCCTAGCCCATCATAGCATGCAGTAGCCTCATTAAGCAACGAATTTGGATTTGTGTTCTGACAAATACTCTTCACTTTTTGCTTAACTGTTCTTCCTCCTCTTTCAGTATCTAAACGTAAAAGAAGATTGCAAAGCCATGGCTTTCTGTGCAAAAATGAGGAGCACAAAGAAGAGCGAAGTAAACCTGGAAGCTCAGCATCAGGGTTTAGAAATACTTTTCTACCTGCAAGATAAAAATCCCATATGTTACACCAGTGGCGAGTTTACCTCGGAGGAGCTGTGCATTGAAGCCGCCCAGAGGTGTTGTGAGTATCTGGATTTTATTTAAGTTCTCAGTGGCAAGGCTTGACAGTATCGAAAGTGATGCGTCTTTCTCTGCATGTAAGTCAAGGTTTGTAGAAGAAATGTGCATGTTATGTAGTTTAGGATGGAAACCTTTGCCAAGGGTCTGTTTGGGCAGTCCTTAAACTGTTTGGAGTGGAAGAAATGGTGGGAGAGACTGTCTTAAGAGTCACATAAAATAATGATCTCACCGTGGTTACCAGGTACTGATTTTTTTACTTTGGTGGGATGGGATTAGACTTTTTAGGAGAAGTGGAGATACAATATACAGATAAGCTAACACACAGCTCTCTTACCTTGTATACTAGTTGGTCAGCCTGTCAAGATCTGTCCCATGTTATAAAACATCTTGGAGAGGGCTAATGAGAAAAAAATTTGCTACTTCTCAGAAGCTGTTTGATGCTTTCCCAGTTTCAGTTTTCTGTTACCTGACACTTCTTTGCAGAGTGTTACAATAGCAATAGTATTAATTCACCAGTTAAAGTTAACTGAACTGTGCACAATTGTGGTAATACAGAAATGTATAATGAAGATTTCCTGCTTTGTCACTGTGGTCCTTGACTCGGCAAAATATTTGAGTATGTATATATAATTCCACTGGAACCAGTGGATTTAATCTATGTGAGAGCCTCATGAACAGTGTATGATGTGAACCCACATACAGCGCAACTGCTCCCACTAATTTCTTTTGGAAGTTTAAAACCTTTGAAGAAATGACTTAAAGGGAGCTTTCCTTAAGGGAACTTGTTTCTGCCTTCTCTCGCTTCTCACTGAGCCCACAGCACGTGGTAGTGAGGTACCCACTGATGGGTAACGTCTTACCCACCTCAGCAAGCCTGCGATGCTCGTCGCTGCTGTAAATCACAGCTCGAATAGTTAAACCATTGAGGGCATCTACGTGCTGCTTGTTGACCTGCAGACGGCAGTGGCTGCCCAACCCCACCTTCTGTGAACTTTGCAATTAGGCTGTTTGGTTTTTATTTCCTTGGCTTCTCTTCTTCCCTTTTGCTCTCTCACCCCAAGTCACGGTAGAAATGGTTTCACTGAATTCTGCAGGACCCCAACAACGTGCTCTGCAGTTGGCTCCATTTCAGAAGCACGTGCTGCGGTGCTCTCTGCCACAGAGCTGTTTGCCTCAGCGGGGCTTTTGCAAAAAGGTACTGCCTCCTATTGAGCAGGAAACTGCAGCAAGGAATTCAAACAACAGTAGACCTGTAAACATACCATAGCCTGTTCTTCTCTGGGATGATGTAAATGCAAAGGTTAAAGCAGGTCAGCCTAGGCATACAAGTCAAAGTCTGTTCTTTGTTGGAAAACCCTCTGTGGAATTAGCAAAGAATGGAAAAATGACACATTATGCTTTCTGCTTGTTTTCTAATGGAAAGGGGAATTTCATCATTTCACTAAAACCTGCTCTTTCAGCTATAGGAGTAAAATTTACTAATAAAATAAAACTGAGAACACAGTTGTGGTATTGTTGAGTGGTTTTGTTAAAAACCCCATTTCTGTGATCTGGAAAAAGTGAAGTTTTTTAAAGGCATTTCCTCTTAAGTTCAGACCTTTGGCAAAATCAGGGTTTCGGAATAAGTTTGTTGTTAGAAGTAGCTGAAATGATATGCTGTTTAATACACAATAAAACCAGTAGAGTGAACTAATGCACAGTTTGCAGTTCTGCTTTAACCGTAACTTTCTAATATTTGCTTTAAACTAATCCTAGTATCAGTTTCTTTTTATGGTCTATTTTGCAAGATCAGATATTTACTTTATGCATTCGTACTTTTGAGGTGTGCATATGTATTGTAGCCTTGTGATTCATACGTTTGTTTACTTTTCTCTGACAGCTATATCTCCTTTGTGCCATAATCTCTTTGCGCTGTATGATGAAAACAGAAAACTCTGGTATGCACCGAACCAGGTCTTTAAGATAGATGAAAAAACCTCACACCGGCTCCATTATCGAATGAGGTAAGCGCTAAACACCTGAAAAATGATACCTTAGCCATACACGGATGCTCTGACTCTTACTACTAAACTCACTGAAGAAGCAGGAAAGCAAAACCAAAAGAAGCAGCTTGCAGATAAAAGATTAACAGGAAAAGCTTCAAATGTCTCCTGATTTATTTTTTTTTCATCTTGCTATATAAACTTGAAAAAAGCCCCCGAAGTTGAAAAACCACAAGAACCTGTATCCACAAAGCTGTAGGTGACTGAACTAACTAAAAGCTAAATTGAAAAAAATGGCTCAAAAATGTTGGTTTGTTATATCAGTATTTTGCATGCTTCAGTTTCCTTTTGAAGAATTCAAAGTGAACTGTACTCCTGCTGA
>NW_009648149.1:2643589-2654681 GCF_000708025.1 Charadrius vociferus
CGGGGCCACCTGCCCCAGGGGCTCACCGCCCTCACAGTCAACAATTTCTTCCTAATATCTCATCTAAATCTCCCTTCTTCCAGTTTGAAACCGTTCCCCCTCATGCTATCACTACATGCCCTTGTAAAAAGTCCCTCCCCAGCTCTCCTGTAGCCCCTTTAGGGACCGGAAGGCCGCAGTAAGGTCTCCCCGGAGCCTTCTCTTCTCCAGGCTGAACAGCCCCAACTCTCTCAGCCTGTCAATTGCTATTGCTTTTGAAATTCTCCTCTAGGGATGTAGGGGAATCCGTGTGACCTCACTGTGGGTGGCATGCACTAGACTGGAGAAGCCATCAGAAAATAGAAACCATTGTTCCCAGGATCTTTATCTGACATGTACCGTCAGGTTGAACTTCAGGTGGCATTCTTAAAATATGGCATGTCGCCTGTTGAGATTTCTGGGGCTGAATGGGTACACCAGCCCTCATCCACTGGAACATGAAAGCAGTAATGCTGACAGCTGTTGAGCACTCTCACATACTCTAGCTAAAGGAAGGATGTCCTCCTTTTAGGATTTGATAGAAATCTAATTCTTCATGTTATACTGCCTTCTTTTTTTTTTTTTTTAATTTTTATTCTGGCTTTTCTTCTTGCATCCATATGAGCTTTAGGTGTATGATATAGGAGAAAAATATATGGAATGAGCTTTGCTTCCAGGAATAACTTCCAGAAACTTTACCCATCTTCCTAAAGCAGGTCCACAGATGATTTCTGTCAGTTCTTCAAGGTACAACTGTAAGAAAGTAAGCTTCTGTGTAATACTCCCTCTTCACCTTAAAATGTAATACTCATACACGGTCAGTTTAGGCTACAGAGAAAAAGCTTGAGGTGGTACTCTATATAGCTGTATGCATTTTAACAGCTTTTTCCTGATAATCTCTAGTTAGACAACATGACTATCACTTGTACATGCTAGTGAGTGAATTGGCACGAGTAAACTTCCGGTTGTGCATCCAAACCATTTCCTAGACTTGTTAGAGAATAACAACCACTTTGCTTATGCAGATACAAAGACAGAGCTTTGAAAATGTGATCTTTGAACCATAAGGTATTTCGTTTCTGATTGCATTTGTGCCAGACTGGAATTGTTATTGTTGTTGCATGAACTGTTACAAGAAAAAAAACATTAACTGTCAACTAAAATATCTATGCTTTTCAGATAATTATAATTCTGATACCTATTTTCAGAAGAGGAAGAAGATATTATAGTCTTTTCTTTTTTCTTTAACACAGTCTGTTGGTGGTGTTAATGACTTAACCTCGACTAATCTTAGATTTAAACAGCTGTGATTAAGTTTGGCAGATAAACACCATACAATAATGGAATTGAGTGACTCTCTAAAAAAAGCTCTCATGGCCTCTTACAGGCCATTAAGTGCCCTTTCTTGCTTTAAGAGATCAGTCAGATTAACCATATACTGGATAATAAAAAAAATTCTTGGTATAATCTGAATCTAGGGCGTTTTCCCTGATACTGAAATTCTTTGATGTGGTCTGCTTTTCTCAGTAGAAGGAGGTGGTATTTTTAAAATGTAGTTGTAGGAATTTAATCCTCTAATTTGAATTATGATGCTGTTTTTAACTCAATTCTTAAAAAATAGTTTTCAGTGTGTTTGGTGCTTATATGTTTCTGCTTTGGGTGAATGATAAGAGCGCTCTCCAGGTACTCTTTCATTCCTACTGCATCTTACCTGAACAGTGGGTAACACCACTGCCTTTAAAACTGCTGGAACAGCTCCCTCTTACAAATCTTTTTTGGCTGTTTGTAACTCTATCAAATTTTATGTATATGGGAAAATTACTCTGTGTTGAACTTGATTTTCTGGAAATTTTTCTGTTCTACCATTTTATAGAACAAAGCTGGAAAGTGTCCTGCTTTCTGTATTTCAAAGTTCTGGTGGTTTATTTTTTTAAGCTTTGGAGTTGGGATTTGAAGTTTGGCAGGGATGTCTCTTTTGTCAGATGTACTTCATGCATGAAAACTGACAAACTTTGGGCCAATCATATGTATTTAAAATAACTTCATACGCATTTAAGAACAGACTATATGAGTTAAGCGCTAAAATCTAAAGATTCCCATCTCTTTAGGAGTACTGTAGTGTTTTGGTGAAGTGATATTTTCGGTATTTTCCTTTCTTTCATTTCTGATCTGTTGTGTGTCTTGGCTTGGGCATCTGAACTGAGAGCAGGGCTGGGGACTGAAAAATTACAAGCAATACAGGATTGTGAAACTGTTCTCTAAATGAATATTGTTTATTCTGAGCTCTGCAAGAGGCAGAATTCCTGTTGAAAAAGGAAAATGGCCTGGGCTTATTTAATAGTGCAGTGTGTTAGACTGTATATAATCATTTAGAGATTAAATCATTTTTATGTGGACGACCTTATTTCTGAAATGTCATTACGTTGATAGGTTTGATTTCATCATGCCCTATTGACATGATATATATACAAAATGAAGGTATGTGACAGAATAGTTTCAAATGCTTTTAGATGTTTGTTTTTTCTCCCACTGCTGAAAGCTTTAGCTTTGGTTTCTGATTGTGTGGACTTCCTGTCCTCCTCCTCTCCCCGTCAGATCTGTGCCAGCTGGTATATTTTTGGTAATATTTTAAGAGGACTTGCTTTTCACTAGAAGCTTTGGAACTAGCCCTATATTTCTTTCACTTGCCTCAAGTTTATGTCTACAACATAAGAAACCACAGTATTTTGTAATATCCTGGACTAATTAGCACACCAGATGATGGAGGAGGAGCTTAACTGTTCCATAGCTGGATTGCATTTAAGCCGGAGGTAGCAGCGTTTCTTGGAGTGGAGAAGCGACCCAAGACACTTGTCTCTGGAAACTCTGGAAAGAAGGACTATCGGCGCTGCTGTCGGGGAGAGAGAACAGCAGGTCCCCCTCCAGCATTTCCACCGCTCCTTGGCCAGATTGAACGGGTGAAGGGCAAAACTGCTCCTTCCCGGGGGTGACCCGCTCGGGCTGACTCCCCAGATCCCCCCACTGGCTCTCACCCGTGCCGCAGGTGCCTGCCCTGGGCTAAAGCGCTCTAAAGGAGGTGTGGGTCATGCTCCTGGAGCGCAGGAGCACGCAATGGCCTTTCCAGCTCGTCTGCAGCACTTCTGAATTGCAAAAGCTTATGCTCCTGTTTCTGTTTGTGAAAGTAGAATAGTAATAATCTGCCTCCCCCTTACCACAAGTCCATCGGTCTCTTCAAGGCAGAGACTGTCCTTCTTTATTTTATGGTTCCTCAAACAATGGGCTCTAATTTTTATCATAACTTGTAATGTTGTCTTAATCAGAGCAGTTTAATAAGGAAAGGAGCAAAGTCTTCTCTCAATTACAAACAATACACAATATCTTGCCCATATAATTATTTTCAGGAAATACCAAAAGAATTGGAGTTATTAATTATCACTCATCTTATAAAAGAGCATACGGAAACAAAGTCATTTCCTGGAGGCAGAAGGATTTGCTTTGCTTTGCTTTTTGTGTTTCAACCAAAGGAGTTCTGCAGTATCTGACAGTACTTGTCAGGAGTTTTTGGCATAGTTGTATGTTGGTGTTCCTCCTCATGCTATAGATATATGCTTTTTGGGGACTTAAAAAGACTTACCAAAAAGAAAGGATGGACAGAAACATTGTACAGAAAGTCTCATCTCTTAAAGGGTAATTTGATACATAATTCTTCATTTGGATGGTCAACTTACTGTACAGATAACACGTGATTTAAACACATGGTGCTGAACTGGAAGTAATCATTTTGGTTTGCTGTTTGAGATCCTGACTCTGCACTGAGACTGATACACACCAGTCTCAACCACTGCAGAACTGGGGCTTAATCCATGAACTCCCATTCTGGTCAGAGACAAGTCACAAAGACATAGCTGCATATTTTAAAACACAGTTTTGCACACAGGTTGTTCTGCACCATAATGTTAGTCAGCATTTGCCAGCTGACTTACTGCCTTCCTGCTGTCTTCCAGGACATGTCTCTTGAAAATTTTATTGTGTTATATTTGAAAGTAAACTGCTTGGGCAACAGTGATTTGTTACTGTAACAGATTTCTTATTTGTAATCTCAAAATGTGTTCGTAGCCTATAAGGTAGTTTGTCTGTTCAGCTTTTTCTTTTGATACAGAAAACATGTATTTCCAATTCAAGACTTGGATATACCCATCACATGCCTCAACATTTTCTACCTAAGACCTTAGTTTTTTTCCACTCTCTTTTTTTTACTACTTCTTTTATGTGCGCTGTTTGTTAACATTCACATTCATTTCTCTTTTTCCTGTGTAAAGCTGTTTGATTTCTTTTTGGTCACAAAAATTTGTTATGATTTTGATTATGTATTTAAGTAGACCTTAAAAGCTTCGCTGTCGAGGTGTCACGATAATGTGAAACAAATTATGTGATGCTCATGGTGGTCACTGTCCATCCGAAATGTCCGATTTCACACCACCCTTTGTATTAATGCAGTAATGTATCTATACAATGCAGTAATATATGTATACAATGCAGTAATTCTGCATTGTTGTTTGCTATTGCTAGTGCTGAATGCTCCTCTGGAATTAGATTGACATATTCTTATAGAAAGCATTCCTACTTAGTAGTTGGGTAAATCTGCTCTGCTGTAACCTTTTAATTTGAAGTAGTTCATGATCACACGCAAGGCATGAACCTTTGCAAAAGGCACATTGATTCAAACCAGATTTAACTACACTTTACTTGATTTAAATGTTACTGGAACTCAGATAAACACAGGTTTCTGGAACAATTTAGTCAAAGATTTCTCAAAAGGTGCTAACAGAGCTTGAACTCAGAAATTTTGTTAATTTTCAGTAGATGCCGACTCCTTTAGTGGGCTTTTAGTGAAATGGCTTTGTGTACAGATATGAGTAAAAAGCTTGTTTGTAATATTGAAGAAGATTGACTTTAAGTGTCAATCTTTAAAACCGGGTGATTAGAATGTGTGCCTTTTCGCTAGCTTCATCTGGAACCAAAGGGAAGCCAAAATTCCAAGGAATGAGTCATAGTGAAGTTCTTCCCTGTGCCTGTAGAGGAGGAGGAGAAGATCTGAAGGGTTAACAAGACTTCAGACAAGCCATTTTTTCTTGGAATACAAATTCCAGGTGATGGTTAATGCACAGTGGAGGCTTTACACTCTCTTACACCGCTCAAGCAATGTCAGAGGTGATGGAAGTGTACTTGTCATTGAGCGGTGCCTCCTTCTTCAGTGGACCGTGCAGGGATGTGACAGGCAGTCAGTCGTGGTATTGTGAGTTGAATGAAATACTGTTGAGTGGAAACGCTGAAGACCTTTGACTAATGCACAGTTTTTCCCCAGTTCCTCAGGTCAGGCATGCAGTTTCAGCAGTGGACCACTTTAAGTTGCGACCTCAGGGCAGAAAATTGATGGATTTTGACTTGTAACTGGTCTTCTTTTAAAAGTTGAAATTATGCTTCTAATGTAAATGGACGATTTCACAAAAAGTTTTTAAAGTTTATTCCTCTTTTCTTGCAAGATTCTACTTTACAAACTGGCACGGGACTAGTGAAAGTGAACCCTCAGTATGGAGGCATTCACCACGGAAGGCAAAGAGCTCTTACGAGAAGAAGCTGGCGCCAGAAGGAACCCCTATACTCGATGCAAACTCATTAGAATACATCTTTGCACAGGTGAGAAGTTGCATGCAAGTATCTCTGCCATTGTAGTCACACAAAAACTATTTGATTCATTAGAAGCTGCTTTAAAGACCTGTTTTCAAACTTTTAAGGTACATGTAACCTCACCTGTTAGTGTTGACAGGTGTTTTCTTTATACTTCTGCTTGGTGGAGAGTAGAGAATTTGCTACATAAATAACAATCTACCCATACACAGAATGTGTAAAGAAATGGTCTATCTCACAGTCCAAAAAGGGCTGTATTTTTATAGCATACTTTCTAAGATACTCCAAAATATTTAATATTAAAAGAATGGTTTAGGTTGGAGGGGACCCTGAAGACCATCTAGTCTCACCTCCCTGCCCTGGGCAGGGACACCTCCCACCAGCCCAGGTTGCTCCAAGCCCCGTCCAACCTGGTCTTGAACACCTCCAGGGATGGGGCAGCCACAGCTTCTCGGGGCAACCTGCCCCAGGGGCTCACCACCCTTATGGTCAAGAGTTTCTCCTTAATATCTCATCTAAATCTCCCCTCTTCCAGTTTGAAGCCATTCCCCCTCATCCTATCACTACATGCCCTTGTAAAAAGTCCCTCTCCAGCCTTCTTGTAGGTGCCCTTCAGATACTGGAAGGCCACAGCAAGGTCTCCCTGGAGCCTTCTCTTCTCCAGGCTGAACAACTCCAATTCTCTCAGCCTGTCCTCCTAGCAGAGGGGCTCCAGCCCTCAGATCATCTTTGTGGCCTCCTCTTCACCTGCCTCAGTAGGTCCATGTCCTCTTTGTGCTGAGGACTCCAAAGCTGGATGTTATCACCTTTTCTTTTGCGAAACATTTGCACATAATGACTTTGACATCTGTTGTCCTATAGACGAACAGTAGCTGTACTAAAACTGACAGTATGGTGTCCTTTTACTGAGTCTTTTTTTTACTGTGTGGCGTTAAACCATTGACTGACAAAACCACCGTCATACAGCCCGCTTACATGCCGTTTTTCTTTCCTTCTCTTGTGCCTCCCACTTGTTGGCGGTACATGCAGCATGCTGGACGTGGCAAGTAAGCAGGGTCCTGCTTTCAGAAAGCTTGTGCCCTTGTACAAAAAAGTTCATATACACCCAAATGATTTTGCAAATGAGAAGCTGTCTGGTTTCATCAGAAACGGGAAGATTGAAGTTGTTGAAAGTTTGTGAAATGAGCAAATTAAATGCACTGGAGAAAAACGTGTTTACTGTTAATTCTGAGTATGATTAGTGCAGAATATTTAGTCTTTGGAATATGGTTGTGTTGTTCGGAAAAAGAGATAGCACGAAGCTGTTCCAGTGAATCCTTGTTGTTTTGTTGTGAAATCACAATAAAGTACCAAGTTAGCTACAGCTATGTGTGCATTTTAATGGTACCACTTGTATTCTAAAGTAATAAGTAAATATTTTTTTCTGTGTGCTCAAATTTACGCTTTATTTCATATGAACATTCTTGTGTACATGCATGCAACTGCAAAATCACTGTTTGAAAACATGCTGCAAAATTGGGTTTTGTCCTTTTTTTTTTTTTTTTTTTTTTTCCCCCCTTTTTCTGAGTTCCAGCAGAAAGAATGAAGACACCTTTTCAGTTGTGGAACAAGTAGGAACCCGAATGGATTTTGTCAGACAATATTGCGTTAAGCAAAATTTAACTTTTGGGTAATGACATTTAAAAAAAGTCAAACAGTAAAACACTAATGCTTGTATAAGGCAACAGAAATGTCTTTGCTCTTTGGCAACTAAATATTTTTCAGACTGTCCCAGAGCAAGGCGGCTGCCATAGAATTTGCAATCTTGGCTTTGAGATGTGGCTTAGAGACCGAGTGCATGGGGTTCATAGAGACACCGGGTGATGAAGGGCAGAGATAAAGCAGAGACACAAAGTATTTATTGTGTACCAGAAGAAAAAATCATGATGGTGCTAGAAAGGGACCGAGGTGGTGCTTTCTTTAGTTAATTACAAAACAAGTGAATTTTTGGTGGGCTAATTTATAGAAGAAGGGGACAGGAGGTTTGTAAGTGTCTCGGTGTAGGTGTTCTACCTGGGTCTCTACACACGTTCTTGGTGAAAGCCACGGCGCTGTGGACTGTATGTGGGATGGATGTGCTGTGATGATCCACCTGGTGATTCCCCCTGTTCCACAAACTGTCATTTTAAATGACTTCTGCCAGGCGCAAATGTTGGTGTTTCTTCTCAAATAGGCAGGGTTTGTGGGGAGACTGGTGCTTGCTGTGTTTCTCTTTCACTCGTCTAAGAGAAGACTGCATCCATTGCACGGCTCTTCCCTCCTTCTCCTATCCCTTCCTGTCCTGGCTTTCAGTTTCCGGTGACTCTTCTTGCTCGAGGACAGCCTGTGATCTTGTGACATATTGCTTGCTTATAGATAAACTGTGGCAAATACCAAATCTGGTAGCTTTCTCTTTTGCTTCCTGTTAAGGGTCAGTACGACTTAGTGAAAGGCCTGGCACCAATCCGTGATCCTAAAAATGATCAAGAAGTTCACGAAATTGAAAACGAGTGTCTGGGGATGGCTGTCCTTGCAATCTCTCACTATGCCATCAAGAAAAGCGTGAAGCTTCCGGAGCTTCCCAAAGATATCAGGTGAGCTGGGATGGCTTCTTTGTCACCGTTAGGTCTACTGCATTTCTCTTCCAGGAGGGATTTTAAGCATTTTACCTTCCAGGATCTGACTGTACGGGAGTTGCAAGCTCCGACACTACTATTGCTAAGTAGGTCTTGCTAATCTTGTCAATAACATATGTATTATAAAACCCGATTTGTTTTCTCATCTGGAGAGTATTTGTGATCTGTGCAGGTAGTGCACCCAGCGTACTGACGTGTCAGGTACCAGTTGACTTGCTGTAAATGCAGGGTTCTGGGTTAGTAGGTTCAGAAATGGCAGTGTCGTTACGTGGCAACCTAATGAGAAAACTGTTAGAATAAATTGTGTTAATGATTTGAGTGGGCTGTATCCATCTGACTGAATAGCTTTCAGATAAGGTCATTATTTGAATTCCTGTTGGCTGTTAGTGCTGTAAACCCCTGCTGCAGTACCTGCTCCACAGTGGTTTACTGCATCGTGTTCTCTGTAATTTTCAAAGTAAGGCAGTTGCACATTTTAGAAAGTTAAAAGTTTAGCAGACAACAGTATTAACTCATAGCATTGTTTTTCCTTCTAGTTATAAGCTTTATATTCCTGAAACTTTGAACAAGACTATCAGACAGAGGAATTTCTTAACCAGGATTCGGATAAATAATGTTTTCAAGCATTTCCTTAAAGAGTTTAACAACAAAACCATTTGCGACGGTAGTGTGTCTCCACGTGATCTGAAAGTTAAATACTTATCAACAATGGAGACCTTGACTAAACATTACGGAGCAGAAATTTTTGAGACTTCATTTTTGCTGATTTCATCTGAGAATGAAATAAATAGATTTAATTGTGGAGACAGTGAGAACCTCCAACTATATGAAGTCATCGTAACAGGAAACTATGGAATTCAGTGGAGGCTCAAGCCAAATGTAAGTATCCCTTGGTAAATGGGGATTAGAGGGTTGCTTTTGAGGGCGTAACAACCGTTAAAAAGTGGTCATGATCTTCAGACACTTCAGATAAGCTTTTTATTGAAAGGACTTCTTTCATAGGCTTACAGGATTGTGCAGGTTGGAAGGGACCTCAGGAGGTGTCTAGTCCAACCCCCTGTTCAGGGTCAGCTTTGGGGTCAGACCAGGTTCCTCAGGGCTTTATCCATTCTGGTCTGGAGAACTTCCAAGGATGGACATGGCACAACCTCCGTGGGCAACCTGTTCACCAGGAAAATTAAAGACTGTGCTATAGCTGCCAGACCAGACACAAGTCTTGAAAGATTGTCTGTGGAGGCCCTCTTCATATCAAAGACTGTTAATGCTTTTTATTGTATATGGCGCCCCAGGTGCCATGTTAGCTCACACTCTAGACTTTTCATGAAGAAATTAAAATGTAGTGACATTAAAGCTAAGCTTTCTCACGTCAGCGGTACTTTATATGTTGTTCCTTGTTTCAGTGCTGCTAATTGAGGTCACTTTGCCTATCCTCTTCTTTACTTGGTGTATATAAATATGCTCTAGTTTTGAAGAGGTTATGGCATATTCTACAGTTTTTCTCCACATATAATACCTGAACAAATAGACCTCTTTTTGCTTGCCTCAGTTCCCCACAGTGATGAGAACCCTGCTGATAGCTATCTTTTCTAACATAGAAAGTATTGTGCTTCACTCTGTTTAGATGTAACCTAACTATCTCTATCTCTGATGGAGAATTTCTGTTTTAAATGATAGTATTATTGGGGTGGAGGGAAGGAAGAACTGATGTTTGAGCAGAAAAGCTTGCCAGAAGTGCAGCCTGTTTCTTGTAAGGCTTCTGTTTCTGCTGATTTATAGATTATATTGATTTAAATGCCTAAACCAAAGACTTTCATCTCAGTGAGAACCCTTCTGTGACTAGTAGGAAGCTTTGCTCAGCCTGAACATTTATCTTTTGAAAATAAGTAGTTACTAATAATTTTCAATAATTTCTGACCTGTAAGATGCTCAGCTTCGTTGTGGTCTGCATGCAGAATTTCATCTGCTGTCAGCAGTTCAGGCGTGCAGTGTGAGAAGAACGTGGCTCTTGCTTTGGGGCTGAGCTCTGAGAGATTGTTTCAAGTACATAGTTTAGAAGTTTCAGTAGAACCCTTTCAGCCCTCTGCTGGTACCAAAATTATTCCTACGTAAGTTGCCTAGCTAATGACTGCTTGCTTTCCTTCTCATGAAAACTGTCTTAGGGACAATTCTGGATAGAAGCGTATCCTTGCAATATAGATACATTAAGCATGTAAATTAATTGATAATTCAGTGAAAAAAGTATTCAAGAATTAAGTAGATGTGGAAGATTAATTTATCATGAATTTTTGTTTTAGAGTAAAAACACTTTGCTAAAAAAATACATATTTTTTTTTAATCGGTAAACTTTCATCCAAAATATATTTGCAGTCTCTACAGACAGAGAAAGAGAAGAAGAAAAAATCTGATGGCAAAACCAAAAAGGATGAAGAAAAACACAAAATCCGAGACTTGTGGAACAATTTCTCCTATTTTCCTGAAATCACCCACATTGTCATCAAGGAGTCTACAGTTAGCATTAACAAGCAGGATAACAAAAGGATGGTAAGAACCAAACCCTGGATAGGTTTCCCTCCCGTGGGAAGCTATAGTGACATGGTGGTGTTGGGCAACAGGTGACAACCTCCTCGAGGAACCTTTTCTAACAGGACTCTTGAATAACAGTTGAATATGCTGTCCAGATGCAAAAGTGCTAGTTAGAAGAACAGCAAGTTGGAGAGCACAGTTGTTTCCCT
>NW_009648149.1:2654731-2663098 GCF_000708025.1 Charadrius vociferus
GCATCCCTCTGCACGGCTTGGTTAGCCGAAAGCAGCATGAAGAAAGAGGAGCTCAGCAAGGACGGCAGAGAGGAGACAAATGCAGAGAGGACCTGGGAGGGAAGGAGACGAGGGTCGGTTTATAGATACCCAGTTTTAGTGTCTGAAGCGATTCTTCTTGCTGTGGGCTGCCAGCTGTTAGAATTTGGAAAGGAGCTGCCAGAGTGCCCTTGGCTTCAAGTCCCACGTGATTGTCCCAGTCCTGAACTTGGGGTGTTTCACACAGGCTGGCACAAGAGTTTGCCGTACGGTTCTCACGTAGGATTACAGCAGAACGTGTCATGCTGGAGAATGAAAGTTTTCTCGCCAGTAATGAGTGAGGAGGATTGGTGTTATTGGTGGCTCCCTAAATATGTATGATTTTCTGTCATAGGTTTCTGGACAATTTTTTAGCTACTCTATGCAAAAATTGCTGGATATTAAAACACTCCTGAAATATTTTAACAGAACTGTAAGAATTCTTTACTAAAATATCTTTTTGTTGTAGGAATTAAAACTGTCCTCACATGATGAGGCCCTGTCGTTTGCATCATTGATAGACGGATACTTCAGACTTACAGCAGATGCCCACCATTACCTCTGCACAGATGTGGCTCCTCCACTGATTGAGCACAACATCAAAAATGGATGCCATGGACCCATTTGGTTAGTAAAATGTTCGATTTTTATTTTTCCACTTGTCCTCTAATAGTGCTGCATAGTGAATCCATTGAGGAAATCTGACATTTGGAAGGCTGTTAGTTACCAAAAGGTTGTAGAACAACTTAGTCTTACTAAGGATTATATTGAAAAAATACCTCTGTTTCTCTCCACATCAACTTACTTATCCATAAGTGTTTTCCTCAAAATAGGAGTATTTTGAGTCTTACTTCACTAATAGCTATCAAGATCATTGTCAGTTGAACAGATGGGAATTTTTTAGGTAAACAGAGTTGAACTGTATCTACATTGATGGGGATCCTTGGATGAACAAAGCCTTTGTTTTTTTAAATAGCTAAAGCAATTATTTTCCCTTCTGCTCAACTTTTTGGCTCTTCCTTTTATGTTTGAAGGTGTAATATATAGAAAATAGAGCTTATATGCACACTGTGGTGGATGCGGAATTTCCCCGTTAAGCAAGCTAAGAGCTTAGTAAATCTTTTTTCCCATGCTCTGTGCGGCTAAATGCAAGCATGTGTAATGCACACAATTAAATCATGTTTTAATAATAATATAAATATTTCTAAGTTGCTGTTACACATTTTCGTTCCAAATATAGAATTACTCCCCTGTGTATTTACTAATAATAGATTTTGGATGCAACTGCTCATTTGTTGTTTTTCCTCATTTGTACATTGACTCTTTCAGCACGGAATACGCCATCAACAAACTGCGACAGGAAGGGTACGAAAAGGAATGTACGTGTTAAGATGGAGTTGCACAAACTTTAACCACATTCTTATGACAGTGACTTGTTTTGAAGGCTCAGAGGTACGTCAGGTGTGGCATTCCCAGCAGTAATCTGATAATGAGTTAAGAGACTAGCTGCTCCCTGTAATCCATGTTGATGTATTTGTTTTCTTTAGGGCAGTCGCCCTTATCTTGGTTTGATAGCTGATGCAGCAGAGGGTAGATAATTGTACTCATAGCTTCATTTTCCCCAGACCCTTGTGCTGTCTCTGCAAATACGATTCATTACATCCAGAACATTTCCATTCATAGCAATAAAACTGTGCGTGAACATGATTGAAGTGAAGCTTTTAAAACTTGTATGGTGTGAGAATGACATGCAGAATTTGTCACTGCAACTAACCTAATGTTTCTTGAACGTGGATTTAACTATATGAATGTATTTCTACTGACACAGTGTAAAAGAACAGTGCATGAGGGCAGTTGCCTTTGTGTGTAGCACACCGTAGAAGGGGACGTATACACAGTTAGCTGGTGGAACGTATTTTATGAAAGATGAGTGACAAGTAAAAGCTCACGAGGTGGGATAGGCGATAGAGCCGGTTAGAAGCAGAAAAGAAGAATGCAGCAACTGCACAGCAGTTTGAGTTTTACTGACCTCAGTCGAAAGGCTGCAGCTGACTTTGATAGTTTTGGGAAGATATTTAAAGTGTTCACACAAGAATAATAATAGCATGAAGGCGCAGAAACTGTTTTCCTTCTCTGAGAAAAAATGTTAATAGGATCAATGATGAGGTCAAGAAGGGGCATTTGAAACAAGAAACAATCAAATAATGGGAAAGACCTCTTGGAAATACTAGTTACCCCAGCATTGTATGTTTGGTTCATCTTCTGTAGACATTTGCAAAAAAACTGTACGATCAACACTGTCTTCTAACAGACAGAGCAACTGAGGCACCGAAACAGGAAAGTAATTTTGTCTTGGAAATCATTCAACCTTGTTGTGAGGCTTAGAGAGGAAAGAGAGAGGTGATGCGAAGCTGCAGTACAGCAGAGGTGAGGAAGCAGGAGTAGAGGGTAGAACTTGAAAGGGCACGGGCTCGGGATAGGCAAGTACAAAAGTTCAGTCATTTTTCCTCAATACATTTGAATGAAACTGGAAGCTTTGAACAACAGCCTGAAATCTGGTTTCACTTGGTGGACAATCTGGATTGTGAAAGGGAGTTTTGCTATTTTTAAGTTGAGATTTTGAAACCGTGGTCCAGATTCTGCAATTCTCGACCAAGTGAAGAGAAAACGCCTTCTGCAGAGTCAGGGCTCCTGCGTACTCTCAGGCTCTGCAAAACACAGAAGCCGTAATTGGGCTTGTTAGATGATTGCATCTTTATATTGCACTTCTTCCACTCTGTTGTTATGAGCCTTCCTGGGACTGAAGGTTATAGGAATATTCAGGCCTTTTCCTACTTCTCTGGAGTTTGATTAGATGACCCTATTTAGGAGCAAGTGATTAACTGGTCCTACATGTAATTTCAAAGGCTTTTGGAGATCTTTTATGGCTTTAAAACATTCTTTCACTTTAATGATTATATTTTGCTTTCTTTTTTCCCCTTCTCCCCCCCTAATAGCAGATGATAAATAATTCAATCCAGTACAAGAACTTCCAGATTGAAGTGAAGAAAGGCGGGTACTTCCTACACGGTTCAAACAAGTCCTTCTCATCCTTAAAAGAGCTGATGGATCACCTGAAAGGACAAATACTTCGGACAGACAACATAAGCTTTACACTGAAGAGGTGCTGCCAACCAAAACCAAGAGGTAGCCTGTCCTCTAAGAGAGGCAACAAACTTTGTTGTTGAAAGGAAACAAACTGCAGAAATAGGAGGCATTCTTAGCATCTTCGGTTTGTTCTGTATTCTTGTGTGAAGCCCTTTTGTCACTTAAAAAATTATATGTAAAGTTTTCTTCTTCTCTGTGGAGGAGGAGTCTTGCCAAAAAGCAAAAGCAAGCACTGCGAAGAAGGTTTTAGGGGTTTCCTCTCAATGTTACAAGCTCAGCACAGGATGCTCAGGGGCTGGTGCTTCTCATGAGCCTTGTTTGTGTGAACTTTTCGAATGACGGCGAGAAAAGTTCTGGTTTCCCTTTTTGCACCTAAACAGCTGGCCCTGCAGTATCGCCGGCAGAGGTGGAACTCTAGATTTGTTTAAAAAGAGAATGTCACAGCTGACTCAGAGTCATGGGCTGAAATGCTGCGGCGAAGCGGGGACTATATAAGGTTCTTCCTGTGCTCCACCGAGTCACGTATGCCCGGCAGTGCCGCCGTCCATCACGTTGCGTTCCTCGAGCAAAGGAGGGTTGCAACCTGCAGTGGTTGTGTGGCAAGCTTTGGTTTGAAGCTTGTTTGCTTTCATCATGAGCTGTTGTTTACTCTCTTAATCTTCGCGAAGCAGCAGGGAAGGCCGGTCTGCAACTGTTAGCAAGCAGAACAGCCTTGCAGTCAGTAGCGCCATCTGTGAGGTCAGATTTTAGAGGGCTGGGACAATCGTGCATTTGTTAAACTGTTAATGCTAACACTTACTAAAATTGTTTGCTATAAACTACAAGTATCTTGCAGCTGAATTTTGTATGAAAGAGGAAACACAGTGGCGTGATTGTGTTGATCAGATAATGGTTTCCTGTTAGAATAAGGGGAATAACTGAGCTGCGTTAATTACCTGCTTGTTCTGACGGTTTTACAGGAGAGTACTCTGTAGATAGACACTGAGCTTATCAGCGCTCTGAAGAACATGAGTAATTGGCTGGAGCATGGAGAGATTATACATTTTTGACATTATGATTACATTTGGAGAACTGTATTTGGAATAAAATAAAATGGGTCAAGGAGCTGACTGCCCACTTCAGCTTCTCATTGGCATTAGTTACACTGGGATCCAGGGCATGATCTATGCCGTTCCATCTTCTGTCTCTTCCCTGTTGTTTTGTCGTTGTTTTCTTTTTTCTTCTTTTTGAATCTATTTAATTGATTATTCACAAAGGAGTTTAAGGGATGCAGAAGTGAAGCAGTTTTTCCAGTGTATGGTTCATTACTGATTGTTTTCAGAGTGCTAGATCGCGGTTTAGCCCCAACGCACACGTTCTGCTCGCAGTAATGGGAAGGCCAGATGCACACAGGCATCTAAAACCAGCGTAGCGTAATAAATAACGCCTGCTGTCAAACACAGGAAGACAAAATTCACATGCAAGACTTCTGCATCTAACCATGCCTCTCCCTGACCAGAAGCAGGGTGGAGGAAGCACAGGGCTTTTGAGTCTTTTCCTTCTGTTCTTTTCCCATTCCCCAGTTTAATTCCAGTGCTCTGGAAACAGACTGTTAGTGTTCCCCCGGAGTGCAAGACATTTTCAAGGAGGTAAAGAGAGGAAATGAGACTCCGGCTACCCCTTACCCATCTGCACACTGGAAAGGAGACGTACCTGTTGGCAGGAGGGAGCGTGTGTTTTTTTAACTTGGTGCACAGCAGAGGTGTTTCCTCTTTCAGTCCCGGGTATTTTTCTGTGCAGTGAACACTATCAGTTTCTTAATATCAGCCCCAACATGGCTAATGTTAACATTGTGTATGTAATACAAAAGATGTAGCTCTGCTTTAGTGAATTCTCTGTTGAATGACAGAATAGAAATTACCTATTACCTGATCAGAAGTGAAGTCTAAGTTTCTTCTTTTCTCCCTCCTCCTCATTCATTTGGGGATTTACCTTGCAGTGAGCACATACAATAATGTTATTGACTGAGAAGGGTGAATGCCATTATCTTTGCAAAGCCTTAAAGACTATTTTCTCTCCTTGCCTTCCAGAAATCTCCAACTTGCTAGTTGCAACCAAGAAGGCGCAGGAATGGCAGCCCGTCTATCACCTGGGGCAGCTGAGTTTCCATCGAATCCTCAAGGAAGAAATCATGCAGGTGGGCAGCTGCTGAACTGTGTTTCTGTCTTCTAATAAAGTGTGACAGCCCACCGTAACCGGCTAAGTAATATAAAATCACCCCATTCTGGCTGGTTATTCCACTCCCCTTTCTCCTCAGCAAAACTTCTTTTGAATCTTTATTTGTATTAAAGCCTCTTATTGCAGAATCTAAATGTCCTTGTGTGGAAAAGGAAGAGAAGCTTCGAAGTAATGCCTTTCATTAGAAATCAAATTGATATTTGAGCAATTTTCTAATGTCTGTGGAAAGAGGTGCTTCTAAGGTCATGAAAACCATGACCAGGTCATTAAGGTCATTAAAAAATCATGAAAGTCTTAAGAGCTGATTTTCCGAGCAGGTTTGTTGCTAAATGTGGCCGTATCTTTTAAAGCCTGACATAGCAGAGAAGCAGGCAACTTGAGGTTTAAGGTAATATCCTACAGTAAAAAAAAAAAAAAAAAGGGCAAAGTATTTAAAAGCTCTGAAGAGTCTTAGGATTTAAAATTTTGTGTTTCAAACTGATTCAGCACCCAGATTTTTCCCAGATTTTCTGACAGTTGTTTGCAGTTAGTGATGTAGGTGACCTGAATAAACTTCAAAAAACACACAGTGGCTTGAACACACAAATCATATTTAATGTTTTTAAAAGACCTGAGCTCTTAAATTGTGCGGTTAGCTTCTTCGGTTAAATAAAATGGTTTGGGGTTTTTTTTTGGTTTTTTGGTGTTTGTTTTTTTTTTAAATTGTATAGTTCAGCAGGGGGGACAGATACAGATTACATTAATTGTTTCTTGATTGGTATATTTACAGTCAGCATGCAGGTTTCCTGCAAAAATATCCCATGGCGGAATCCTCTGTTATTTAGGAGGAAATTGCTTTCCCAAACAAAGTATTCCTTTGAAATATTACTTCCTCTGACTTTTAGAAACACGTTAAAGATTGCCTCAATAGCAGCTTATTATAAGTAAGATGCCAGTTGTTATTTATTCATTTGGTGTTTAGTCTAATAATGTTAAATCACACTGAACCTGTTAGGTGTTAACGGAGGTGTAATAGCTCTTTCATATCAAATGAGTTTACAGTGGTGAGTGTGCTCAGAGAGACCACTAAAGCAGAGACTTTCAAGCTGTCGTTGGTTTCTCACTGTAATAACTTTAAGTCTGTGTGTAGCTAAGTCAAGTGGAGGGATAAGTCTGTAGTAGAGTAGATAACTCTCTACTTGGAGAGGCAGAATAGAGTGCAGATTCGAGTATTTGTGTAAGTTTACACTTGTTTGCTTCATGTCCTGGTTTGAAAAATAAATGGTGTGTTATGTCTTAGGGTGAACACCTTGGAAGAGGGACGAGAACACAGATTTACTCAGGGATTCTCAACTACAAAGATGATGAGAATGAAGGATATCAAAATGAAAAAGAGATTAAAGTCCTCCTCAAAGTCTTGGACCCCAGCCACAGAGACATTTCTTTGGCAAGTTTTTTTCCTTTTTGTCTGTTGTACTACAAATACTGGGCCTCACCATATTGTACATGGTTAACTATCAAAAGACTTTAAAAAAAAAAAAAGGGTTGTCTCTATAGTAATGGAATGGGAAAACTCTGAAGGTATATCTCACCGTTTTAGGCAGTCAAATCCGTCATTGACCGTCATTTTTAAGCTACTCAGTAGCCTGATCTCACTAGACAGGCAGCAGCATCGGGTCCATCGGGTCTGGCTGGAGCGTGCCAGTGCCCAGTTCCTGCCTGTGTGCACGCAGAGCGCGAGGAAAACAGACCCAGGCCTTGCTGTGGTATGAAATACACCATCATACCCACACCCACCGTCGGGCAGCTGCGTCTGTCGAGAGCCGTGGAGATCAGCGAGGGTACCGCTGCATACCAGAAATTACCTCCGCTTTGTGCGTTGAGCCATGAGTCTGTCACCAGTTTGGTCACCGACGTGGCCACAGGCGAGCTGCTAGATCGGTGTTTTGCTTAATCATCTAGTAAGAGAGGTTAATGTGTTACACAGGGGATGCTAAGACCTGGTGTATGCCTGTCTGCGAGAGTGCAGGGGGGCGCATTGGTTGCGTACAGGACGTAGTGAACAACAACCCATCGCTGACAGCCCCTCGCTGCCCCGTTACTACAGTGGGATGGCACATCCCTACCATTGTTGACCATTTATGTTACTGGAAAACACAGTGATCTTTTGCAAATGTTTTTGTTACTTGGTGCTCTGTATTTGTTAAACACTTGGATGACTGCCACAATGACCGGCAGTTTAATGACTTATCTTTTTCACTTTCTAACAGGCGTTCTTTGAAACAGCAAGCATGATGAGGCAGGTGTCTCACAAGCACATTGTCCTCCTCCATGGAGTCTGCGTCCGTGATGTAGAAAGTGAGTTCGGTGAACATCTCTCTAGGCAGCGCGCTGAAGCGGCAGGCTTGGGAGGGACAGGGCAGCCATTCAGTTCAGCGCTAGCGCGGGGGGAGACGGGGTTGGCAGCTGCTGCCTCTTGGATTTTGGAGTGCAGACAGAAGTGGAATTGGAACAGCAAGACAGCGGTCCTTTCTACTAACACATTTTCCCTTCCAGTGCTGCCTTTGAGTAAGGGCCTTACAGGATGATTCCTTGAGGTCGGAATGCCAGGGTGATCGCAGCAGCGTCAATACAAACCAGCCTTCGGGCAGAAGTTATTTCCCTGGGAAGGCTTTGCCCTGTGGTCTTTGAAATGCGTTGTTCCAGGCTTACTGTTTGTTTATTATATAAAGCTGCTCTTCTCAGCCTTTTCATTTGGACTCTGAGCACTGAACTAAACTTTGAGGAAGGTGATGTAAAGATGTGTTATAACCAGCTTGCCTGGGGTGGGGGAGACGGTAGCACACCTGTTAGATTACTCCAGGCGCTGGTTATTGCAATACTGACTTTATACACCTGACTTTGTAGATATCATGGTTGAAGAGTTTGTTGAATTTGGGCCTCTGGATCTGTTCATGCATCGGAAGA